>NC_086318.1:444796568-445131568 GCF_036172605.1 Pelobates fuscus | reverse complement strand
CACTGGTGTGTGTGTATCTGTGTCAGTATGGAGCAGGAGGAGTTCTGTTCACTACTGTCACTACACTACTCTCAGGTTCACTACTCTCAGGTAACATCCGGAACAGGGGGAGTTCATCTCACTACTCTCAGGTAACGTCTGGTGCAGGCGGAGTTCTGTTCACTACTCTCAGGAAACGTCTGGAGTAGGTGGAGTTTGGTTCACTACTCTCGGGTAATGTCCGGAGCAGCGGTAATTCCTTTCACTACTCTCAGATAACGTCCAGAGTTGGCGGCTTTTACTTTTTCCAGTTTTGCTCTGTTGGAGACAGTGTGAACAGGGCCGGATTAACATAGGGGCTGATGGAGCTGCAGCTCCAGGCCCAGGCCCATGGAGTAGGCCCATTTAAAAAAAAAAAAAAAAAAGATATTGTTTTTTACATTTTTTTATTTACACACTACTCTTAGGTTTGCCACCTAACTGGTATTTTACTGGCACAGCTGGTATTTGAGGCTGCCTGTCCAGTGCCAGTATTGCAGTTATACAGGCAATACAAATGCAGGTATTTTTCTCAGTACAAACGGAAATTACTCTGCAATTCCAGCACCGGCCAGTTGGGTCACTGTGTGTGGAGAGAGGCAGGGATAGGAAGTTACAGCATATCCCTCCCTGCCTTTCTCTACTACTCACTGATCCGTGGGGGAGCAGCGACACAGCACAGAGAGTCCAGACAGGAGCTCTACAGCTCAGGGACACTGGGAGAAATGGGGACACTGAGACACATGGGGACACTGTGAGCCATAGGGACATTGTGAGACACTGATACATTGGGACACAGAGACACTAGGGACACAGTGTCCCCATGTCTCCCCTAGTCTCCCAGTGTCTGTGTCCCAATGTCTCAGTGTCCCTAGTGTCTCAGTGTCCCCATGGCTCCCAGCTTCCCCTAGTCTCCCAGTGTCTGTGCCCCATGTCTCCCAGTGTCCCTGGTGACTCAGTGTCTCCATGTCTCCCAGTGTCCCCAAGTGTCTCAGCGCCTCATGTCTCCCAGTGTCCCCAAGTGTCTCAGTGTCTCTGGGTCTCTCAGTGACATGGGGACACAGTGAGACATAGGGACACTGGGAGAAATGGGAACACTGAGACACTGGGAGACTAGGGGACTGGGCGACATGGGGACACTGACACTGTGATACATAGGGACACTGAGAGACTGGGTGACTTGCGAGACTGAAACACTGGGAGCAATCCATCTATACAGCAGAAGCAAACTTTGAATAGTTTGTTGGTGATTTTACAGAATTTTCTCTTATGTCACTCCTTGTGATTTACATCATGTGATGTCACGCATAGGTGAAAGGTGGCAACCCTAACTACTCTTCACATACTCTTGCTTAAAGGAACACTAGAGGGTCAGGAACACAATCATGTATTTCTGACCTTATTATGTTAAAACCACAATTTAGCCCCCTGGGCCCCTCTTGCCTCCCTAAATATAGTAAACTCTTACTTGTATTCAAGTCTGCAGCTGCTGGCTCTGTCCCTGTCTGCCTCTGAACTGAAGTGGTGGTCTGCGCAAATTACAATGCTTCCCCATAGGATTGGCGGAGACTGTCAACTAGGCAGATCAGGGGCAGAGCCAGCAAAAGTCAAACATAGCCCTGGCCAATCAGCATCTCCTCATGAAGATAAACTGATTCAATGCATCTCTATGAGGAAAGTTCAGTGTCTGCATGCAGAGGGTGGAGACACTGAATGGCGGTGCTGCACACTAGGTAGTACTGCCCCAGGAGGCACCTCTAGCAGCCATCTAAGGAGTGACCATCAGAGTTATTTTCTCTGAAAAGACAGTGTTTACTGCAAAAAGCCTGGAGGGAATGATTCTACTTACCAGAACAAATACAATAAGCTGTAGTTGTTCTGGTGACTATAGTGTCCCTTTAAGTTTGGAAGCTTAAGAGGGATGCATGAGAACAAAACCTGTGTGGACTGGCTGACAATAAAATTAGTTTAGATAATGCAGGCTTTGGTCTCTCTTACACTGTGGCATGTCCCCTTTTTTCTACACTCACTACATACACCTTTTCTCTGTCTCAGACTATATACCAGGATCTTCTGCCTGCTAGTAAGATGATAAGGAGACAAGTGGACATGTGAGTGCTAGGGGACAGTCCTTAGAAAGCATGGAGTAGGCGCATCATTTGATGCATTTATGTCAAGCCCAGGGTGCTGCCTGCATAGTATGCCCTAAGTTGGACAGCCTGCATGATTGGCAGGCAGTCTGGCATGCATTCATGCCAGGCTGGCCTTCCAATTCTTTGGATAAACATGCCCCCTTTTTGGGCATGTTCACCCCTTTTGGCAGGTCTGGTCATGTGATTCGTGCCAGTGGCACACTCTTTTACCCTGCACTGCTTCACTGGACACTGCTGTTAGGGGATATGGATTTACTTGAAAGATGAAAGCATAAATTAGAGAGAGATTAGCATAGAGTATGTGTTTTCTTATAACTGCATACTTTGAGTTTCCCTCCAACACCATCTCTATCAGATACATGACGCTTGGGAGGTATGATTGTTTTAGTGTTTTTGGTCGATATGATCCTGTAATTAGGCCCGTCATAACTGTCAGCACGAGGCCCACTGGGCTCTTAATCTGGCCCTGAGTGTGAAGGTTAGATTTTATAAGGAGAGGTTTTAATAAATGGCTTGATATAAATTTATTTCAAGTGAGTTTCCTGGTATAGTTATGACTACCGAGTATCAGTTTCATGGAAATATATCCGCAGAATTTTACAATCATCTCTGTTAGGATTATGTAAAACCCAGTATAGTATAAATTAAACTGGCTGGATTACAGAAAAACATACTAGAAAACTAGCAACAAATCCGGATAACGGAGATCAGATTAGCTCATACCTCCCAGCATTCCCAGATCCAGTGAGTCGTCCAGATTTCAGGCAAGGTAAGTTGTCATGCTATGCACGTTCATTCTTTCTCCGTAATCCACAGTTTGTTGATATACATTATCTTGTTATTTCTAATAGTACATGCGTTCTTGTTTTTTCTTGTGTTTTTGGACATAAACATTCTTTCAGTTGCCCTTTATAGGAGGGTAATTACTTTAAGGTCAGTTCATTTAATTTATTTCTGTACATTTTTCCATGCTCTATTTCATTCCCTGATGTAGTAATTCATGCCCAAACCCAAAATATACGTCAGATGTGTCTGAGCAAACAAAGTAGTTCTGGCACAGAATGCAGAGAGCCAAGAGGCTGGCTCAGAATGATGAGAGTCACATTTTGGTCTATTACTCTGAAATCCTGCTCAATGATAAATAAGTAGAACCAATGTGAGAGAGATACAATCGAACTGTGAGCATGCAGACTCCACCGCCTTCTGAGAATCCACAATGCTACATACCTTCTATGAGTAGAATATAATCGGTATTGACTTTTACCGACTGATGTTCCTTTTCTGTAATTAAAGACATAGTTCCTCGTAGACCTGAGATCTGTGGTGTCTCTAGTCCAATCTGAAACGACATATCTAATACGTTTGGATTGGAGGTTGCTGGCCTTCATAACTTCATTTGGATTTAACCTTTTAGGTATTGCATCCCCCTTTTTACTGCATTCAATCACATTGGCAGAGTTCCTTCTTCCTGGCACAGAATCCTGCTGCGGCAATACCTGCTCTGGTTACAGGAGCTAAGGACACTCATTTTCCGATTGCTTTGCTAAATGATCGTTCATGGGTAAAGGTATTTATTTTTAAATCTCAGGTCCATGTAGTTTTTACTTCTATTGCATCTTGCGCATGAAAGCATTCAGCGATCTTCTGTCTTCGACTGAGAAGATAATTCACATCTTGTATCTCCTTCGGATTACCAATAAAATGAACAATGTCTCCTAACCCTTTAACCTCCAGGTTCTGTTTAATTGTACTGACTATTTAGCCCCAATACCCTTCCTGCTTAAAATGTATTAATATATTGTAATAATAAATGAGCATGTCTATCTATCTCTGGTCCTTGAATATAGACATGGGTCTGGTTTACTCTGTGTAACACCATTCTTTGTGGGCACTTCATTCACCATCCAAGGTCTTGTGGTTTGAGACCAGAGGTGTTTTTTGAGGTTTATTCACACATATCATGCTTGTTCCATGAAGAAGTCATCTTTGATGTCTCATTTAGGAAAGACTTTTTGACATGAAGAAGCTTTACTTGCTGGGCAGTGCTTGTGTACGACATTACTGGAGTGGATGTTTTACTATAATTATATTTCTCAGCAAATAGTCTTATATCTGCCAGTATTTCTGTAATGGAGCTTCCTGTACCCCGATTGGGTACCTCTGCCGACGGATGCTCCTAGTGCTCACCGAGGACTCCAAGTACTCCACCAGACACCATCAGCACCGCAGACCCCACGTCCAGCGTTACAGCTTGGCTGGGAACTCGCCGTCTCCAACCCACCCTGGACCTACGACAAGGCTCCAGGTTCCAGTGGGTGAACCTCTCTTCCTCCAGAAAGTTAAGCAGGAACAGCTCTTAAAAGAGCTAAGTGATTATAATCCCAGGGGAGTATAGTGATATAGCAATACCCAGGGTAGCTGCAGCCTTTTCCCTCACACATGAGACAGAGACTCTGTGTTGAGGGTAAAACAGGAACTCAAGGTTTATTGTGGCACACTGCCTTTTATACAGTTTTCCCAGGTGGACCTTGTGGGGCACAGGGACACAGGAACAACAAGCCAATCAAAACAGTATTTTACATTCAGTCACTCCCATACAGTGTACACAATCCCTCCCCTCTGCCTGTGATATAATGAACAAAGACAATGGACTAACTCAATTAACTCTAAGCAGAAAAAAACACACATTTTTACAAAGTCTGGAAAACACCCCAAAACACAACATATCCCTGTAAAAGCTTTTTATGCAAGTTTCCCAACAAGGGCGACACCCAGGTGGACCTTGTTGGGCACAGGGACACAAAGTGAATAAACCAATAAAAACAGAGCCATACAGTGAGACATTCCCATACACAAACAATAGAATTCCTCCTCTGTGCTTGGGAGATAACTGAATCAGGAACTGTACTAATCTAACCCAATTATCTCCAAGCACAGAGAAAACATTACATTTTATGAAACCCCAAAAAGTACCTTAAAAACACATAAAACCCCACAGTTACAGCCCCTGGGATCTGGGTGAACAGCATATCCAAAAATCACCCAGATCGGTTCAGGGGTTCAGGAATTTCCTGGAAGTCATAGTTTTGACCGACCGTGCACATGGTTCCATGCCCAAAATAGTTCCAGGGAATTAGGGCCAACAGTCGTTCTCTCTTTATGGAGTACAAAAGTGTTAAGACACCCTTTGTGTCTATAAGTAAAAGCGCCGTTTAGTTCACCTTCCCCTCTCACTGTATCAATTCTCCGTTCGTATAATTTGTAATCCACGAACCATAACCAGGGGAAGCGGTAATCTCCCGAACAGGATCCGTGAACAGAACAGAACTCCACGAACTGCCGCTACTAGCCGAACCACGACATCCACCAAGCGGCATACGTTTCCCATAAGCAGTCTCTAAGCGTGAATAATAAATCCCCCCAATAACGAGACAGAAGCTCCGTATTGAGGGTCAAACAGGATCTGGTTTTACTGTGGGCTATCCGCCCGTATTTATGTGGGTCTCCCACTTGGTGGACACTCCCCTAGGGGACCAAATGGAAGACTGAAATTATATAAGTACAGGAGGACATTCCAGACATACAGTCACAGACTTTTCCCACAATGCAATATGGTTTCCTCCTTCCTGCCCTGGAGATAATTGTGAAGAAATGCAATTATCTCCAGGACAAAGACCCATCGCCATTTTAACTATAGAACCAGAAAATACATAAAAATACATAACTTTATAATAACTGTACATTTCACATCCACATCACATATCCCCAGATAGCCGGGATCTGAGGGCACATTATTGACGAATAACACTCAGATCCCATATGTATAGTTCAATCGCCATGGAGTCAAAGTTCTTACAGTCTTTCGGCCGGCGATCAACTCCATGGGAAGGCTATCTGGGTTAAGTACTTTTCGTCGACGGTAAAACTCCCGAACAACCGGTGTTCGTACGGATTTGTCGAGACAGCCAGGTGACCCATGGTTTCAGCGGTGTTCGGCAGAAAGAGTGTCCGTTTTTAGTTCCATGGAATCAGAGCCGAACACCGCTGGGCTTTCGTACGGTTAAAAATGGCCGCTGCCTCGTGGTCGACATACGAACGACGGCCACCCTGAAGTCGGTTTAATTGAGAAGTGTCTGCGGTTAACCACAACGTTCTAATTGGGATCAAAAGGTTAACCAGCAGCACACTTCTCTTCTGGGTGGCCATCCGTTCGGTAGCTTTATTCGTGGAAAACAGTCATTCGTATGGCTATGATACTGGAAACAGTCATTTGGACGGACAGAATAGAATAGACGAATCCACCAAAAATAGACAGACGGATGGTTCTGTCACAATACATGAATGGAGCCTTTTAAAGTGTATTGGGCCAGGTATATTGCAGGGCCCATAGTCACAGGGTAGGAGACAAGCAAACAGGCCCCTCCAAAAACCAGTGGCAAAGTCATTTTCACCACAATATCCTTCTGCTTTATATGTGACTTTTAAAATCCATTTGCTTCCGTAGCTTTTTTGTGTCAGGGTAGCATCCACGTTGGCATTTAATGGAGTGATTTCTCTTAAACCAGCTGGTAGCAATGCAATATCCACAGAATAAAGGTTCACGTATTCCACCAGTTTTAGCAGGATATGCTGACCTGCCTGGTGGTTTTCCTTGTATTCTGCTGTGCTCTTATTTTTGCATTTTTCAACTTCAGATTCTCGATCTTCCAACTCCTTTCCATCCTCTTGTTATCTGATGTCTTCTGCTCAGCCATCGGGTGGATTTCCTTCTGGGATTGCCTGGAAAATGAAGTTTCCTGTTTATGTTCAAGTGTATATTGTGACTTACCTTGAGTTTATGAATCCTGTTTCTGGATGCAGAGAGTATTGTGTATAAGCTCAGTGTTCTATTTTGTTTGACTTTTTTAGAAGTGGAGTACACACAAGTTTCGATGCAGTTTCATGATGTAATGAAAGCTATGACTTTATTTTCACTCTTTTACGACAATGTCCGGCTGTGTTAGCTAAGCCATACAGTAATACATAGAAGCCCGGTGTCATCATTGCGTATAGAGCTGAGGAAGCATAATCTTAGCATGTTGGGGGTCTATTTCTGCACGTCAGCTACTTTTCACCCCACACTCACTATATGTTGTGTGTCCCTTATTGATAAGTTAAGCTATTGATCGATTATTTTGCCAACACACGGCTATTATTGAATTCCTTCTTACCTCATACCAACTGTGTTGACACACCTTCCTGGTGACCAGGGCAGGGTTACAGAGATCACTTGTACTATCCCATGACTCTGCTGAAACGCGAGAACGATATGATGTCACGGTAATTACACACCGTGCCTTAATATAGACCAAGCTTTTATGGCAGTCTGAAAGGGAAATGCTGAAAAGGGCCAGGGGATTAGTCTAATTAGCAATCCTCATCTGTCTGCAGCATTTCCAAATCCATCTGCACTTTTTCAGCTGCGAGTAATATAGTACTTTGTAGAATCCTTCCATATTTACATCTCAGGGACCATTATCATCTCCGAACATGCAGGCCCCGATTCACTCATTCATCACTAACTATATGGGTTCACTTTAAACATAAACACAAATACATTATATCCTCAAATACATTATATCCACAAATACATTATATCTACAAATACATTATATCTACAAATACATTATATCCTCAAATACATTATATCTTCAAATACATTATATCCACAAATACATTATATCTACAAATACATTATATCGACATATACATTATATCCTCAAATACATTATATCTACAAATATATTATATCTACAAATCGGAAGAGGACCCATTTCGGCACCATTAATTTATGGGAGCTTTTTATTTTTGCATTTTATGTAAGTGTTTTATAATAAATTAGTTTTTTATATTTGAGTCCACGACCTGCATCTATTTTCCTGCTAAAAAGAAGAGCAGTGCCCTCTTAAAGGCACACTATCTATTATACTGAGAGCTCAGTTTGGATTGGCTCTCTTAAAGGTGAGCAAGCATTTGTATTTGTTCTGGCACCATTTTGGGTTGAGGATAATACACTAGGACTTCGGTCCATTGTCCTTTTTTCTCCCTTTCTTTGAGGATTGCCACACAGTCATTGAAGAAGCTTGGTATTTGCTTTAAAATACCCCTGCGCTTATGATTTGAGCCTATCCCTTTCAGGCTCTGTACCATGTGAGTTTGTTATAACATAATTCTTCTCTCTAAGACCATCCAGTCCAGATATACTACACCATTGTTTCTATTATATCTCTTTCCCTCCAGATTATCTTATATTGATATCCACAAATACATTATATCCACAAATACATTATATCTACAAATACATTATAGCCACATATACATTATATCCACATATACATTATATTCACAAATACATTATATCCACAAATACATTATATCTACAAATACATTATATCCTCAAATACATTGTATCCACATATACATTATATCCACATATACATTATATCCTCAAATACATTATATCCTCAAATACATTATATCCACATATACATTATATCCTCAAATACATTATATCCACAGATACATTATATCCTCAAATACATTATATCCTCAAATAGATTATATCTACAAATACATTATATCCACAAATACATTATATCCTCAAATACATTATATCCTCAAAAACATTATATCCACAAATACATTATATCTACAAATACATTATATCCTCAAATACATTATATCCACATATACATTATATCCTCAAATACATTATATCCTCAAATACATTATATCCACATATACATTATATCCTCAAATACATTATATCCACAGATACATTATATCCTCAAATACATTATATCCTCAAATACATTATATCTACAAATACATTATATCCACAAATACATTATATCCTCAAATACATTATATCCTCAAATACATTATATCCACAAATACATTATATCTACAAATACATTATATCCTCAAATACATTATATCCACATATACATTATATCCTCAAATACATTATATCCACAAATACATTATATATACAAATATGTTATATCCTCAAATACATTATATCCTCAAATACATTATATCTACAAATACATTATATCCTCAAATACATTATATCCTCAAATACATTATATCTACAAATACATTATATCCTCAAATACATTATATCCTCAAATACATTATATCCACAAATACATTATATCTACAAATACATTATATCCTCAAATACATTATATCCACATATACATTATATCCTCAAATACATTATATCCACATATACATTATATCCTCAAATACATTATATCCTCAAATACATTATATCCACAAATATATTATATCTACAAATACATTATATCCTCAAATACATTATATCCACATATACATTATATCCTCAAATACATTATATCCTCAAATACATTATATCTACAAATACATTATATCCACAAATACATTATATCCTCAAATACATTATATCCTCAAATACATTATATCTACAAATACATTATATCCACAAATACATTATATCCACAAATACATTATATCCTCAAATACATTATATCCACAAATACATTATATCCTCAAATACATTATATCCTCAAATACATTATATCTACAAATACATTATATCCACAAATACATTATATCCACAAATACATTATATCCTCAAATACATTATATCCACATATACATTATATCCACAAATACATTATATCCTCAAATACATTATATCCACATATACATTATATCCTCAAATACATTATATCCACATATACATTATATCCTCAAATACATTATATCCTCAAATACATTATATCCACATATACATTATATCCACAAATACATTATATCCTCAAATACATTATGTTACAAATGGCTATTTGTAACTGGCCCTTTAAATGGAAAATTGCCCTGCTTCCTTGGATTGTGGAGAAGCCTGTTTGCCAGCCTCCTGCCTCATGACTATGGCCCCTGGAAGATTGTGCCCCTGATAATGTATTAACTTTTATTGGGTGTGTATGGCCCTTTAAGAACCGTCTGGGGACATATTGTGACTTTGCTGAACAATGCCCCTTTAAGACTATGTCCCCAGACCTGTAAAATAACTTGCCCCCGGCTCTCTCCCACTTGGTTCAGTAAATAGGGCTTACTGAACCAAGTACCACACAGGCGGACCACCCAGAAGTTAAAGTGTGCAGGCAATTTACCTCCCAGGCTGTGAGGTTACTGCAGGTTAATTGCCGAGCGCTGGGTGGCCGCCATTCGGCAGCCGAACACGTGGCGGCGGCCATTTTAGTCATTCGAATGCGGTCAGCGGTGTATGTTAAAGATTCTGTGGAACTAAAATCGGCTACACATTCTGCCGAACACCGCTGACCCTTACCTTCTTCCATACTGAACTTGCAGCTCCAGAGACTAAGTCCCGTTCGAAATGGGACTTAGTCGTTTTTTCGGCATGAAATTGACCGGCCGCACAGCCCAAATCTATGGAACTGTTTTGGGCAGGAAATTGTGCTTGCGGTCGGTCATAAAGGGACTTCCAGCTAACTTTTGATCCACTGGAGGGATTTGGCTGATTTTTGGAAGTGTTTATGTTTGATGTATGCTGAGTCTGAAAATGCAATTTTTTATTTAAATTGAATGTATGGTTTTAAAGTTACAGTGTGTATGTGAAAACTGTATTTTTATTGTATGTAATAATTGGTTTAACTGTTTATCTGAGGGGAGGGAACCTGTGGGCTGTACTATGCTGTTATTGGTTAATTTCATCCTCCCCCTGGGAGTGTCCTGTGTGTACCTTATCCTAATAAAAAGCAGGCTGGGTGTTCCAGTCCTCAGACCTCTTCTGACCCTCAATACGTAGCCTTGTCTCGTTATTGGAGGGAACTGCTATATCACACTGGGGATTGCTATGCTCTGCATATTCCCCTGAGCTCTTAATCACTTAGCCCTTTTAAGAGCTTGTTCCAGATACGCTCTCCTGGAGGAGAGGTCTTCCCCACACGGTCCTGGAGGACAGAAGCCGATCCAGGGTGGAAGGAAGACGGCGCGGCTCCAGTTAAGCTACGGCGGTTGTGGAGTCTGCGGTGGTTGTGGTGTCGTCTGCAGTGCTTGGAGTCCTCTGAGAGCGCTAGGAGCATCCATCAACGGAGGGTACTCGGTCGGAGTACACGGAGCTCCGTTACAGTGGTGGCAGCGGTGGGATGGCGTCCTAGTGCAAGGAGAAGCAGCTCAGAGACACTGGTAACGTTTGGAGTTACAATTGAGGGCAACGCTAGCCATTGGGCAGCGCCCCTGGCTACAACAGGATGGAATCAGCTGGTTTGCGGACAGCGTTCCATGATGAGGAGGAGAAGGAGGCCGCAGATTACAGGGATGCAGCCAGAAGGGAACTCTGGTATGATGCCCTGGAAGATGCCCAGTGGCGGCGAGGTGAGAGGCTCCCCAGTGATGAGCAGCGGCTACAGAAGCGTGTGGCAATGCGAATGGGTCTATTGGGAGAGCAACCCCTAGATGAGTGGGTGGCAAGACTGGAGACCCTGGTATGGCGAGAGATCGGGCTAGACAACGCATACCAGGCCCTCTGGTGGCATACCATCCGACTTACTCCCTGGACAGCTGAGCACGACTTACCGGAGGGGGATGATTATGATGGTCCTGGCCTACTTCAGGATGCCATGGCGGAGGAGCTTGATTTCGGCAGCACAGAGGAGTTTAGGTTTTGGGACATCTACGACTACCGGATGGGCATGTATGTCTGGGCTGACGAACGCGAGGTGAAAAAAGACATGACCCACCTGGTAACAAGGGAGTGGGAGCTGGAGCAAGACTACCTACACCTGCTCAGCTCCGTGCAGCCCCAACCTACCCGACAAGCAGAACCAGGTCTAGAGCCCTTCAGCTGGAAGGATATCGTAGAGGTTTACTGGGAAGATCCCCAACCCCAGAGTGAGTGTCAGGGAGCCGAAGGTGTCGTCCTTCCTCCCCAGCGGCAGTGTGTACCACAGGGGGCCGAAGGTGCCGTCCTTCCCCCCCAGCAGCAGTGTGTCCTACAGAGAGCAGAGACAGTTGGTCCCTCTCTACAGCAACAGGACAATGGTAAGGGAGTGGAGACAGGCGGTCTCCCTCTCCAGCGGCAGTGTGTACCCCAGGGGGCCGAAGGTGTCGACCTTCCCCCCCAGCAGCAGTGTGTCCTACAGAGAGCAGAGACAGTTGGTCCCTCTCTACAGCAACAGGACAATGTTACGGGAGTGGAGACAGGCGGTCTCCCTCTCCAGCGGCAGCCTGTGTTTCCAGGAAAGGAGCACAGCACCCCCTCTCCCCAGCGGCAGCTTACCCTAACAAGGGGAGACACCAATCCCCCAGACGGCGCAGATGGGACCGTGGTCTCTGTGCCTGACCTCCAGGGATGCTGGACAACCTGTCCAGATCCCCAACTGCTCTCACCGGGACAACAGGAGGAGGGGGTAAGTACAAATTCCCCTCCCCAGCTAACTCCTAGCGTGGCACCAGGGTTAACAGAGGTGATGTTAACCCCTACTGACTTACATGTTCCCTTGGCTACTGAGCCGGACTATGGTCTCAGCACCCCAGCAGAAGAGCTGGCAGCTGGGCAGAGTGCAGTCGGCCTCTGCCCTACCTTTATCCCTGGCCCAGGGCCAGATGTCCCGCAGACTACCCCAGCAGAAGAGCTGGCAGCTGGGCAGAGTGCAGTCGGCCTCTGCCCTACCTTTGTCCCTGGTCCAGAGCCTGATGTCCTGCAGGCTATCCCAGCAGAAGAGCTGGCATCAGGGCAGAGCGCCGCTGGCCTCTGCCCTTCAAGTTCCCTCAGCATATTGCCTCATTACCACGGACAAATACCCAGGTGCAGTGACTGGTTGTTGTGGGAAGGCTACTCTGGCATCTGTTTATTGTGGGTTGGTGGATCGACTAACGGAGGCACTGACCGACAGAAGGTCAGGTGCCTGGTTAGTCTTCCCCCCAAAGGGGAGATGTGTTACAAATGGCTATTTGTAACTGGCCCTTTAAATGGAAAATTGCCCTGCTTCCTTGGATTGTGGAGAAGCCTGTTTGCCAGCCTCCTGCCTCATGACTATGGCCCCTGGAAGATTGTGCCCCTGATAATGTATTAACTTTTATTGGGTGTGTATGGCCCTTTAAGAACCGTCTGGGGACATATTGTGACTTTGCTGAACAATGCCCCTTTAAGACTATGTCCCCAGACCTGTAAAATAACTTGTTCCTGGCTTTCCCCCACTTGGTTCAGTAAATAGGGCTTACTGAACCAAGTACCACACAGGCGGACCACCCAGAAGCTAAAGTGTGCAGGCAATTTACCTCCCAGGCTGAGAGGTTACTGCAGGTTAATTGCCGAGCGCTGGGTGGCCGCCATTCGGCAGCCGAACACGTGGCGGCGGCCATTTTAGTCATTCGAATGCGGTCAGCGGTGTATGTTAAAGATTCTGTGGAACTAAAATCGGCTACACATTCTGCCGAACACCGCTGACCCTTACCATCTTCCATACTGAACTTGCAGCTCCAGAGACTAAGTCCCGTTCGAAATGGGACTTAGTCGTTTTTTCGGCATGAAATTGACCGGCCGCACAGCCCAAATCTATGGAACTGTTTTGGGCAGGAAATTGTGCTTGCGGTCGGTCATAAAGGGACTTCCAGCTAACTTTTGATCCACTGGAGGGATTTGGCTGATTTTTGGAAGTGTTTATGTTTGATGTATGCTGAGTCTGAAAATGCAATTTTTTATTTAAATTGAATGTATGGTTTTAAAGTTACAGTGTGTATGTGAAAACTGTATTTTTATTGTATGTAATAATTGGTTTAACTGTTTATCTGAGGGGAGGGAACCTGTGGGCTGTACTATGCTGTTATTGGTTAATTTCATCCTCCCCCTGGGAGTGTCCTGTGTGTACCTTATCCTAATAAAAAGCAGGCTGGGTGTTCCAGTCCTCAGACCTCTTCTGACCCTCAATACGTAGCCTTGTCTCGTTATTGGAGGGAACTGCTATATCACACTGGGGATTGCTATGCTCTGCATATTCCCCTGAGCTCTTAATCACTTAGCCCTTTTAAGAGCTTGTTCCAGATACGCTCTCCTGGAGGAGAGGTCTTCCCCACACGGTCCTGGAGGACAGAAGCCGATCCAGGGTGGAAGGAAGACGGCGCGGCTCCAGTTAAGCTACGGCGGTTGTGGAGTCTGCGGTGGTTGTGGTGTCGTCTGCAGTGCTTGGAGTCCTCTGAGAGCGCTAGGAGCATCCATCAACGGAGGGTACTCGGTCGGAGTACACGGAGCTCCGTTACAGTGGTGGCAGCGGTGGGATGGCGTCCTAGTGCGAGGAGAAGCAGCTCAGAGACACTGGTAACGTTTGGAGTTACAATTGAGGGCAACGCTAGCCATTGGGCAGCGCCCCTGGCTACAACAGGATGGAATCAGCTGGTTTGCGGACAGCGTTCCATGATGAGGAGGAGAAGGAGGCCGCAGATTACAGGGATGCAGCCAGAAGGGAACTCTGGTATGATGCCCTGGAAGATGCCCAGTGGCGGCGAGGTGAGAGGCTCCCCAGTGATGAGCAGCGGCTACAGAAGCGTGTGGCAATGCGAATGGGTCTATTGGGAGAGCAACCCCTAGATGAGTGGGTGGCAAGACTGGAGACCCTGGTATGGCGAGAGATCGGGCTAGACAACGCATACCAGGCCCTCTGGTGGCATACCATCCGACTTACTCCCTGGACAGCTGAGCACGACTTACCGGAGGGGGATGATTATGATGGTCCTGGCCTACTTCAGGATGCCATGGCGGAGGAGCTTGATTTCGGCAGCACAGAGGAGTTTAGGTTTTGGGACATCTACGACTACCGGATGGGCATGTATGTCTGGGCTGACGAACGCGAGGTGAAAAAAGACATGACCCACCTGGTAACAAGGGAGTGGGAGCTGGAGCAAGACTACCTACACCTGCTCAGCTCCGTGCAGCCCCAACCTACCCGACAAGCAGAACCAGGTCTAGAGCCCTTCAGCTGGAAGGATATCGTAGAGGTTTACTGGGAAGATCCCCAACCCCAGAGTGAGTGTCAGGGAGCCGAAGGTGTCGTCCTTCCTCCCCAGCGGCAGTGTGTACCACAGGGGGCCGAAGGTGCCGTCCTCCCCCCCCCCCAGCAGCAGTGTGTCCTACAGAGAGCAGAGACAGTTGGTCCCTCTCTACAGCAACAGGACAATGGTAAGGGAGTGGAGACAGGCGGTCTCCCTCTCCAGCGGCAGTGTGTACCTCAGGGGGCCGAAGGTGTCGACCTTCCCCCCCAGCAGCAGTGTGTCCTACAGAGAGCAGAGACAGTTGGTCCCTCTCTACAGCAACAGGACAATGTTACGGGAGTGGAGACAGGCGGTCTCCCTCTCCAGCGGCAGCCTGTGTTTCCAGGAAAGGAGCACAGCACCCCCTCTCCCCAGCGGCAGCTTACCCTAACAAGGGGAGACACCAATCCCCCAGACGGCGCAGATGGGACCGTGGTCTCTGTGCCTGACCTCCAGGGATGCTGGACAACCTGTCCAGATCCCCAACTGCTCTCACCGGGACAACAGGAGGAGGGGGTAAGTACAAATTCCCCTCCCCAGCTAACTCCTAGCGTGGCACCAGGGTTAACAGAGGTGATGTTAACCCCTACTGACTTACATGTTCCCTTGGCTACTGAGCCGGACTATGGTCTCAGCACCCCAGCAGAAGAGCTGGCAGCTGGGCAGAGTGCAGTCGGCCTCTGCCCTACCTTTATCCCTGGCCCAGGGCCGGATGTCCCGCAGACTACCCCAGCAGAAGAGCTGGCAGCTGGGCAGAGTGCAGTCGGCCTCTGCCCTACCTTTGTCCCTGGTCCAGAGCCTGATGTCCTGCAGGCTATCCCAGCAGAAGAGCTGGCATCAGGGCAGAGCGCCGCTGGCCTCTGCCCTTCAAGTTCCCTCAGCATATTGCCTCATTACCACGGACAAATACCCAGGTGCAGTGACTGGTTGTTGTGGGAAGGCTACTCTGGCATCTGTTTATTGTGGGTTGGTGGATCGACTAACGGAGGCACTGACCGACAGAAGGTCAGGTGCCTGGTTAGTCTTCCCCCCAAAGGGGAGATGTGTTACAAATGGCTATTTGTAACTGGCCCTTTAAATGGAAAATTGCCCTGCTTCCTTGGATTGTGGAGAAGCCTGTTTGCCAGCCTCCTGCCTCATGACTATGGCCCCTGGAAGATTGTGCCCCTGATAATGTATTAACTTTTATTGGGTGTGTATGGCCCTTTAAGAACCGTCTGGGGACATATTGTGACTTTGCTGAACAATGCCCCTTTAAGACTATGTCCCCAGACCTGTAAAATAACTTGCCCCCGGCTCTCTCCCACTTGGTTCAGTAAATAGGGCTTACTGAACCAAGTACCACACAGGCGGACCACCCAGAAGTTAAAGTGTGCAGGCAATTTACCTCCCAGGCTGTGAGGTTACTGCAGGTTAATTGCACGTGGCGGCAGCCATCTTTGTTCAGTCGAATGCGGTCAGCGGTGTATGCTAAAGATTCTGTGGAACTAAAATCGGCTACACATTTTGCCGAACACCGCTGACCCTTACCTTCTCCCATACGGAACTTGCAGCTCCAGAGACTAAGTCCCGTTCGAAATGGGACTTAGTCGTTTTTCGGCATGAAATTGACCGGCCGCACAGCCCAAATCTATGGAACTGTTTTGGGCAGGAAATTGTGCTTGCGGTCGGTCATAAAGGGACTTCCAGCTAACTTTTGATCCACTGGAGGGATTTGGCTGATTTTTGGAAGTGTTTATGTTTGATGTATGCTGAGTCTGAATATGCATTTTTTTTTATTTAAATTGAATGTATGGTTTTAAAGTTACAGTGTGTATGTGAAAACTGTATTTTTATTGTATGTAATAATTGGTTTAACTGTTTATCTGAGGGGAGGGAACCTGTGGGCTGTACTATGCTGTTATTGGTTAATTTCATCCTCCCCCTGGGAGTGTCCTGTGTGTACCTTATCCTAATAAAAAGCAGGCTGGGTGTTCCAGTCCTCAGACCTCTTCTGACCCTCAATACGTAGCCTTGTCTCGTTATTGGAGGGAACTGCTATATCACACTGGGGATTGCTATGCTCTGCATATTCCCCTGAGCTCTTAATCACTTAGCCCTTTTAAGAGCTTGTTCCAGATACGCTCTCCTGGAGGAGAGGTCTTCCCCACACGGTCCTGGAGGACAGAAGCCGATCCAGGGTGGAAGGAAGACGGCGCGGCTCCAGTTAAGCTACGGCGGTTGTGGAGTCTGCGGTGGTTGTGGTGTCGTCTGCAGTGCTTGGAGTCCTCTAAGAGCGCTAGGAGCATCCATCAACGGAGGGTACTCGGTCGGAGTACACGGAGCTCCGTTACACATTATATCTACAAATACATTATATCCTCAAATACATTATATCCTCAAATACATTATATCCACATATACATTATATCCACAAATACATTATATCCTCAAATATATTATATCCACAAATACATTATATCCACAAATACATTATATCCACAAATACATTATATCCACATATACATTATATCCACAAATACATTATATCCTCAAATACATTATATCCTCAAATACATTATATCCTCAAATACATTATATCCACAAATACATTATATCCTCAAATACATTATATCCACAAATACATTATATCCTCAAATACATTATATCCACAAATACATTATATCCACATATACATTATATCCACATATACATTATATCCTCAAATACATTATATCCTCAAATACATTATATCCACATATACATTATATCCTCAAATACATTATATCCTCAAATACATTATATCCTCAAATACATTATATCCACAAATACATTATATCTACAAATACATTATATCCACAAATACATTATATCCACATATACATTTTATCCTCAAATACATTATATCCACATATACATTATATCCACAAATACATTATATCCACAAATACATTATATATACAAATATGTTATATCCTGTCTGAGTTTAACGCCTTAAAGGGAAACTCCAGTGCCAGGAAAACGATCCGTTTTCCTGGCACTGGAGGGTCCCTCTCCCTCCCACCCCCCAATCCCCGGTTACTGAAGGGGTGAAAACCCCTTCAGTGACTTACCTGAGGCAGCGGCGATGTCCCTCGCCGCTGTCTCCTCCTCCGCGCCGCTCCTCCTACTGGCTCTGGCGGCCGACGGGCGAGACTGATCCCGCCCACCGGCCGAGGAGACCTAATGCGCATGCGCGGCAATTCCGCGCATGCGCATTAGGACTCCCTATAGGAAAGCATTGAAAACTATTTTCAATGCTTTCCTATGGGGATTTGAGCGACGCTGGAGGTCCTCACACAGCGTGAGGACGTCCAGCGATGCTCTAGCAAGGAAAATCCTTGCTATAATCCAGGAAGTGACCTCTAGTGGCTGTCTACTCCACTAGGTGGAGTTAACCCTGCAAGGTAATTATTGCAGTTTTTAAAAAACTGCAATAATTACACTTACAGGGTTAGGAGTAGTGGGAGTTGGCACCCAGACCACTCTAATGAGCAGAAGTGGTCTGGGTGCCTGGAGTGTCCCTTTAAGGACACATGACATGTGTGACACGTCATGATTCCCTTTTATTCCAGAAGTTTGGTCCTTAAGGGGTTAAGCAAGTTCAGTAACAGCAATTAGACAGGAGTGAGTGCAGTGTGAGAGTCAGATATGAGTGAGTACAGTGTGAGTGTCAGGTATCAGTGAGTGCAGTGTGAGTGATAGGAATGAGTGAGTGCAGTGTGAGTGTCAGGTATCAGTGAGTGCAGTGTGAGTGTCAGGTATCAGTGAGTGCAGTGTGAGTGTCAGGTATCAGTGAGTACAGTGTGAGTGTCAGGTATCAGTGAGTGCAGTGTGAGTGTCAGGTATCAGTGAGTGCAGTGTGAGTGTCAGGTATCAGTGAGTACAGTGTGAGTGTCTGGTATCAGTGAGTACAGTGTGAGTGTCAGGTATCAGTGAGTGAGTGCAGTGTGAGTGTCAGGTATCAGTGAGTGAGTGCAATGTGAGTGTCAGATATCAGTGAGTGCAGTGTGAGTGTCAGATATCAGTGAGTACAGATAACCATTAATCTATGTTACTGTTATGCCCTAAAGCAGTAGTTCTGTCTGTTATGCGGGGTCTGTTCCCAGCTCTGGGGTGACTATTACATGGTTGGTGCCATCATACCGTGTGCTGATCTAGAAGTGACCCTGCCAGCAGGTAGGGTACCCATGTCCCATCAGGATTATAGGGTTTACTCACTAATAGCAGATCGTTACAATCTGCCTATTGTGTTTCTTTGCAATAGTTAAAATCAGGTATTTTCTCCAATTACGACAGTAATAATAGTTTTTGAACCACACTTCCTATAATTCTCAGTCACCCTAAAAGGGGAATTGGAAATGAATATCCAGTGCTTAGTGTGAATTTAAAGAAACACGTTCTAGTTTGCCCTCCCCCTCCAGTGGTTGTTTAAGGGCACTGGCTAGATCTCCTCCTCCCGTAATGTCACAGCGATGGTGGGACCTAATGGGCATGCAGCAAGCACCACGCACGGATTCAAGATTCCCCACAGAAAACCATTGAATCAATGCTCTCCTATGGGGAATTGGAGGATGTTAGCTGTCCTCATACAAAGTGTGAGGATGTCCATAGTCGTCTCCTGGAGTAAAACTCTGCTAGGGGCCCGAAGCACCTCTAGAGGATATCTGGAAGACAGACACTTGAGTTGGAGGGACCCCTGGAATGTAAACATTGCAGTTTCCCATGTGTTACGTACAGGGCTAATTAGACAGGGACACTTCAATGAGTTGAAGGGGTCTGGGTGCCTGTAGTGTCCCTTTACATTGACGTGGCCTCTCATATGTCTCGTACTGTGCATAGAATGTGCTGTGATGTCATGTAAAGATTTATTGACAGAACATCTCTGCTCTGTAACCAGTGGGATATTTTTCTAGGCATATTTTGGTGCAGAACAACGCAGAGCTTTCTTGTGATCGCTCAGACCAACAGGAGATTGAGGCGTCTCTGATTCACCGGCAGTATTTATAGAGGGAGTTTTCATCTTACATGGGAATATTTCTTGCAAGGGAAAGTGCCCCTATCATTGAGATATAAAAATATAAACCAGATTTGAGGTGAGGGAACGAAAACCAGACCTCATGTTTTTCTGTTCTTTATGCCAATAAAATGACTAAGTTAGGCTTATAAAAAACATAATTTTAATGGGACAAAATAGTTTTCAAAGGTTAATCTGATGAAAACATGAATTATCTTTGCAGTAACAACATAAAGAAACATCATTTTAAGAATATCCCGAAATATTGGTGGGTGGGGGAGGGGGGGGGGGGCGGGGCTGACTAGCATGGAGGACAGACATGCTTTAGCAGAGCTCCTCTGAAAACAGGCTGATTGATGGCACTTCTACCCCAACTAAACCTAAACTTGGCGACAGCACTCGAATTACCTGACCCACGATTGGGCAGGGATCCGACAAAGCGGACTGTGGCCCTCTTGAAGCCTGATGGCCACACTCCTCCTAGCACATGTCGGGCGGGAGAGGTGGCCGATCTCCCGGTCTGGCGCTGCATGATGGTGACTCACGACAAGCAAGAGCCGACCCTACTGACTCAAAGCATGGAGTCCTACAAAAGCTAGACGCACTAATTGACAATTTCTGGCGCAAGTTGGAGGGCAGGACACAGCCACTTGCCTCACAGCAGCCACCTACCCAAGAAGCGGCCTTCAAACCTGGCAGAATGCTCCACAGATCCTGCACACGGGACAGGCCTCATCATGGTGGTGGACCAAGCTGCACACTCAAACCCAGCACAGGAGGGTAAAAACCTATATGAGATGAAGATGCAAGGCGCACTGGCGCATAAATTGACCGGCTCATTCACCCCACCTGACGGTGCCTGGGTCCAGAGGGCTGCAAAATCCTACTCCACAACAGCTCCGGACTTGGCCCCTTCTACTGACACTTGGACACAGAGATCCTCACTGCTTTGATGTGATACAGAAATACAGGATACCCACGGTGGGCATCAGTGGCATGCAATACCAGACTGAGCAACCAACTCTGTCAGGGACGTTTTACTGCCCATCAGCACACTCCTGGCTCTTCCTGAACCTGGGAAACGGCTGCCTGGTGACATTCTGATAGTCATAGGCCCGCTGTCTAATATTTAAGCTTCAAAAGTTTTAGATAGCCACCATTAGATCTGTTTTACACCAATATTTGTTTGTATGCCATGCTCTTGTGTTTTTTTAGCTCTCATTGTGCAAGGAGCAGTAGTGAGGTGAAACTTTTAGCTCTAGTAGTAATCGTCATCGAGTAGACCTAGCCTGTTCTCCATCTCATATTCTGTATAACTCACAGTTCTCCATGCCTTAAGTATTTCATGCATATTGGAATTGTCTCTTTCCTGAATGTAGACATAGATGCTTAACTAAAACATGTACACACTGTCCATTGCCATCACGCATGGCTTAGCCACAATGCAGGATAATAATACTATGTAGTTTCAAGCAGAAGCGAGTGTGGTTTGCCTGATTGCATTCCATAAAAACGTGCAACCTACTCAGCTGCTAAGCAAATGTACCTTTAGGCCCGCTGCCTATTATTTTGAAGTTAACTCCCTTCGATGCTGTGACAGACCGCATGGCACTTTGACAAGGGCCTCCAACAATCGATGCTCCTAGTGCTCACAGAGGAATTCCAGCACTCCACCAGACACCATAAGCACTGCAGACCCCACTTCCAGCGATGCAGCTGCGCCAGGGTAGCTTCCAGTGGGTAGACCTCTCCTAGTCCAGAGAGCGTAGCAGGAACAGCTCTTATAAGAGCTAGTGATTATAATTCCTGGGGAGTATAGTGATATAGCAATCCCCAGGATAGATACAGCCATTTCCCCCATACATAAAATGAAACTCTATTGTGGTGGAATCTCGGTAAAAATAAATTTAGTAGGCCGAGATTACCACGTGGCATGTGTACGTGCATATGCTGACGTATCGATCAGTTGGTTGCACGAGGCAAGATACGATCAGTAGTGTACGGAGCATGTGCAAGAATACAGGATGTAGTATTCCCCTCCTCCATTGTGCTGGACAAGCCATGCGGTCAAGCAGGAAGTTAATTCTTATTTGTATTGATTGGTCAAGAGAATGTGCGGGTGGAGCTTAATATGGGAGGAGTTATGTGCCTATATAAGGAGCCTGCACTATTGTCCGGGGCTCAGAACTTGCTGTATTTTGGTGACATTAGTCCCTCTGAGTCCCGATCGGTGATCCAATAAAGAATCTCTTCCTTCCTGAAGAAACCTGTGTCCATCTCTCTGTGCTTGGCTTCCGTCAGTTTCTCCGGTATCACTATGTTGAGGGTAAGCAGGAACAGAATTTTAATGGAGGCGCACAGGCCTTTTATGCAAGTTTCCCAACAAGGGTGACTGTTGGGCACAGTGACACAAAGTGAATAAACCAATAAAAACCGAGTCATACAATGAGACACTCCCATACACAAACAATAGAATCCCTCCTCTGTGCTTGGGAGATAACTGAATCAGGAACTGAACTAATCTAACCCATTTATCTCCAAGCACAGAAAAACATAACATTTTATGAAACCCCAAAAAGTAGCTTAAAAACACATAAAACTCCATAAAACATCCCCCGATCTGGGTGACCAACATATCCAAAATCACCCAGATCGGTTCAGGGGTTCAGGAATTTCCTGGAAGTCATAGTTTTGACCGACCGTGCACATGGTCCTATACCCAAAACAGTTCCAGGGAAATCAGTGCTAACTGACCACTACCCTTTCTATATCACTGTTACTGATCCCACTGGAAGACTATTCCAGGTATCTACTACCCTTTCTATATCACTGTTACTGCTCCCACTGGAAGGTTATTCCAGGTATCTACTACCCTTTCTATATCACTGTTACTGCTCCCACTGGAAGGCTATTCCAGGTATGTACTACCCTTTCTATATCACTGTTACTGCTCCCACTGGAAGGCTATTCCAGGTATCTACTACCCTTTCTATATCACTGTTACTGCACCCACTGGAAGACTATTCCAGATATCTACTACATCACTGTTACTGCTCCCACTGGAAGGCTATTCCAGGTATCTACTACCCTGTCTATATCACTGTTACTGCACCCACTGGAAGGCTATTCTAGGTATCTTCTACCCTTTTTTTTTTTTTTTTTAATTCTTTATTTTTAGTTGTGCATGGCATAACAACTAGCCCACGTAGCCACGACAGCTAACGTAGGCGACAACATTCAAAACAGTGTAAACATGGTTTTCAAATATACTGCACAATTTTACATTTTGGTGATACAAAAACACAGACAGTGAGCAAGTGAGACCTTTTGTGATTGAGTCTTCCTGGCCACCCTGCCCCTTTAGTTATCTATGTAGCTAGCGTTCCCTACCGGCAAACCACGGGTGACTCTCGTAGCACACACAGGTAGCATTAGCCTAACTGTATCGAAAAGCAGGAGCTATAAAGGTGGTCCAAGTCAACCCCCTATCGTGTCTGAGGCCCTTGTAGGGATCTCCCGAGAACTGATTCGGCATTTCAGCTGCCGTCTGTCAGCTCGGGTTCTGAGTTTTTGCAAAAATAATCAGAGAACACTACATGAGGGAAGAAGTATTACGTGCGTCTTTAGTGTATATGGGCTCAGGAGCCTGAATGGTGCGTGGCCTCCCCTAACAGGGAAGCCTCTGTGATAACTGGGGCTCTCTATGGGGACTAGCCCGCGGGCCCCGCTGTAGTGCCCATACCTCTCAGGTAGGTCCCTCCCAACGGCCTCCGGCCAATATATGCTAACCATATTAACACCTAGAAAGAAAGAAAAGAGAAAGGTCAAGAAGAGGAAGGTAGGGTGAGAGGGGGGGGGGTCGGGGGGGGGGGGAGTCATCTGGTGGTCCTCGTCTGTTCTCCTACGCAATCGTCAGTCTATTGCTCCAGTGCCAGTCCTAGCATAAAGGGCTATTTTCCCAGGGCGCCCAGATTTTTTGGAATTGTGCCTGGGTTCCTCTAACCCGTGCCGTCAGGTCGTCCATTACGTATACCTCTCTTATTCTGTTAATTACCCCTGCTATGGCTGGCGTGGTCTGTTTAAGCCAATCAGCTGCCACTGCTCTCCTGGCTGCCAGTGTAAATTTATGGATGAGTTTCTGTTCACGTCTAGTCCACCCTTCAACTGTTCTACTGAGCAGGTAGAGCCATGGGTCCAAGGGGGTCTGGAAAAAACCTGGGCCATCATATCCCTAACCTGTTGCCAAAAGCTGACCATCAGGGGGCATTCCCACCACATGTGGATATATGTCCCTTTCATCCCACACCCTCTCCAGCAGAAGTCCGTAGGGCACTTTTCATGTGGCATAACTTTACAGGAGTAGTATACCATCGTAGCATTGTTTTGACTGCTTGTTCCTGTATCGTTACACACTCTTATTACGGAATCATTGTTAGTTTCACGTACTTTCTCAGTTCTTGTGTTGTTTTTTTTGTTTTTTGTCTTTTTTTTTTTTTTTTAATTTAAATCGTTATTCCCTATGCATATATTTTAAGTTTTTCTGTTTTTTATTTTATTCTTGTTTTATTTTATTTTTATTTCTATTCTTAATTTTTAATTTTTTTTAATTTTATTTTTTTTTCCCTTTTTTTGCGTGAAACAGAACTTTATTTGTAGCTGGGTCTAAATACACAACGGGAAAAGCTTATCTTGTGTTGTTCCCCTTTTTCATCGTTTAACTGTTTGATTCTTCATTACGTGAGGGAAATCTGGTTATAAGTAGGTCTAAATACATGATGGCAAAAAAGTTTTACCTATAGATTTTCTCCCCTTTTTCAAAGGGTTTATGCTCTTGGTCTCCCATGTTGTGCCTTGTGCTAGTTAAATGACATGCTAATGGTAGTATGAAAAACTTCTGTGTATATTGGTGTACATCATCGGGAGGTGACTCTGATTATTTTCTAGTCCCCGTCCCTTTATCACATTATTTCCGCCAGTATGATTACTCCATCAGCACCCCTAACGTGAACCTAGTACATACCCCGGTTAACACTCCCAGATGGGAGAGAGACTAATCTGCACGGGGTTGTGGAGAAGCATGACAGTCTCTCTAAGATAGTAGGAGACGCCCGTGCCCCCTCCATCGTGCATAAGACAAACCACAGTGTGAAAGCAAGAGAAAAAAAACACTAAACTTCTAGGACCAGGGGGGCGTGGCTAACTGCCGAGAAAGATGGCTGCTTAAAATTTTGCTCCGGCACATGGGCTCCACAACTCAGCAACACAGAGAAGCTACCAGCTAACAGAACATAGCCGACCCAAATATGTCACAAAACAAACAAAAGAAGAATGCATCCAAGGATGCAAAACTGAAATTTTTCGCACAGAAACCCAGCCACGCGGCTCAATCCTTACGGGCCGTGGCCCAAGATGGCGGTGGCTCCTCAGATGAAGGCGGATCGCCCTCAGAGATAGGAGATCTAACCCCAGGTACAGCACTAACGAAGCAACACCTGCAGGATGCCATGGATGCATTGTCAGCCAAACTGATCCAGTCATGGACAGCCAGCGTGGATACACTCCGCAAAGATATCCTCGATCTGGGCGCCAGAACTGCCCACACAGAGACGAAAATGGCGGAATACGCCACCGCGCATAATGAGCTAGCGGATAAAGTTTCACATCTGCAAAATACCATAGAAAACATGGAAACAAAACTAATGGATGCTGAGGATAGATCCAGACGGAACAATCTCCGCCTGAGGGGAATCCCGGAGACCGTCACACTAGATGACTTACCCAGATACGTCAGGGACCTTTTCAGCACAATAGTGCCAGACATCCCCCCCGACATGTTGCTCCTCGATCGGGTTCACAGGATCCCAAAACCTAAGCACCTAACAGCCACCATACCGCGAGATGTGATGCTTCGGTCTCACTACTTCCATGTGAAGGACTTAATCCTAAAAAACAGCCGCACAGCCCGACTGCCATCCGAATTCGCAAACATAAAGATATTCGCGGACCTGTCTGCAGCGACTCTGAAGAAACGGAAGGCCTTCCAACAAGTAACTGCTACTCTCCGAGACCACAACATCAGGTACAGATGGGGCTACCCCACCAAGCTCCTCGTGTGGAGAAATGGCGAATTCAACCCTCTATGTACACCGACGGACGGAATGACGGCTATGCGGGCATGGGGCCTACAACTCTCCCAAGCAAAACAACAACCTTCCTCCTCTTCGCCCACTAAGCTGAACAGCGACTGGACACCAGCCTAAAAAAACAGGACTGAGCAATGCACCTTCCATTCCTCTGATTTGGACTAATTAGGTTGCTTGGCACGCAAGTATTGCAACCGTAACACCCCCCAAAAAAATAAAAAAAAATAAAAAAAAACCCTGCATACCCTAGCCCCAACCCCCCCTAGGGGAGATTCGAAACTAACTAATATGCCACACACGACACATAGATCAGTCACTCTACTCCCGTCAGAGATGCTTGGCATACAAATAAGGACAGGGGCAGTGGAACTCACAACACATAGGGGCAATCTTAGTATATGGGGGAAAAAAAAAAAAAAAAAAAGCCCAAGACCCATAAGGGAAACACACAAGGATCCCACGACCAGGCAGGATTCAAACTCATGCCACTTTGATGGGGTAACATTATAGCTCCTTAACCACGATTGCATTGAGGAGGGAGGGGGGCAAAGCTCATATAGCCGCAATGTATAATGTCTGCTAACACTGTTGAAAATGTTGATTTTCTGTTATATATTTTATG
Source organism: Pelobates fuscus (assembly GCF_036172605.1). Lineage (NCBI taxonomy): Eukaryota > Metazoa > Chordata > Amphibia > Anura > Pelobatidae > Pelobates > Pelobates fuscus. The sequence goes on along the minus strand of NC_086318.1, from coordinate 445,104,520 downwards.
CTTCATATTTCTATTTACTGTTAATTCCCACTAACTGCTGTGACTTCTCTAAGCCATAAAGGTATATTACAACTAGGCCCAAGTAGCCACGTGAACCGTATAGATAATACGGATAACCCCGAGGTGCACCCCTCAAGCACCACTCCCCATGGATGGGGAATTATGTATATAGTGTTCCTATTCTCCCCCTCCCGGTTACACATCCCTTCTCAATCCCCAACCACAACACCTCGCCCTGCAACCCTAGAGAGCACAAGACCAGTGCCCTATCGCTTTTCTAACCCAGCAGACTCGATCATAACACCATGTCCATCCCTTGTTGGGAAGCTTGATCCCCAAAGCCCATACCAATGGCTATGAAAACGCTATCCCCGGGGCAAGCGCCCCCTAATATGAAAATTTACTCTCAAAATGTAAGGGGTCTCAATACCCCACACAAGCGCCGCAAATTATTAGAAGACCTCAAGCGGGCCTCTGCAGATTTAGTATGTATACAAGAAACACATTTTGTAAAACAGCGCATTCCAAAATTTGGCCTCAATGAATACCCTACGCAGTTCCACGCTGCACATACCTCTAAAGCCAGAGGCGTATCTCTACTCATCCACAAATCCCTCTCCTTTGAATTACTTAAACTAATCACAGATAGTCAAGGAAGGTTTCTCATAGTATTATGCACGATTAACGACGTTACATATACCATAGTGAACATATACAGCCCCAACACCCAGCAAAGGAACTTTCTACACAAAGTTCTCTCCAAAACTGACCACATTAGAACTGAACATACAATGATATGCGGGGATTTAAATCACATATTAGACCACACATTAGACACATCCCTGACCACCTCTGCCTCCCGCCGCCAACATCTCAAACCAAATTGCCAGGCCTTAACGAAGCTGATACTGGAGTTTAATCTCTATGACACATGGAGGGCCCTACACCCTACAGAACGCCACTATTCCCACTACTCCTCAGTCCACAAGACACACTCGAGGATAGATCATATACTCACCTCAGGTCCCCTCCTTAAGAGAGTGCTACAAAATGAAATTGGAGACATTCTCTGGTCTGATCACGCACCCAACATCTTGACCATATCGACACAATTTGCATCCAGAGGGTATGCTCCTTGGCGGCTGAATGAATCTCTCCTGAGAGATGACACCTTCCGCAACACCATCCAAACAGAGCTCAATGCATATTTCTCTACCAACAACACTGAAGACACCTCCCTCCTAATGGTATGGCAGGCGCACAAATCCGTTATGCGGGGCCTTTTTCTAAGTCGAGCTTCGTACCTTAAAAAGCAAACACAAAGAAACCACATAGCAATACTGAGGGACCTCAGAGACACCACTGCCCAACACTACATACGGCCCACCAAATCCCTATTAGAGAAAATTGGAAATCTTACTGACCAACTAAACACTATGGCTATGTCAAAAACGACACATATGATGCAACAACTCAAAACCCGCAACTACCACCAGAATAATAAAACAGGCAAGATACTCGCAGCACAACTTCGGCTCAAATATGGGTACAACAAAATTCCATATATCTTAACTGCAGAGGGGAAAAAATTATACAACCCGCAAGATATAGTCAATGAGCTAGCCAACTACTACACTGCACTATACAATCTAAAATCTGACCCGCATACGCATCAACCCACCACGACAGAGATACAGTCTCTCTTAGCACACATCTCCCTACCACCCATTCCACAAAACTACGCCGATACCTTAAAAGCACCTATATCAGAACAAGAGATCACACAAACGATATTATCGCTTCCCCCGGGGAAATCGCCAGGCCCAGACGGATTCCCCAACATCTATTATAAAACATATGCACACATCCTGGCACCACAACTCCTTGAAACTTATGATACAATGACCAAACAAGGTTCTACGCCTGAAGATATGCTTATGGCGCACATCACAGCCCTCCCCAAACCCGGTAAAATCCCAAATAAAGGGCAAAACTTGCGACCCATTTCGCTATTAAACACAGACATAAAAATATTTGCAAAAATCTATGCAAATAGACTCTCTAATATTCTCCCGACAATCGTGCACCAAGATCAGGTAGGATTTATCAAGGGGAGACAGGGAAGTGACGGGACACGTAAAGTAATAAACTTAATGCAATCCTTGAGGAGGGGTGAGCACAGTGTATTCCTCTCACTGGACGCTGAGAAAGCGTTTGACAGGTTGCACTGGCCATTCCTCCTCGCAGTCCTGAGGAAATGTGGATTCCCGGATACATTTATCTCGGTAGTCCAGGCCCTGTATAGTAACCCAATAGCAAAAGTAGCGTGAGGGGGATTCACATCCACTCCATTCAATATATCTAATGGCTCAAGACAGGGCTGCCCCCTTTCCCCGCTGCTATATGTCCTAGCCCTGGAACCCCTCACGACCCTCATTAGACAAAACCCAGATATCCATGGAGTTCGGGTCGGATCGGCTGAGTATAAACTCACGTTGTTCGCAGATGATATTCTGCTCACATTCACGAACCCCCACAGCTCCATCCCCACGTTCCTCAAACTATTACGGGAATTTAGCAAATGTTCATATTATAAGCTCAACGTGGCCAAGACACAAGCCTTAGGCATCAATATGCAGAAACACCAATTAACATCCCTACAAAATGCGTACGACTTTGAATGGAAATCGAATAACCTTACCTTTTTAGGACTGAGCCTAACACTTACCACCCCAGGCCTCTACAAAGCCAACTACCAGAAACTCTTGAAAGAAACTAGAGCAACACTAACGAGTTGGCGCAAAAAATACCTATCATGGACTGGCAGATTGGCTGCCATAAAAATGATCATAATCCCCAAATTCCAATACTTGTTCCGAACGCTGCCCATCCGCCTCCCAACAGCATACTTTAAGGAAGCACAGGGACTACTCAACCGATTCGCCTGGGGCCACAAAAAACCAAGGGTTAAAGCACATATCCTCTACCAAAAAACGCCCGAAGGTGGGATGAATGCACCCAACCTTCAAATATACTACCAAGCCGCTATCCTCAATAGCATGATACCAATTCACGCTCAAAGCTTGCAACCACAATGGGTAACAATAGAAAACAACGCGACACACCCACACACCCTTATACCTCTAATTTGGTCGCCCAAACGAGATAGACCTAAGACCGCCAACATATTGCCAACCACAGAGGTGACACTACAAGTGTGGGACAAAACTAAACACATTTGCTGCTCTCAAACCCCACACTCCAGAGCGATGCCAATATTTGCTCTAACCTCCATGATCCCCAACTTTAACTATAGAATTTGGGAACGACACGGTCTACACTACATACATCAGTTGTACCAAGATACTCACTTTCTAACGTTCCAAGAAGTACAAAACCGCCATGGCCTCCCAACCATAGCCTACTTTTCACACAGACAAATCCAATCATGGTTAACGAAACATCAAGGTGTAAAAAGTAACACTGTAAGTGAACTTCGGCTGACGGGCTTCGAGAAATCCATACTCAAATTGACACCAACGCACAAAACCTTCTCAACGCTGTATTCCAACATATTGCAACATAATCTCTCACTCAGATACCCCTTTGTGGCATCATGGGAAAGAGATATGGGACAAAGTCTACCTGAGGCAACATGGAGGAAGATTTTTCTCACTCCCAAAAACCTCACGTGTAGCGCTAACCATACCGAATTGTCAAGGAAAATTTTATATAGATGGTACCTAGTACCCACTCGCCTCAAACGTATATATCCCGAAGCCTCAGATAAATGCTGGCGTTGTACCTCCGCAGCTGGATCAATGATCCACATATGGTGGACATGCCCGATAATACGTCCCTACTGGGCAGCGGTCACCAAGTTGATCCAAGAATGTACGGGAGCCCACATGCCTCAAACCCTGGATTGCCTATTGCTTCACAACTACCCACCCAATCTTACAAAAACAACCAGGTATCTGATTTACCAAATCAACATAGCGGCCCTAACACTAATTAGTAGGGCATGGAAAAAAGCGGAAGCACCAACCTTATCCCAATGTCACCAACTCATAAGCATAACCCGACAATACGAGTTGGCGAGCAGAATAGCTTCCCATGCCACTACAACTTTCTGGAAACAAGCCTGGCAAAGCTGGGAGGCCTTTGGAAACCTGAACTCCCCCCCTTGCCATACCATAGCACATGGTGTGAGGTCCCGACAGCCGAGTTCACCATCATAGCCGCTAGCCTACTTATACCTACAATGAGAATAATGGCTGCAAAATGTTACAAAATGCCACAAATTATTACAAAAATGCTACGAAATGTCACAAATTGTTCCAAGATATCCTACCTCTGGAATAGCAATCTACCGTGGTACAATTATTGATACATCATGAAACACCCTCTATTCTATGGCTTTCATAGATTCATGATAGGATCATCTTTAACCAAAAATAGTTACTGGATAACTCAAGCTTAAGCTCTCTACCCGGCCAACCTCCCTCCCCCCTCCCCCCCCCCCCCCCCCACCACCTCTCCCTCTCCCCTCCCTCCCAATCCCAGTTCTCATTTAAAAAATTCTGTTTGGAGTGGACACATGTTTCGCGTATATATGATACCACATAACCAAAATTTTTTTCTGTAAACATTGCAATTGTATGCAGATAGGTACAAATGATGTTCACTGTAAACTTGAAAATTGCTTAATAAAAAAAAAAAAAAAAAAAAAAACTTCTAGGACCAGGTGAATCAGGCCCGCGGGCCGCATGGTCGACAGCAGCCTACATAAATCAATGGAGTCCGTATCAGTCCCGCAACTCTCAAGTTACAACAAGGTCTGAGAGTAAGAGTCTGTGGTTGTTTGCTGCGATGCTCCAATCCCCTACTCACCCACCTCGACAGGTCTGTCAGACAGATAAGGGAAGAGGTCCCCATCCCCAGCGTCATTTTCCCGGTAGGCCACAGCAACATGCCCATGTTCCCCTCCCAAATACAACTAGGAGCTCCCAGCTCTCAAATCTAGTCTCCAGAGATCACGGCCAGGGATCACAGGTAGGTAAGCTCGGGGTCGACAGGCCCTAGAAAACCACCCAAACACAGTCCCGGTCCCCCCCCCCACTGAGCCTCTGCCTCAGAAAAAGAAGGGTTAACTCTGGGCCCACATACTATACCGGCCTCCGAAGTCAGCGCCGACTTGCTCCCACCTCCTGCCATTCGATCGGGAGGAAATCCAGCACCTGGTGTGTAGGCCTCATATCGGGCAGGTCTCCTCGCGCATTTAGTCCCAGGGCATCCAGGAAAGCTCTCGGGTCTCCGTTAGGGGTCAGTGTGAGGGTCTTCCCCCCTCTAAAGGCCATGAGGCGAAAAGGGAATCCCCATGCATACTGTATGTTTGCTCCTCTCAGGGCTTCCGTAACGGGTCTCCACTCCCGTCTCCTCTGCAGCGTGCTGGGGGCTAAGTCTTGGTACACCTGGAGTTCCTTCCCCTCATGCATAATCTTGGCCTCTCTGCTTTTGCGCATCAATGCTTCCTTCGTCTGGAAGAAAAGGAATCGAACGATGACATCCCGAGGGGAGTTGGTTTCAGCCCTTCTTGTTCGGAGGGCTCGATGGGCCCTCTCCATGTGCCACCTGTCTTCAGGGAGATCCGGCAAAAGGGGTCTAAATAGCGCCATCAAAATCGCTGGCAGCATGCCATCCTTTTCGCCCTCCGGAAGGCCCCGGACCCGGAGATTATTTCTCCTCGACCTATTGGACATATCTTCGATAGCCAGCTCTGTGTCTGTCACACGGGCCGCCAGGCCGTTCAGATGGGTCACCGCGGCATTATGGGCCTTGGCTGTGGTCTCCATCCGCTCCTCAAGTCGGGCAGTGCATGTGCCCAGGGCCGCAATCTCGCCTCGGAGCACCTCTGTGGCATTCACTATTTCGCCAGCTAGGTAAGTCTGGACTCCGTCGAGGCGTTCCAGGATTTGTGATGTTTCGCCCTTTTTTCTGTTTTCTCCCAATGCCTCGTGTGGTGAGGATGATCGGGGCGAGGGGCTCCGTCCGGCGCCATCTTGGGGATCCGGAGGCCCGGTTTTATGGGCCGTCATCAGGTCTAGGACCGTCGTACCTCCCTCGGTCCCCCTCCTGGGCTGTTTTTTGGTGTTCTTTCTGTCCATGCTTGACAAAAGGTGGCAATTTGGGTCTAAAATACTGCTAAAGTATGCTGTAATTTGTGCGTTGGGGCAGGAGCTCTACACAGCCACGTCCAGCTCGATCCCTGGTCAGGCCACGCCCCCCTTCTACCCTTTCTATATCACTGTTACTGCTCCCACTGGAAGGCTATTCCAGGTATCTACTACCCTTTCTATATCACTGTTACTGCTCCCACTGGAAGGCTATTCCAGGTATCTTCTACCCTTTCTATATCACTGTTACTGCTCCCACAGGAAGGCTTTTCCGGGTATCTACTACCTTTTCTATATCACTGTTACTGCTCCCACTGGAAGGCTATTCCAGGTATCTACTACACTTTCTATATCACTGTTACTGCTCCCACTGGAAAGCTATTCCAGGTATCTTCTACCCTTTCTATATCACTGTTACTGCTCCCACTGGAAGGCTAATCCAGGTATCTACTACCCTTTCTATATCACTCTTACTGCTCCCACTGGAAGGCTATTCCAAGTATCTACTACCTTTTCTATATCACTGTTACTGCTCCCACTGGAAGGCTATTCCAGGTATCTACCACCCTTTCTATATCACTGTTACTGCTCCCACTGGAAGGCTATTCCAGGTATCTACTACCCTTTCTATATCACTGTTACTGCTCCCACTGGAAGGCTATTCCAGGTATCTACTACCCTTTCTATATCACTGTTACTGCTTCCACTGGAAGGATATTCCAGGTATCTACTACCCTTTCTATATCACTGTTACTGCTCCCACTGGAAGGATATTCCCGGTATCTTCTACCCTTTCTATATCACTGTTACTGCTCCCACTGGAAGGCTATTCCAGGTATCTACTATCCTTTCTATATCACTGTTACTGCACCCACTGGAAGGCTATTCCAGGTATCTATTACCCTTTCTATATCACTGTTACTGCTCCCTCTGGAAGGCTATTCCAGGTATCTACTGCCCTTTCTATATCACTGTTACTGCTCCCACTGGAAGGCTATTCCAGGTATCTACTACCCTTTCTATATCACCGTTACTGCTCCCACTGGAAGGCTATTCCATATATCTACTACCCTTTCTATATCACGATTACTGCTCCCACTGGAAGGCTATTCCATATATCTACTACCCTTTCTATATCACTGTTACTGCTCCCACTGGAAGGCTATTCCAGGTATCTACTACCCTTTCTATATCACTGTCACTGCTCCCACTGGAAGGCTCTTCCAGGTATCTACTACCCTTTCTATACCACTGTTACTGCTCCCACTGGAAGGCTATTCCAGGTATCTACTACCCTTTCTATATCACTGTTACTGCTTCCACTGGAAGGCTATTCCAGGTATCTACTACCCTTTCAATATCACTGTTACTGCTCGCACTGGAAGGCTATTCCAGGTATCTACTACCCTTTCTATATCACTGTTATTGCTCCCACTGGAAGGCTATTCCAGGTATCTACTACCCTTTCTATATCACTGTTACTGCTCCCACTGGAAGGCTATTCCAGGTATCTACTACCCTTTCTATATCACTGTTACTGCTCCCACTGGAAGGCTATTCCAGGTATCTACTACCCTTTCTATATCACTGTTACTGCTCCCACTGGAAGGCTATTCCAGGTATCTACTACCCTTTCTATATCACTGTTACTGCTCCCACTGGAAGGCTATTCCAGGTATCTACTATCCTTTCTATGTTGCTTCTAGTTTTCTAGGCCCTTTTTTTGTACTGGAAGGGTAAATATATACTAACCGTCCTTTAAAGTTGTTGTAGGTGAAATCTTCTTGCTGTAATATGTCATCATTTGTACAGTCCTGTAATAGAAGAGTTCACTAGAAAACATCTGCATATCCTAGTATTATCATATCCACTAGTAGAAAGGAGAGAACACTTCATGTTTGTCTTCACAACTTAAAGGAGCACAAACTTGTTTTACTGGCTACTATAATTTATTAGGTTCCCCCCTCCTGCTTGGCTGGAGGTTTTAAAATCCTTACAGCCACTTACCTTAATCCAGCGCCGGGCTCCCTCGTGCTGGTAACCTCTACTCCCACTGCCGATGTCAGCTCCCGAGTGAAGCCGAATGCGCATGTGCGGCCAGAGCCACACGCGCATTCTTACCGCCCATAGGAAAGCATTACTCAATGCTTTCCTATGGGGATCTGAACTCACGCGACGTGAGTTTAATGCAATTTTCTCACTGAGAATCCCGGAAGCGCCTCGAGCGGCTGTCAGGGAGACAGCCACTCGAGGCTGGATTAACCCTCAGATGTTCTTGGAAGGAAGAATTTTTCCTAAGGATCCTGGCAGTACCCACAGACCAACTCCTGGCCAATTCCATAGGCGTGCTATTTAATTATTCACTATATTTACTCTTATTATCCTACCTTGCCCAAATATCTCACTTCCGAAACATGGGCTTCCAAGACCCTCAGACCTCCATTGGCAGAAGATCCCATTGCCTCGGAGAGGGCAGTTGACGTGGCATATGGGATCTATTTATATGAAAAACTTACATGTAATTAAAATATATTATATGTATTAATATTAAAGATATCATATAAACTTTTCCAATAATTAGAAATAAGAAATTCAATGTTAACATAAACTGTAATTTTCGAATTATTTTTGTGTTAGGGCTTTTCATCTCAAATTATTTTTATTGAGAACATGTTCAACGATTAGCAAGGAAAACCAAAAATGGAAATAAAAAAAGAAAGGGGATAACGAGGAGAAGGCTTTTCGTCTGGGTATTTAGCACATTTGGGACCCTGTTATAAGGACCTGTTTCTTATGTCCTGCCAGGTGGACCTCACATGATCACAATAAACACGGTCCGTCTCTCCTATCTGTAGCATCACCGCTGTGATCCACAAACGTAGCAGTACAGTGCGGTGGTCTGACAGGCTAGAGATGAGAAATGACAAAAATGTTACTCATTTATCGTTTCCCCTTGTAACCCAGTCCCTTTTATTCATTAATTGCTCTGTCATTGAGTTGGATTGTGAAGGATCTTGCTATTTCACCCTCAACTCCCTGTAGCCATAGCTCACTCTATGCAAGTTCCGTCCTAGGTCCCTCGAATGGAGCTTACCAGACAGTGAAATCTCTAGGTTGGGTATTTATAAGTTACAGCTATTAATATAGCGCTATCTGCATTCTGCTTTATAAAACTGAACGCTTAGTTTAATATTTAAACAAAATACAATCCATGCAATTGTGCTGGGGTCTTTTAGCACAGACAGAACTCGTGTCTGGAAGAAAGGACGTTTTACATTCTCTTTATTCCTTGCGTGTCTGTAAGTTAGGCATTTGGTCGATAAGCAGAAAAGATAATGATTTTAACCTCGTGCACTGGCGAATTCCATCTACAAGGTAACAGTTTGTGAAGATATTGATCTGTGAAATATGTGCAATACCAAAACAAGACCGCGAAGAGGAGAAGATAATTTATTCTGCAGCTCACCTTAGGGCTGGGAGTCGGGGTGCGGAATATATAATGAAAATAAATATAACAACATTGTAGATTATGCTAGCTTTAGTGTACCTATAATCTTAATTTTATTAATGACAGGAGGCGAATATTGGCTTAAATCTCTCTTTACTAGAACTCCACAGCAGCACATTAACACAGAGAAAATCGACCAATCAAAAAAAAGTTAGATAGAATAAAGCTCCCTCCCCAAACATAACTTCCTCTTTCAAGCTGCGACAAACCAGAATAATAAGCAGGATAAAACCACGCAGTGTAACATAAGTCCTTGTAGGCAGTGAAGTCAACGATGTCATCCAGCCGAGAAGAAATTTCAAATGTGGTGCCACGGACAGATTATAAACTGAAACGAGAAAAACATAGTCGAAAGGGCTGGTTAGATATTGAAATGTACTCTGAAAAAACATGCAATCACCCAGTGCGACAAACAGTATGACTGTAATATACAGAGATCCCAACCGTTCTGTGTAAGAAACGGTAACATGAAAAGCGACAGGCAGCAGAAACAACTAGCAGAGTTGTATACATACCCGATTACCCAAAACTTCTGACCAGAGATCAAACAAGGATAGAGATGAAAAAACAGGGAGGGAAATATTCGCCTCCTGTGATTAATAAAATTAAGATTATAGGTACACTAAAGCTAGCATAATCTACAATTTTATAACATGGCCAGAGGTGTCATATTTGCTGTTTAACCTTCAATCAACAAAGCAAACGATGCTTGTTCTGTTGGTAATTATCCTGGGAGGCCAATAGATTAATTCTGAATGGATCATTCGACAAAGAGATGTGACGGAAATGCGATCGACAGACGCCAGTCGTTCATGTTCCTTCAATCCCAGGAAAAAGTCAATCCGCCGCAGGATTCACTGTACCTGGTAACATGTGACCGGGCTCCGCCAAGGCAGTCGATGTAATGCAATGCCAATATGGTGTTTATTCTCAGGAGCATGCAACAGTCTGATAAATTATCAGTGAAAAACCTGCGATCAGTTTTTGGCCAAAGATGTGAAAGTTTTGAGCATCCAAGGGCTATCAGGCGATGTGGTTGCGCAAGCAGTTCCCCAGTCTCAAGACTTGTGTTTTGAGCCACGACCAAGTCTGGGGCAGAAAATCTATCCTGAACCCCAGGACTTCACCATCTGGGACGGGGTGCGGATTGACTTTCCTTGGAAGACTGCAGAGCCCAGGTATACGAACTAGGGGATCGTAAAGTGAGTTTGAGATCAGTCCAGGTCATCCTCGCGGGAGAATCTTAAGGAGTCCGGCTATGAGGTAATGGAAACCTTTGAAAGCGAAGATGAGCCGTCACTGGTCTTAGCAGTTGGTGAATCACCAAGAGCCCGCACTTATATTGGAAAGTAGACAGGTTGACCTGGCCGGGTGGGTCTATTCCCAGGAAACACAGCAAATGTTGGCACATGGAACAGAAAATTACCGATTCCGGAAGTTAAAGACAGTGTGTAAACTCGCCCGACTTACGAATAAGAAGGCTGGATCCGTAGTGTGGCGAACAGAACCTCACCACGGGCTTCTGGAGGGGCCTGCCAAAAGACTATGGGCCAGGTGAGCGACTGTAAAGACCAATATTTTATTCCCCCTGGTTTGGCGCTTGCGCATTGTGGCGAAACCAACTTCGCCACTGTGGGCTGGAGAAGCCTGGCTGCTAGCCTCCTGCCCGCTGACTATGGCCCCTGGACATATTGCACTTTAAAGACTATATTTGGGCATGTATAATTTATATTGCTGCTACTGGCCCTTTAAAAGCAGCGATGGACATATTGGAACTTTTGGGACTACTGCACCTTTAAGACTGTGGAGCGTAGTACAGTAATCCTGCCTTTAATACTTTAATGTCATGTATGTATTGTTGTATGCAGTTAACCTGGGTTATATATATGTACAGCATTCATCTGATTGTTCGGTAGAATCACTCCATTCATTGTATGGAGGAAACTACCGAACAACCAGACCACCCAGGACTAAGTGTGCCTCCAATTACCGTTTGCAACAATGTTGCAAACAGGTAATTGGCAATCCATGTAATGTATTATGTATCCTCTGGGTGGCCGCCATTCGGGAAACAACCACGTGGCGGCGGCCATCTTTAACTGCCGAACAGTGGTGTTTTGCCGTCGAGTGTCTGGAACTGAAATCGGACACTCGACTAGGCAAACACCGCTGAGACCTCCAGACTTCCAGGAATTCGTATAAAAACTACCGAATGACCAGCCGTTCGGTAGAAAGAACCCCACAAACAAGGGAATTCATTCAAACCCTCTCCAGGCTCTATAACACAGGCATTTCGTCTGTTTTCATTCCCATGTTTGTGACCGACCGCAGGGCCAAAATGCATGGAACTGTTTTCGGATACTTTACCCATGCGGTCGGTCAATACTTTAAAGTCCCATAACTCCTGAACCATTTATCCGAATGGGCTGATTCTTGCATATGTTGTCCCCCTGAATAAGGGCTATCAGGGGATACCTGTTTTGGAGGTGTAGCATATGTATTTGGGGTACATCCAGGAATTGGGGAAAAAGGTGTACGGTATAATTATGTTGAGTGCTAATCTAAGGGGAGGAAATGTGTGGGAGGTACATCCATGTGATTGGTTGATTTCATCCTCCCCCTGGGAGTGTCCTGTATGTACTTGTTGGTAATAAAAGCCAGACTGGGTGTCCCAGTCTTGAGTTCCTGCTTAACCCTCAAAATGAAGTGTCGTCTCGTTCTTGGGGGGGATTGGATTGTAAGCTGACTGCCAAGAGTGTAAGCCGATTGTATGCTTTTCTTGTTCAGCTGTTCCAGTTCGGAGTGTTATTTCGTATCCAGCTCGTGAGTTCTGATGTTCTGCAGTAGCTGTGCCTGTCTCTAGAAAAGGGGATTATCGCCTAAACGGATTTTTCCCCTTTCATGCTGAAACGGTCCGTTACAATTGGTGGCAAGCGGCGGGATCGTTCCTACAACCAGAGGGACAGCTACAGACAACACCATTCCTGGATTACAAAGTGAGGGCAACGCCAGTACCCGTACAGCGCCCCTATCTACAAGGAACCAACTGCAGCAGAGCAAGCATGGCACCCAGCTACACTCAAGAGGCGTATGACAGAGAGGTCACCGCGGTGCTGGCTATATGCGGACCCAACCTCTCAGAGGATCTAATACAGCGTGTGAAGAAAGCAGTGCGAGAGTACTTGCCGTGGGAATCAGAGCGGGCCAGGGGGTTTGCAGACCTCCCTCCCCAGCGGCAATGTGTGGCCCAGGGAGCTGATGGTGTCGTCCATCCTCCCCAGCAGCCGTGTGTGTCCAAGGGAGCCGAAGGTGCAGTCCTTCCTCCCCAGCGGCAGGCTGAGTTACAGGAGGCAGAGGTTGTTGTTCCTGCCCCCCAGCAGCAAAGGGATATGCCAAGAAGGCAGTGTGAAGTGAAGGGAGAGGAGAGCAGCGTCCTCCCTCCCCAGCGGCAATGTGTGCCCCAGGGAGCTGATGGTGTCGTCCATCCTCCCCAGCAGCCGTGTGTGTCCAAGGGAGCCGAAGGTGCAGTCCTTCCTCCCCAGCGGCAGGCTGAGTTACAGGGGGCAGAGGTTGTTGTTCCTGCCCCCCAGCAGCAAAGGGATATGCCAAGAAGGCAGTGTGAAGTGAAGGGAGAGGAGAGCAGCGTCCTCCCTCCCCAGCGGCAATGTGTGCCCCAGGGAGCTGATGGTGTCGTCCATCCTCCCCAGCAGCCGTGTGTGTCCAAGGGAGCCGAAGGTGCAGTCCTTCCTCCCCAGCGGCAGGCTGAGTTACAGGGGGCAGAGGTTGTTGTTCCTGCCCCCCAGCAGCAAAGTGATATGCCAAGAAGGCAGTGTGAAGGGAAGGGAGAGGAGAGCAGCGTCCTCCCTCCCCAGCGGCAATGTGTGCCCCAGGGAGCTGATGGTGTCGTCCATCCTCCCCAGCAGCCGTGTGTGTCCAAGGGAGCCGAAGGTGCAGTCCTTCCTCCCCAGCGGCAGGCTGAGTTACAGGGGGCAGAGGTTGTTGTTCCTGCCCCCCAGCAGCAAAGTGAGATGCCAAGACGGCAGTGTGAAGCGAAGGGAGAGGAGAGCAGCGTCCTCCCTCCCCAGCGGCAGTGTGTGCCCCAGGGAGCTGATGGTGTCGTCCATCCTCCCCAGCGGCAGTGTGTCCTGCAGGGAGCAGAGACAGTCAGTCTCGCACCCCAGCAGCCGGACAAGAGAATGAAAGGGGAGACAGCTGGTCCCCCTTTCCACCAGCAGAGAGAGTGGCAGGGAGAGGAGCCTGCTAACCCCCCTCCCCAGCGGCAGTTTACCGTCCAGAGAGAGGAGCTTGTTACACCCTCTCTCCAGCGGCAGCCTAACCCACCAAGGGGAGATGTTAAGCCCCACATCTGTGCAGATGGGACCGTAGTCTCTGCACTTACAGCACAAGGGATAGGGACGGTCGGTCCTGTCCCCCAGACACAGAGCGATATATTTAAAGGGGAGACAGTCGGTCTCCAGCAGCCAGGCTCCCACCAGACTACTCCCGTGGTAGTGCTGGCAACAGGACAGAGTACCGCTGGTCTCTGCCCCCTCAGCAACCCACCAAGGCAGCCTATCAGTCTCTCACCCAGCCGTGGGGAGGCACCTGAACTTGGACAAAATTCTCTCTCACCCAGGTGTGGTAACTGTTTATTATGGGTGGGCTGCTCTACTACTTCTGTTCTGTGGGTGGGTTGCTGGACTAACCAGGGCACTGACCGGCAGGAGGTCAGATACCCTGTTAGTCTAATTGGTAAAGGGGAGAATTGTGGCGAAACCAACTTCGCCACTGTGGGCTGGAGAAGCCTGGCTGCTAGCCTCCTGCCCGCTGACTATGGCCCCTGGACATATTGCACTTTAAAGACTATATTTGGGCATGTATAATTTATATTGCTGCTACTGGCCCTTTAAAAGCAGCGATGGACATATTGGAACTTTTGGGACTACTGCACCTTTAAGACTGTGGAGCGCAGTACAGTAATCCTGCCTTTAATACTTTAATGTCATGTATGTATTTTTGTATGCAGTTAACCTGGGTTATATATATGTACAGCATTCATCTGATTGTTCGGTAGAATCACTCCATTCATTGTATGGAGGAAACTACCGAACAACCAGACCACCCAGGACTAAGTGTGCCTCCAATTACCGTTTGCAACAATGTTGCAAACAGGTAATTGGCAATCCATGTAATGTATTATGTGTCCTCTGGGTGGCCGCCATTCGGGAAACAACCACGTGGCGGCGGCCATCTTTAACTGCCGAACAGTGGTGTTTTGCCGTCGAGTGTCTGGAACTGAAATCGGACACTCGACTAGGCAAACACCGCTGAGACCTCCAGACTTCCAGGAATTCGTATAACAACTACCGAATGACCAGCCGTTCGGTAGAAAGAACCCCACAAACAAGGGAATTCATTCAAACCCTCTCCAGGCTCTATAACACAGGCAATTCGTCTGTTTTCATTCCCTTGTTTGTGACCGACCGCAGGGCCAAAATGCATGGAACTGTTTTCGGATACTTTACCCATGCGGTCGGTCAATACTTTAAAGTCCCATAACTCCTGAACCATTTATCCGAATGGGCTGATTCTTGCATATGTTGTCCCCCTGAATAAGGGCTATCAGGGGATACCTGTTTTGGAGGTGTAGCATATGTATTTGGGGTACATCCAGGAATTGGGGAAAAAGGTGTACGGTATAATTATGTTGAGTGCTAATCTAAGGGGAGGAAATGTGTGGGAGGTACATCCATGTGATTGGTTGATTTCATCCTCCCCCTGGGAGTGTCCTGTATGTACTTGTTGGTAATAAAAGCCAGACTGGGTGTCCCAGTCTTGAGTTCCTGCTTAACCCTCAAAATGAAGTGTCGTCTCGTTCTTGGGGGGGATTGGATTGTAAGCTGACTGCCAAGAGTGTAAGCCGATTGTATGCTTTTCTTGTTCAGCTGTTCCAGTTCGGAGTGTTATTTCGTATCCAGCTCGTGAGTTCTGATGTTCTGCAGTAGCTGTGCCTGTCTCTAGAAAAGGGGATTATCGCCTAAACGGATTTTTCCCCTTTCATGCTGAAACGGTCCGTTACACGCATAGAACCGAACGCTAGCTCCCTTGCGGCTATTTGCATGGACCAAAACCGCAAATAGACTTCAGCTGCGAATGCTGAACTATTTTCGGCATGAAGACTTTGCGGTTCACGGTAGGCATGGGACCATGCATGCGGTCGGCCAAAACTATAACTTTCAGGAAATTCCTGAACCCCTGAACTGATCTGGGTGATTTTTGGATATGTTTTTCACCCAGATCGGGGCTATCAGGGGCTGTAACTTATGTGGGGGTTTTGCATGTTTTAAAGGTACTTTTGGGGTTTTATAAAAATGTGTGTTTTGTGTCTGGAGATAATTGAGTTAATACAGTACTTGACTCAATTATTTCCCAGGTACAGTGGAGGGATTTACCTATTATGTGTGGGAGTGTCCTTGATCTGAGAGCCAATGTAATTGTGTATTTGTTTCTGCTGTGGTTTACGCTCAGGTCCAGGGGGGAATGCCCCTGGCATGGGGACCTGCATATAAGGCCAGTTGTGGCTACCAATAAACAAGTTCCTGCTTACCCTCAACACAGAGCCTCGTCTCGTGATTGGGGGAACCGCTATACCTGCTATAATCCCTGCTCCTGGGATTGTTCTAATCACTAGCTCTTGTAAGAGCTACACTGCTATACCGGCTGTAATCTCTTGGAGGAGAGGTCTTCCCACTGGGAGCTGGATCCAGGAGTTTGATTGGCTGTTTGTTTAGGCCCAGTTTGATTGGTTGCTGTTCCAAACTTTTGTGTGTTTACTCATGAGTTTACTTGTATACAAATACCTGGGTGTGTCTAATAAACATTAGTTGCTGTTCTACCCTCAAGTTGTGTGTGTCTGCTGTTCTTGGGGGAGGGGTGTTAGCTGACTGAGTCTTCGTAAACGGGGTGACATCTGTAGTTTGGCGGTGGGAAGAAGCTGTTCAGATGGGTGTGCTCAGTTGGGCCACAGGGGACCCATCACAGATAGTCCTGCTTTTTTCTTCAAAAATATAACCACTAACTAGAACTCAAAGAAAAGTATCCCGTGTAAGGGTCAATAAGGGCTAACTAGACATCATTAGCTATGGCAAACCTGGCACATCCCTTGCGCATGCTGATGGCACTGTGAATAGCTGGTCTTGAAAGAAGGAATAACTGGGATCCTTCAATCATGTCTGAATATGTTATGGGCAGCCTGTATTTTGTCCTCCCAGTATCCGTATCCCCACGCCCTCTATCTGTATCCCCTCGCCCTGTATCTGTATCCCCTCTCCCTGTATCTGTATCCCCTCGTCCTGTATCTGTATCCTCTCGCCCTGTATCCCCTCGCCCTGTATCTGTATCCCTTCACCCTGTATCCCCTCACCCTGTATCCCCTCGCCCTGTATCTGTATCCCCTCGCCCTGTATCATCTCGCCCTGTATCTGTATCCCTTCACCCTGTATCCCCTCACCCTGTATCTCTTCACCCTCTATCCCCTCACCCTGTATCCCCTCACCCTGTATCCCTTTCACCCTGTATCCCTTCACCCTCTATCCCCTCACCCTGTATCATCTCCCCCTGTATCTGTATCCCTTCACCCTCTATCCCCTCACCCTGTATCCCCTCACCCTGTATCATCTCGCCCTGTATCTGTATCCCCTCGCCCTGTATCATCTCGCCCTGTATCTGTATCCCTTCACCCTGTATCCCCTCACCCTGTATCCCTTCACCCTCTATCCCCTCACCCTGTATCCCCTCACCCTGTATCCCCTCGCCCTGTATCTGTATCCCCTCGCCCTGTATCATCTCGCCCTGTATCTGTATCCCTTCACCCTCTATCCCCTCACCCTGTATCCCCTCACCCTGTATCCCCTCGCCCTGTATCTATATCCCCTCGCCCTGTATCATCTCGCCCTGTATCTGTATCCCTTCACCCTCTATCCCCTCACCCTGTATCCCCTCGCCCTGTATCTGTATCCCCTCGCCCTGTATCTATATCCCCTCGCCCTGTATCATCTCGCCCTGTATCTGTATCCCTTCACCCTGTATCCCCTCACCCTGTATCCCTTCACCCTCTATACCCTCACCCTGTATCCCCTCACCCTGTATCCCTTCACCCTCTATCCCCTCACCCTGTATCCCCTCACCCTGTATCCCCTCGCCCTGTATCTGTATCCCCTCGCCCTGTATCATCTCGCCCTGTATCTGTATCCCTTCACCCTCTATCCCCTCACCCTGTATCCCCTCGCCCTGTATCTGTATCCCCTCGCCCTGTATCTATATCCCCTCGCCCTGTATCATCTCGCCCTGTATCTGTATCCCTTCACCCTGTATCCCCTCGCCCTGTATCCCTTCACCCTCTATCCCCTCACCCTGTATCCCCTCGCCCTGTATCTGTATCCCCTCGCCCTGTATCTTGTCTGTGGGTTTCCATTTGTATCTCCCACGAACCCTGCACACTCTTCATCCAGCGACATCCGTGTAAATAAAAGAATCGTCTCTGACATAGATAAAAATATTCCTAATAAAAAGCCTGGGAACTGGATGATACTTTCTCATAAACAGCAAAAAAAATCCCACCCAGACGTTAAATACGCAATTCTCCATATTTAAATGAATTTTGCATTCTATATGTTTTGCTGAGAACTAGGATAACACTCTGCGTGAACCCGCAGCTGACCGGACCATAACTTGTCTGTTTAACATCCTTTATTAACCCCTCGTATCTGGGAGGGAGCGGCTGATGTAACACAGGGGGTTATGGCAAAACAAACGTAACAAGGAGGTTCATTCACGAGAACACAAACTGTGGGAAATTAATAAAGAAATTATGATATTTGTATCCAGTTTTATGTATGAAACTTTGTCATTCCGGGTCACTTCTACTGAACTCCCAGTTTAGTAAATAAACCCAGATAAAGTATTTTGCATTGTTTCAATCACATTATTCACATTATAAATTCCTGTAAACGTTTAGCGCAGAGGAATGGAGGCACCGGCCATTTTTCGCACATTTCCCATAATGCACTGCTGTGCTTGTCACTCACATTGTGGAGAATTATGGGAGGCGTACAGCTGGCCATTACATACTGACAGCTCTATCATCCTGAGGGAAGATTTCTCAAAATGTTTTACCGCAGTTTTGTGCCTTTTTTGGCATGTTTCTTAATTTCCGTGTCTTTTTCCACCGTTCAATTTTTTGCCCCAGAATTGCCTTTTTTCATTTAGCTGAATTTTTTTTTAGGCAGAAATCAGTCTTTTTTCCATCGTAAAAGTGGTCTGTTTTATTTATTTCTATTATATATGTCACTTTACTTTTGATTAACTGTAGACAGTGTCATGTGACCGTATCCTAGATTATTTGTGCCATACAATATTTACTCATTAGAAAATTAAATTACCATTTTTTTCACTAATGATCAAATTCTGATCAGACCACCTCACAGTTTCACTCCAGCACGGATAGGCCGTGGGGAGCGTAGCTGGTAAACTGATCATCAACCTGCTATAATCACAGGAACATTGCAGCTAGTCTAAAATGGGAGCAAAACAAGAATGTATGATAAATGTATGATAAAGAAAGATTACAGACCATAATACATACTGGGCATCATGTAAAAAAATGTAACCCTCGGCATTGCACCATGTGCTGAGCCTCTAATCCGAGAGCTGTTACTGAAATAATCCAAAAACAGCCATCTTTGGTCCTACTCCTACCAGATTGTTCCTGCCATCAAATGTTTTCGTAAATCAATCTCCACCTTCCAGTAATTTATTTTATTATGTGTCATCTATTTATTAGTTCATTTCCTGCTCTGTTCTCCCCTCTTGGTGCCATTTCTAATCTGTACCTCCCCATTGTCATTTCTAATCTGTATTCCCCCTCGTCATTTCTAATCTGTATCCCCCTAGTCATTTCTAACCTGTATCCCACATTGCCATTTCTAATCTGTATTCCCCATAGTCATTTCTAATCTGTATTCCCCATTGCCATTTCTAATCTGTATTCCCCATTGCCATTTCTAATCTGTATTCCCCATTGTCATTTCTAATCTGTATTCCCAATAGTCATTTCTAATCTGTATCCCATTTCTAATCTGTATTCCCCATTGTCATTTCTAATCACTAACCCCCATTGCAATGTCTAATCTGTATTCCCCATTGCCATTTCTAATCTGTATTCCCCATAGTCATTTCTAATCTGTATTCCCCATAGTCATTTCTAATCTGTATTCCCCATTGCCATTTCTAATCTGTATCCCCCATAGTAATTTCTAATCGGTATCCCCCATAGTCATTTCTAATCTGTATTCATCATTGTCATTTCTAATCTGTATTCCCCATTGTCATTTCTAATCACTAACCCCCATTGCAATGTCTAATCTGTATTCTCCATAGTCATTTCTAATCTGTATTCCCCATTGTCATTTCTAACCTGTATCCCACATTGCCATTTCTAATCTGTATTCCCTATTGCCATTTTGTAACCTGTATTCCCCATTGTCATTTCCAATCTGTATTCCCCATTTCCATTTCTAATCTGTATTCCCCATAGTCATTTCTAATCTGTATCCCCTATAGTCATTTATAATCTGTATTCCCCATTGCCATTTCTAATCTGTATTCCCCATTGTCATTTCTAATCTGTATTCCCAATAGTCATTTCTAATCTGTATCCCATGTCTAATCTGTATTCCCCATTGTCATTTCTAATCACTAACCCCCATTGCAATGTCTAATCTGTATTCCCCATTGCCATTTCTAATCTGTATTCCCCATAGTCATTTCTAATCTGTATTCCCCATAGTCATTTCTAATCTGTATTCCCCATTGCCATTTCTAATCTGTATCCCCCATAGTAATTTCTAATCGGTATCCCCCATAGTCATTTCTAATCTGTATTCATCATTGTCATTTCTAATCTGTATTCCCCATTGTCATTTCTAATCACTAACCCCCATTGCAATGTCTAATCTGTATTCTCCATAGTCATTTCTAATCTGTATTCCCCATTGTCATTTCTAACCTGTATCCCACATTGCCATTTCTAATCTGTATTCCCTATTGCCATTTTGTAACCTGTATTCCCCATTGTCATTTCCAATCTGTATTCCCCATTTCCATTTCTAATCTGTATTCCCCATAGTCATTTCTAATCTGTATCCCCTATAGTCATTTATAATCTGTATTCCCCATTGCCATTTCTAATCTGTATTCCCCATTGTCATTTCTAATCTGTATTCCCAATAGTCATTTCTAATCTGTATCCCATTTCTAATCTGTATTCCCCATTGTCATTTCTAATCACTAACCCCCATTGCAATGTCTAATCTGTATCCCCCCATTGCCATTTCTAATCTGTATTCCCCATAGTCATTTCTAATCTGTATTTCCCATTGCCATTTCTAATCGGTATCCCCCATAGTCATTTCTAATTGGTATCCCCCATAGTCATTTCTAATCTGTATTCATCATTGTCATTTCTAATCTGTATTCCCCATTGTCATTTCTAACCTGTATCCCACATTGCCATTTCTAATCTGTATTCCCTATTGCCATTTTGTAACCTGTATTCCCCATTGTCATTTCCAATCTGTATTCCCCATTTCCATTTCTAATCTGTATTCCCCATAGTCATTTCTAATCTGTATTCCCCATAGTCATTTCTAATCTGTATTCCCCATTGTCATTTCTAATCTGTATTCCCAATAGTCATTTCTAATCTGTATCCCATTTCTAATCTGTATTCCCCATTGTCATTTCTAATCACTAACCCCTATTGCAATGTCTAATCTGTATTCCCCATTGCCATTTCTAATCTGTATTCCCCATAGTCATTTCTAATCTGTATTCCCCATAGTCATTTCTAATCTGTATTCCCCATTGCCATTTCTAATCCTTATCCCCCATAGTCATTTCTAATCGGTATCCCCCATAGTCATTTCTAATCTGTATTCATCATTGTCATTTCTAATCTGTATTCCCCATTGTCATTTCTAATCACTAACCCCCATTGCAATGTCTAATCTGTATTCTCCATAGTCATTTCTAATCTGCATTCCCCATTGTCATTTCTAACCTGTATCCCACATTGCCATTTCTAATCTGTATTCCCTATTGCCATTTTGTAACCTGTATTCCCCATTGTCATTTCCAATCTGTATTCCCCATTGTCATTTCCAATCTGTATTCCCCATTTCCATTTCTAATCTGTATTCCCCATTGTCATTTCTAATCTGTATCCCCTATAGTCATTTATAATCTGTATTCCCCATTGCCATTTATAATCTGTATTCCCCATTGCCATTTCTAATCTGTATTCCCCATTGTCATTTCTAATCACTAACCCCCATTGCAATGTCTAATCTGTATCCCCCATTGCCATTTCTAATCTGTATTCCCCATAGTCATTTCTAATCTGTATTTCCCATTGCCATTTCTAATCGGTATCCCCCATAGTCATTTCTAATTGGTATCCCCCATAGTCATTTCTAATCTGTATTCATCATTGTCATTTCTAATCTGTATTCCCCATTGTCATTTCTAACCTGTATCCCACATTGCCATTTCTAATCTGTATTCCCTATTGCCATTTTGTAACCTGTATTCCCCATTGTCATTTCCAATCTGTATTCCCCATTTCCATTTCTAATCTGTATTCCCCATAGCCATTTCTAATCTGTATCCCCTATAGTCATTTATAATCTGTATTCCCCATTGCCATTTCTAATCTATATTCCCCATTGTCATTTCTAATCTGTATTCCCAATAGTCATTTCTAATCTGTATCCCATTTCTAATCTGTATTCCCCATTGTCATTTCTAATCACTAACCCCCATTGCAATGTCTAATCTGTATCCCCCATTGCCATTTCTAATCTGTATTCCCCATAGTCATTTCTAATCTGTATTTCCCATTGCCATTTCTAATCGATATCCCCCATAGTCATTTCTAATTGGTATCCCCCATAGTCATTTCTAATCTGTATTCATCATTGTCATTTCTAATCTGTATTCCCCATTGTCATTTCTAACCTGTATCCCACATTGCCATTTCTAATCTGTATTCCCTATTGCCATTTCTAATCTGTATTTCCCATTGTCATTTCTAACCTGTATCCCACATTGCCATTTCTAATCTGTATTCCCTATTGCCATTTCTAACCTGTATTCCCCATTGTCATTTGCAATCTGTATTCCCCATTTCCATTTCTAATCTGTATTCCCATAGCCATTTCTAATCTGTATCCCCATTGCCATTTCTAATCTGTATTCCCCATTCTCATTTCTAATCTGTATTCCCCATAGTAATTTCTAATCTGTATTCCCCATAGTTATTTCTAATCTGTATTCCCCATTGCAATTTCTAATCTGTATCCAACCATAGTAATTTCTAATCTGTACCTCCTTTTCCCCTTCTCCCCCTGGTAATGTATTATCCACAGTGCCCCTGATTTCCAGGTGTTGTGTAGAGCTCTAGATGTAATAAGCTGCACAGGTAACTCAGTATAGCAATTTACAGGAAAAAATAACCCTGCCCCAGGGGCAACTTCCCAGGGTTTGCCACGGGTTTTCAACTTGCTATTTTTACCCCTTGTGTGTATCCTGATATAATTAAAATCCTGATTTGGCACTGGAAGAACGGCTGAGCGGACTGAGGAGAACTTCCACACAGCTGTCCTGGTCCAGACAGAATCACTGGATTAAATAATATCACAAAACATAAAACATGTAATCTGCAATGTATCAAATGGAATTCAAACAATATTAAACAATGAAATACAGTGAATGTAAACATTTTATTAAAAAGCTGAGTTTGAGACATTTTTCAATTATCCTTTTAAGAAATTTTTTTTTTACTCCAGTGCTATAATGTATTTGTGACGAGACCAATCTCGCCACATTGCATTGAAGGAGCCTGGTTGCCCGCCTGTTGCCTCTGGACTATGGCCCCATGTTAAAGTCTTCCTTTCGCCTGCAGAAAAGGCTTATTCGTGCCTGTAACGGCTACCCAGGTAGAGAGAGGGTATCTGCCGTTGGAGACGTCCTTTTCCCTGCAAGCTGCTGTGTAGTAAAGAAGTAAAGCTGGTATAATCCCATCCACAATATCCAGAGCGAGAGTCAGGTTCAGCTGTAACAGGAGCAGAATAACATTCCCAAATAATCCCCTTCCAAATGAGGCTACGTTTTGAAGGGTCAAGAAGAACTGAGGACTGGAACACCCAGCCTGCTTTTTATTAGGATAAGGTACACACAGGACACTCCCAGGGGGAGGATGAAAATAACCAATCATACGCATGGTAACACCCCCACGTCTCCTCCCCTCAGATAAACACATAACATAATTATAACGTACAATATTTTACCCCAGTTCTGGATGTACCCCAAAAACAGGGGGTACACCTTTAAGTCCAGCACCGGTTAGGAGAACAATATGTCCAAATTTATGTCTTGGTTAGGAGAACAATATGTCCAAATTTCAGCCCATTCGGTTGAGGGGTTCGGGAGTTATGGATGTTTGAAGTTTTGACCGACAGCACGGATTTTCTAGCCGAAAAGAGTTCCACAAGTTTTGGCCCTGCGGTCGGTCTCCGTTCGCCTGTTAAAATTATATGAAATCCTTATCATCCACAACTATCTCCGTGTTCGCAGAATTCCCCATAGCCGATTACGTGTAACTACCGAATGTCCCGTCGTTCGGTAGTTCCAGCACGAAGTTCTGGGCGCATGGAGGTCTCAGCGGTGTTCGCCTGTTTGTGTATCCGTTTTTAGTTCCATGCGTTTGCAGGCAAACACCGCTGTTTCTGCGCAAGATGGCCGAGAACACGTGTAAGTCCCGAAATGGCGGCCACCTATATGTTATACACGGAGTTCATGCTGAATGATGCGAACGGCTGGGAACAAGATGGGAAGGTAAAACATGCTTTTGCTATATCAAAACAGTATGGTGTTCGGTAGAAATCTGCCGATAAAGAACTAATTAAACTACCGAACAGATTCTTTATCATGCATTTCACTGGCTTAGTCCACAGGGCTTAGGAGATGATGAAGTTCTGTTACAGTGCCTTTCTGCCCGGCGGTCGGTAGATTCAATCTACCGAACTAACGCACAAATGACTGGACCACCTGGGAGCTGGAGTGTGCCATCAATTGACCCCCCAGAAGCTGCGGTTCACCGCAGCTTAATTGACGAATACTGGGTGGCCTTTGTTTGTTTGCGGAACACGTGGCGGCGGCCATTTTAAAGTCCCGAACGGCCAGCGGTGTTCAGCGCCCAAACTATGGAACTGGAAACGGACACTTATTTGCTGAGCCGTCAGCCTCCTTGCTTCTACGGTCGGTCATTTAACTGGATGCCTGTTCATTCGGTAGTTTAAACCGTATGAACAGCATTTCCCCAGATAGCCATCCCGTGGAGTCTATTCGTATGGAGAACAGACTTTGTGAACACTTTAACTCCACGGCGATTGGACTGTGTGCATAGGATCTGAGCGCTATTCGGTACTTTTGTGCGCTCAGATCACAGCTATCTGGGGATGGGTTACATGTATATATTTTATGTGACAAATTTAATATTATGTATTTTATTGTATTTTAGTGTTTTACTGTAACCATGTGGTTAATGGAGTTTTGCCTCTGTCCTTGGAGATAATTGGATTACTTCCCAATTATCTCCAGGGCAGAGGGGAGGGATTGTAATGTACTGTGGGAGTGTTTTAACCTTGTATGCCTGTGATTGGTTATTTTACCATTTGTGTCACAGTCTTCCATCTGGTCCCCTAGGGGAGCGTCCACCAGGTGGAAGACCTGCATAAATACCGGGCAGGTAGCCCACATTAAACCAGACCACTGCTTGACCCTCAACAGCACTGTCTTGTCTTTGGGGGGATTTACTGTATGCTGATAGAGACTGATTGCTAGGAGTTTAAGCCGCTTGGATGCTTTTCCTATTCGTCTGCTGGCAGCTATTCGTGAGGTTCCAGTTCGAGAGTTTGGAGTGCTACCTTATTCCCTTGTATGCAGTTTGGGAGTTTGGAGCATTCCCTTGTATTTAGTTCGGGAGTTTGGTGTTCTGCAGTAGCTGTGCCTTTATCTCTGGAAGGGGAAGATCTCCTAAACTGCGGTTTAACCCCTTTATGCCCGAGGTGCAGTTACAGTATTTAAAGAATAAACTCCAATATTTATACTAACTTGACCCATAGTATCGATGACACTGTGAACCAAACCTGCACAAGATTAATCAAAATATGAAACAAGAAACCTCGATCCTCACCCCCAGTTCCAGCTTCTCCTGACCCTTCACCAGCCTCCCGACCCATAGAATCTACACCCAGCAAACACTATCTGTTCTCAAATAGTCCTTTGCCTCCAAGCTTTGGGAGCAGCCTGAGCCTGTATGTATCTGGTTGGCTAATTGTCCTCCTGATTGTCTGTAATCTGGTTTCACTAATTCCACTTTATCCAATGTATCCCATGATTTATTGGCTGATAAATTCAAGGGTCGGTGCTGTACCCAGAGTCCTTTTGACCTCTCAGATGCTTCTGACACTATCCCCAGCCTGTTTTTGACGTTAAAACCCTTCACAACTTTTGGCTGTGTGACAATACTACCTCCTGGTTCTCATCACAGCTTCCCTAGGGCGTTTTCTGGGACTCTTCTATTGGCCCCAGCTCCTCCCTACTTTGTGTTTCAAATAGGGTTCACGAGGTTCATTCGGGTTGGTCCAAGGTTTTCTCATAATATTACTTTACTTATGGGCCTTGTCACTTACTGACACTGAACACAGGGCTCATTTCTAGTGCTGCCATTAAATATCAGACAGAAGCTCGTTATTATCTACAGCTGGTAATATATGCAGCTATAAAATAGTATTTTACAATCTCGGGGCCCATGTTTTCAGTCCTGCCGCTAATAGTATCTATAATATTGTCTAGGACTTCATGTTCACCTATTAGTAATTCACTAAAACTCAGAATTCTCATGCAGTCAGTTTCCGAGTCCCATTCACCTTGTGAACAGTCCTCGCTTTGACCTTTCAGTAGACATTGCATCTGGTCCAGGTTACAGCAATCCACTCTTCATTGGTTTCTCCAGTAATACAGCCCAGTAATGGGGGGAGGGAGGATCCCCATTGTGTGGTCTCTCTTACTTGCTCTAATTAGCCCACAACAATCCACGGTGAAGGCTATTTCCATCATCGTCACCTTTACCTGTCACTTACACAATATTTTGTCGATTCTGCCATCTTGGACTCATTGCTGTATACTATAAACATACATGTGGCAAATCTAGCCACTTCTGGACTATATGCAGTATAGGTTGTCCGTAGGCTGACTGTATGATGTGTTCCGTTAAATGTGTATGTATTGTGCTATGGCCGTTCGCACGCTGGCAGCCGTACGCTGCCAGCGTACCAGCATTCATACGACGAAAACACGGCTATCCTGGCCATTCGCCGTACGAATACGGGCTCCCCAGGTCGACCACACACTCCCAAGTCGTGTGGTACCAAGTAACCGATTGCAACATTGTTGCAATCGGTAATTAAGGGCTCTCCTAGGTGGCCGTCGATCCACTACCGACCATGCGGCGGTCGGCCATCTTGGATCCTTTGTCTCTGCAGCGGTGTTCGGTCGTCGAGAGCCTGGACTTGAAAACGGCTACTCGATGATCCGAGTCCCGCTGGGTTTCCAGAGCGTTCGGGAGTTCCGCGTTCGGTACATTATATGTCCCGTACTTATTCGGTACTTTTAAACCAACTTTCATGTTTAAATGTATTATGTGCGGCGTTCGGTCAATTCAGCTGGGATCAGAGCGGTATTCTCACAAAGTGTGCGCTCCGACCCCAGCTATCTACCGAACGTTCGATTATTCCAAAGTACCGAATATTGTGTGAATTATGTATTTTAAAGTCAATTGTCGGTTTTGCTGCACGAGGGGATAATCCACTTAATCGTCCATTTTAGTGGGAGTATCCTTCTCGTGCAGCAATGCCTGTTGGGAAAGTCACAATGCATGTTGGGAGAAATCCCCTGGATTATCTGTGTGGAAACCCCTTGCATGGGGAACTGTATAAATATGCTGCTTGTGAATAAACCGAGTTAGTTGACTCCCAAACTGTGTTTCGTCCGGTTATTGGGAGGATTGGGAATATTGCCTTGCTTCCTACTCTGACTGTGGATTTCCTGAAGATACCAACGGATGTCGTGGACGGTTATACCGCATACCGTTACAATTGGTGGCAAGCGACGGGATCCGAACCTTACAGCCGAAAAAGCAGCGTTCGTGTAAACTGGAACTACCGAACAAGGAAAGCAAGGGCAATTCGTATGGAGATTGACTACACCATACTGA
Organism: Pelobates fuscus; assembly: GCF_036172605.1. Lineage (NCBI taxonomy): Eukaryota > Metazoa > Chordata > Amphibia > Anura > Pelobatidae > Pelobates > Pelobates fuscus. The sequence goes on along the minus strand of NC_086318.1, from coordinate 445,076,442 downwards.
AACGACAGACTTTAAAAGAGCTACTGGAAGCCAGGGGCAAGATAGCCAGCAACAAATCTAAGGCTGTGCTGATCGCTGAACTAATGGAGGGAGACAGAGCCCGCAGCGCTACACCTCCACCAGCCAAGGAAGAGACCCCATTCCAAAAAGAGCTACGAACCAGGTTGGAGTTTCTGCCGCAACCAGTATCGTTGGAAATGCTGACCGTGATGATATCGGATGTACAGGACTATCTGCTGGCAACCAACCCACCAGCAACCCCACCTAGGGCAGAGTCTGTTACTGCCTCCACCTATGGACAAATAAAGCCCAAAGTCCCACATCACGCCTTTAAAGCGTTTTGTGAAGAAAAGGACGAAATCGATGGGTACTTACAGGATTTTGAGCGGCTGTGCGATTTGCACGATCTGGAACCCGCAGTATGGGTACCGCTGCTGGCCGGTAAATTATCGGGTAGGGCAGCTGAAGCCTACCGTGCTGTACCTCGAGAGGACAGCAAAGATTACCCTAAAGTAAAGAGGGCGATCTTGGAGAGGTATGCTATTACCCCAGAAGCATACCGGCGCAAGTTCAGGGGCTTGCGCAAACCGGAGAAAGATTCTCACGCAGAGTGGGCGCACAAGCTGGATCAAGCATCGCAAGGATGGATACAGGCCAGCAACGCCACTAATATGGAGGAGTTACGACAGCTTATGCTACTGGAGCAGTTTTTTAATGGCTTGTCCCCAGACGCACAAGAATGGGTGAGAGACCGTAAACCCCTCACCCTACCCGAAGCCGCTAGATTGGCGGATCAGCATTTTGATGCCCGGAGGCATCACGGATCACAGAATAAGGCCCTTCCTCGGATTACCGGGCCACCCCATAATTTTACTCCTGCCGGCCCCACCGTACCCCTGCACAGGCCAGCACTGAATACTCCACCGCCCCCCTCCCGATACAACGGCCGGGCTAACATTCAGTGTCACACCTGCAAGCAGTGGGGACACATTTCTCGGGAGTGCACCCAAAACCGGAGCCGGCAGGCTTGGAATCAGGTGCGACAAAATTTGGCACCCAGGGCTGCTGCACACCATTACCAGGTAGCCCCCGTCACCCAAGAATTGCTGAGCGCTCAAGTTGAGGAGCCGCTAGGGGTGCTCCACGAAGTAATGTCGGTCCGAGCCACCGACAACCGACAACATCATCGGCAGCTAGTAACCCTAGAGGGCAAGGAGGTACAAGGGCTCAGAGATTCGGGAGCCACTTTGACTTTGGTTGCACCACATTTGGTCCCGGGCGCAACCCACACTGGCGGGTCAGTGGCAGTACGGGTGGCCGGGGGAGCAGTATACCGGCTACCGACTGCCAAAGTACACTTGGATTGGGGTGTGGGAGAGGGGACTGTGGAAGTAGGACTTATGCAAAATTTACCTGCAGATGTTGTGCTGGGGAATGACTTAGGCCAAATGACTTCCGCTTTTATTCCCCAGACTCCCTATCAGGAGGCACACCCCGTAACCACCCGGCAACAGGCTCGCACCACGGCTACACCGATACACTCTGAGGCTCAGGTAAGAGACCATGCTCCCCAACCGACCCCCATGTCCTGGGATACCCCGACTACCTTTGCGACCGAAGTCCAGACCGATCCCACCCTCCAAGTATATAGGGACCGGGCACAAACAGACCAAACCGGGCTAGAGGGGGAGCGGTACATCTGGGAGAAGGAGTTGTTATACCGTGTCACGACTAAAGATGTGGGGGGGTCTGTCACCCTGACTAACAAGCAGCTAGTGGTACCGCAAAAGTATAGACAGGAGCTGCTTAGAATTGCTCATGACATTCCCTTGTCAGGACACCTAGGGATGACCCGTACCCGGTACCGCTTAACGCATGCCTTCTTCTGGCCCGGCATCTCGCAGGATGTGCGCCAGTATTGCACCTCTTGCGACGTATGTCAGAGAGTAGGTAAACGAGGGGATCGCCACAAGGCCAAGCTATGTCCCCTACCCATTATCGCAGAGCCCTTCAGCCGCGTAGCGGTAGATATCGTAGGGCCCCTGCCAAAACCCAGTCCCTCTGGCAAAAGGTACATTCTGACTGTAGTGGATTACGCCACCAGGTACCCCGAAGCTGTGGCCCTCACTAATATACATGCCGAGACCGTAGCGGAGGCATTAATGAAAGTGTTTTCCCGGGTAGGGTTTCCCCAAGAGATAATCTCGGACCGAGGTACCCAGTTTACGGCCGAAGTTACTCAACATATGTGGAAGGTATGTGGCATTAAGCCAATAGTTAATTCCGCCTACCACCCCCAGTCCAATGGGTTATGTGAGAGGTTCAACGGGACACTGAAGCAGATGCTTCGGACGTTCGGGGAGACCCACAAAGACTGGGAGAGGTTTCTACCTCACCTACTCTTTGCTTATAGAGAGGTTCCCCAGGAGTCGACCGGATTCTCCCCGTTTGAATTACTATTTGGGAGGAGAGTTCGGGGACCCTTGAACTTAATTAGGGAACATTGGGAGGGAGAGAGTACTACCAACGAGACCCCTATCATATCATACGTCCTGGAATTCAGGGACCGTCTGGAGGCGCTCACTCAGGCTGTACACACCAACCTCCAGGCGGCCCAGCAACGACAGCGACGCTGGTACGATAGAGGAGCCCGAGACCGCAGCTTTCAGGTGGGACAGAAGGTTTTAATTTTAAAACCTGTCCGCACAGACAAGCTGCAGGCCATCTGGCAAGGCCCATACCAGGTAGTGGAGCAGCGATGCGACACTACCTATGTGATCGGCCCCTGCTCAGGGGTAGGGAAGAGACGCATGCTCCACGTGAACCTGCTCAAACCCTACCACGAGAGGATCGAGGATGTGACGGCCATCTGCGCCTCCTCCTTAGAGGATCAGGAGAACCTACCCTTACCTGACCTACTAGAACCCGAGGCACCGATAGAGCCCTCCCAGGGAGTTCAGCTGGGGGAGCGGCTAAGCGCCCATGAGCGTGCCCAGGTACAAGCGCTGATCGAAGCCAAAGGGGCTACCTTCTCCAATTTACCTGGTTACACTCCGCTAGCCACTCACCGAGTAGACACCCTGGGACAGCTACCTATGAGACAGGCTCCATATAGGGTTCCGGAATCCGTCCGTACCCATATGAAAGCCGAGCTAGATGAGATGTTACAGCTAGGGGTTATCGAACCCTCCGATAGCCCCTGGGCATCGCCGGTAGTCCTAGTACCGAAAAAGGATGGCACCACTCGGTTCTGTGTCGACTACCGGAGGCTAAATGACAAAACGGTGTCTGATGCCTACCCGATGCCCCGGATAGACGAGCTGTTAGATAAGATGGCACGGGGCCAGTATCTCACTACCATTGATTTGTGTAAGGGATACTGGCAAATTCCACTAGCCGATGACGCCGTCCCCAAGTCGGCGTTTGTCACTCCGTTTGGCCTGTACCATTTCAAGGTCATGCCCTTCGGAATGAAAAACGCTCCGGCTACCTTTCAGCGGATGGTAGATCGGTTACTGGACGGGTTCCAAGAGTATGCCTGTGCCTATCTAGATGACATAGCCATCTTTAGCCAGACCTGGGAGGACCACCTACACCACATAGGGGCGATCCTAGATCGTATTGGGGAGGCTGGGTTAACGTTAAAGCCTAGCAAGTGCCACATAGGTATGGCCGAGGTGCAGTATCTGGGACACCGAGTAGGGTGTGGGCAGCAGAGACCCGAGCCAGCCAAGATTGAGGCCGTAGCAAAGTGGCCTACCCCCAGGACTAAGACTCAGGTGCTGGCGTTTTTAGGGACGGCCGGCTACTACCGGAAGTTTGTTCCAGACTATAGCACCCTGGCCAAACCCCTGACGGACTTGACTAAAAAGAACCTTCCCCGACAGGTTGTCTGGGCCCCAGAGTGTGAGCAGGCATTCCAGCAACTCAAAACGGCTCTAACTAATGCCCCTGTGTTGACTGCTCCTGATCCAACTAAAAGATTTCTTGTTCACACAGACGCTTCAATGTTTGGATTGGGAGCAGTACTGAGCCAAGTGGGAGCCGATGGCGGAGAACACCCCGTAGCTTACCTAAGCCGCAAGTTACTACCGCGTGAAGTGAGCTATGCTGCCATCGAGAAAGAATGCCTGGCCGTGGTGTGGGCCCTCAAAAAGTTACAGCCATATTTGTACGGACAACCTTTTTCCTTACTCACAGATCACAACCCGTTAGTGTGGCTGAACCGTGTATCTGGGGACAATGCCCGGCTGCTGCGCTGGAGTTTGGCGCTGCAGCCCTTTGACTTTACCATTCACTATCGGCCCGGAAAACAAAACGGTAACGCTGACGGGTTATCCAGACAGACTGAACTCGAAAAGTGATCTGTGAGTACTCTCCCGGACATCCCCAAGCCGATCCGTTGGGATCAGACTGTGTATGCCGGCTTGGTTCTGGGGGAGCATTGTGGCAAATCTAGCCACTTCTGGACTATATGCAGTATAGGTTGTCCGTAGGCTGACTGTATGATGTGTTCCGTTAAATGTGTATGTATTGTGCTATGGCCGTTCGCACGCTGGCAGCCGTACGCTGCCAGCGTACCAGCATTCATACGACGAAAACACGGCTATCCTGGCCATTCGCCGTACGAATACGGGCTCCCCAGGTCGACCACACACTCCCAAGTCGTGTGGTACCAAGTAACCGATTGCAACATTGTTGCAATCGGTAATTAAGGGCTCTCCTAGGTGGCCGTCGATCCACTACCGACCATGCGGCGGTCGGCCATCTTGGATCCTTTGTCTCTGCAGCGGTGTTCGGTCGTCGAGAGCCTGGACTTGAAAACGGCTACTCGATGATCCGAGTCCCGCTGGGTTTCCAGAGCGTTCGGGAGTTCCGCGTTCGGTACATTATATGTCCCGTACTTATTCGGTACTTTTAAACCAACTTTCATGTTTAAATGTATTATGTGCGGCGTTCGGTCAATTCAGCTGGGATCAGAGCGGTATTCTCACAAAGTGTGCGCTCCGACCCCAGCTATCTACCGAACGTTCGATTATTCCAAAGTACCGAATATTGTGTGAATTATGTATTTTAAAGTCAATTGTCGGTTTTGCTGCACGAGGGGATAATCCACTTAATCGTCCATTTTAGTGGGAGTATCCTTCTCGTGCAGCAATGCCTGTTGGGAAAGTCACAATGCATGTTGGGAGAAATCCCCTGGATTATCTGTGTGGAAACCCCTTGCATGGGGAACTGTATAAATATGCTGCTTGTGAATAAACCGAGTTAGTTGACTCCCAAACTGTGTTTCGTCCGGTTATTGGGAGGATTGGGAATATTGCCTTGCTTCCTACTCTGACTGTGGATTTCCTGAAGATACCAACGGATGTCGTGGACGGTTATACCGCATACCGTTACAATACACATCAATGTGAATTCTCCCAACCTAAACCATTTTCACTCTTTCTGTTAGGATTGCTCTGGGGTTTTTCAAAAAGTTTTTGCAGACTTTATCCTAATTTTCTTCAAGGAAAGAAATACTCAATAATTCCAGGTAATTCCTTCCCTGTGCCACTCTGCCCCTTGTCACCAAACAAAGCTTTAATTCCCGGTTTGTTTCACCCTATTTCACCTTCTCTCTCTGTGTCTCTGTCCAACGTCTCTTACAAGTTCTTCATAGGTTTAGTGAAATGCAGAACACTCACCCCTCTCAGCTAATTAGACCTGGCTTCTTTCAGGATGGAAGCTCCCTGACCTGGGTCCAATAAATAATAAAAATAATTAGAATTCTCTAAATACTAAGCCTGTTATATACTCTGCAGATATGGACGTTATACAGACCGCTCCCGTGTTGGGTGTTTAAATACTCAGATACGCAGTTATTTATATAGAATTAGTGCCTATTATCAGGGAGAGCAAACACTTACTGAAATAAGGAGCCAGAAAATGCAAGCACATTTACTTAATAATAAAAACAAATGTAATGACATCAAATAATATTACACTACAAAATGGTAAACGCCTGTGTAAAGTCCAAACTTGACGGATTGAGATCTGTGTAAAATAAAAAAATAAATAAAAAAATATATATATATATATGTACACATACACACACGTGGGTATTAAAAATAAAATTGGAAAATAGAAAAACTATAAATATAACAAAGGGTTCGACAGAGAAACAATAAGCAACCAATAATAAAAATAAATATATATAAATATATATAATAGTTAGATGCAAAGAAATTTCAGGGGCATCCGGATAATCAAAAACCGTATAATCGAAGTAAGATAAAGGCTATTATTGTGTGCAGTTTTGTTTAGTAAAATGAAGGCTAGTTGTCCGTTTAGTTTACTCTTGTACCAAACCCACCATGCCGTATATGACTCACAACACTTACAACAATCGCAAGAACAGTAGGAGTGCGGTCACACGATAACACCGCACTCGGCGACCGTTATTGTGAGATTGCGATGCACAGTCTGAATAACTGCAACAATGGATTTTACATTTTTTTTATTTTAATTATTGCTAGCTAATTATTGCCTGGAACCGTTTTCGGCTAGGCACTCACATGAACCATGGCAAAGATCATACCACTGCTCAGCCTACTTTCTGACCAGCTATGCAAACAAAGTTCAGGAGTTGGGAACCACCGACTGGGGGGGGGGAGCATTTGCTCCCTGAAACCAAGGGAATACCTTGTACAGTGTTCGCACAGGAACCCCCGAACAGAGACCGGCCCGGGGCACCCATTTCCCTGGAACTACTTTGGGCTATCACCTCGTGGCCAGTCAGTAAGAACCCCAGTTGCGATTCTATTCTGCCAAACAGGTCTGAGTGATATTTGGCCAAGTTTGGTGCTAAGACCAGAGCTATCAAGGTATATAACTCTTGTTGGGTTCCTGTTCATATTGGGGGTACTTGTCGGGGATTATATATTTTGTATGCTTTTCTGTAACTGAGAGAGATAATAGAGTTATAGTTTTCTTACTCAATTATCTCTCAGACACAGAGACTCTTGGGAGGAAAACCCTTGTAATTTATTTGTTGGGGACCCCATGCTAGGGGTCAGTGCATAAATGCTGTGTGTGGCGAAATAAAAATCAGTTGACTACAAGAACTATATCTCGTTTAGTTACTGGGGGAATGTACGCTTGATCATATAACAGTTCCAGTCTGGCTGAGAGGAGAAATTAGCAGAGGTAACCAGTCGGGTTACCCAGGGCCGCTACATCCGGTCATTTGAGAAGCCGATAGGAGATGCCACAGAGGACCTGTTATAATCCCTGTGTCTTTATATCCGTTGGGGCCCCTCCGAATACAGGTACCGGTGCTTGTGTGCTATTAATTCTGTTTACTTTGATTGGGACTTCAGTGACTATTATTCCATGAACATTTTATGTTCTGAGACTCCTCACGTATTTAGTCACTTATACAGATTGGGACTTCTGTATATTATGCTGCATTCATATTTGTGCTGTTTAGCTAATCTAGGATTCAGATCTGTGCCATGTTTATTCCCCAACTGGAAAACTCTTACAGCACAAGGTTGTTTATCGAGAGCCAGTTTTTGTTATTAATTTTTATATATTTTAGAAATCTCCATGTTCCCTGTTATTTTAGATTAGATTATTTTGTTTATGTATTACGTATGGGGTAGGGTGCTCTATGCACTAAGTAGAACTGGAACCCTATCACAGTAACTGGTGCCCTATAAAGGGGGGACCCCACCGTGGGTAACTAGGGCCATACTGTGGTAAACGGGCTCTCTCGTGGTAACTGGGGGCCTATTGTAGTAACTGGCATCCTACGTTGTAAACCGGGCACGCTGGCAGTAACTGGGGGCCTATTTTGGTAACTAGGTCTCTACCACACTTTTTTGCGGTAACTAGGGATAGGGTCCTATCATGGCAACTGGGGTCCTACTGCTGAGACAGGGATGTGTGAAGCCAGTTTTGAAAAAAGGTTAAAAAAGCATGAACGAAACACTCCATGTGGGTTGTCTGTAAAAAGAAAATACGCACAGGCTCAGTGGAATGATCCACAGTCAGTGTTCTTACAGTCTGGTATGTCTATCTCTATTTCAAAGCGGACACAACCACAACGGAGGGAGTACAACGTTGGCCTAATTTCTTCTTCCAAATTACAATGCACAAAGCATTGTCCCCATGAAGCGGAGGAGTGAGCCGACAGAGTTCACTGTTGATATTCAAACAACATTTTACAGAGTATATTTTTTTAGATGCACCATAGGTTTTTGCATGTGAGTACATTCCAATTACAAGGGGTGATGGCTGCCAAGATCTATGGCCTGAGGACACTTGGAGTGAGAATTGAGCTGAGAATCTACTGAAATCCCTTGCCACATTTATAATGGCACCTGTCATGGTTGGCACGCACACTCCGGCAGGCCACGGCATGTGGCATGTCTCCTACTCAGAATGATAAAGCAAAAAAATAATGTTGACACAAAAAAACATAGAAACATAGAATGTGACGGCAGCTAAGAACCACTAGTCTGCCCAATTTTCTAAATACTTTCATTAGTCCCTGGCCTTATCGTATAGTTAGAATAGCCTTATGCCTATCCCACGCATGCTTAAAGTCCTTTACTGTGTTGTTAACCTCTACCACTTCAGGTGGAAGGCTATTCCATGCATCCACTACCCTCTCAGTAAAGTAATACTTCCTGATATTATTTTTAAACCTTTGTCCTCTTATTGTGGTAGTTTTTCTTCTTTTAAATATAGTCTCCTCCTTTACTGTGTTGATTTCCTTTATGTATTTAAATGTTTCTATCATATCCCCCCTGTCTCGTCTTTCCTCCAAGCTATACATGTTAAGATCCTTTAACCTTTCCTGGTAAGTTTTATCCTGCAATCCATGAACCAGTTTAGTAGCCCTTCTCTGAACTCTCTCTAAGGTATCAATATACTTCTGGAGATACGGTCTCCAGTACTGTGTACAGTACTCCAAGTGAGGTCTCACCAGTGTTCTGTACAATGGCATGAGCACTTCCCTCTTTCTACTGCTAATACCTCTCCCTATACAACCAAGCATTCTGCTAGCATTTCCTGCTGCTCTATTACATTGTCTGCCTACCTTTAAGTCATCAGAAATAATCACCCCTAAATCCCTTTCCTCAGATGTTGAGGTTAGGACTCTAGCAAATATTCTGTACTCTGCCCTTGGGTTTTTACGTCCAAGATGCATTATCTTGCACTTATCCACATTAAATGTCAGTTGCCACAACTCTGACCATTTTTCTAGTTTACCTAAATCATTTGCCATTTGGCTTATCCCTCCTGGAACATCAAACCTGTTACATATCTCAGTATCATCAGCAAAAAGACACACCTTACCATCAAGACCTTCTGCAATATCACTAATTAAATATTAAAGAGAATGAGGTTGGGGGGGCGGGGGGCATAATTGTAATGACATCCATGCTTGAGTCATGAAAGGGAAGGGGCATAGTCATTATCACATAAAGCCAGGGTGAATAGCGTTTTCACAACTATGGTGTCAGGAATACATGTTTGTATTCCTGACACTATAGTGTTCCTTTAAGCAAATTTAAAGGAACATTCTGGTCACCATAACAACTTCATCTAAATGAAAATGCTATGATGCTCTTTCCTTTAAGGGGTTAAACCGATCTCAATTGGTTTTACCCCAAAGGCTTCCTCCAGCTCCAGATCTCCAGTTTGCTTCAGTGGTATTCGGCTTCTGAAACGGAGTGTCAGGAAGTGCAGATTGACGTCAGGCATGGGTGCTGCAGATTGGCTAGAATGGTCAGTTGACGCTCTAAGCCAATCGCTAGTTCCTGGTTCATAAAAATGTTTTACTTTTTTATGAATGGGGAGCTATTGATTGGCTTAGAGTGCCAGCTGACTGCTCTAGCCAATCAGCAACACCCCTACCCAACGGCACTCTGTGCTTCCTGACACTCAGTAAATAAAAGTGAATACATTAACACTGATATTTTTTTTGACCTGGGGAGATGAGAAGGTCCAAAGATTTCCTGCCAGGCCCAGGTACCAAGCCTTATGATGTGGTGTCCAGAATAAAGTGGAGGGTTCACTTCACTTGTCCTTCCTGCTCCAATCTCCTTTTCTTTTCCTTCATTTGACACAGTCTCCTTTTTCTTCTGACATTGTCTTCTCTCCTCCTTGGCTCCTTTACCTTTCTGCTACTTTCTGTTTATTTTGTGCCCTTCTGCTCCTTTCTCTTCCTGATCCCTTTCTGTTCTTTGCAGACCATTTCTGCTGCTTCTCCTACTTTACCTTTGTGCTCCTTCTGATTCTTTCTGCTCCTTTAACTTTGTGCTCCTTCTGTCCCTTTCTGCTCTTTGCAAACCATTCCTTCTTCTTGCAGACCCTTACTGCTCCTTGCAGACCCTTTCTGCTCCTTGCAGACCCTTTGTGCTCCTTGCTGAACATTCCTTCTCCTTGCTGACCCTTCCTGCTCCTTGCAGACCTTGCTGCCCCTTCCTGCTCATTTCTGTTCCTTTGTGCTCCTTCTCCTGATTTACCTTTGTGCTTCTTGCTGTCCCTTCCAGCTCATTGATGTCCCTTCCTGCTCATTTCTGTTCCTTCTCCTTTCTGCTCCTTCTCTTACTTTACCTTCCTACTCTTTGCTGACCCTTCCTGTAGACTGTCTCCCCCATCACTCACTTACCTGATCTATAGGCTGCCTCCCTCACTTACCTGAACTATAGGCTGTCTCCCCCCATCCCTCACCTGATCTGTAGGTGGATCCCCACATCTCTCACTTACCTAATCTGTATGCTGCACCCCCATCCCTCATTTACCTGATCTATAGACTGTATCTCCCCCCATCCCTCACTTACCTGATCTGTAGGCTGCCCCCCAATTCCTCACCTCCCTGATCTATAAGCTGCCCCCCCATGCCTCACTTCCCTGAAATATAGGCTGCCCCCCATGCCTTACTTCCCTGATCTATAGGGTGCCCCCCCATGCCTCACTTCCCTGATCTATAGGCTGCCCCCATTCCTCACTTCCCTGATCTGTATGCTGCCCCCCCATGCCTCACTTCCCTGATCTATAGGGTGCCCCCCATGCCTCAATTCCCTGATCTATAGGCTGCCCCCATTCCTCACTTCCCTGATCTGTAGGCTGCCCCCCATTCCTCACTTCCCTGATCTGTAGGCTGCCTCCATGCCTCACTTCCCTGATCTATAAGCTCCCCCCATGCTTCACTTCCCTGATATATAGGCTGCCTCCCCCATGCCTCACTTCCCTGATCTATAGGCTGTCCCCCCATGCCTCACTTCCCTGATCTATAGGCTGCCCCCCATTCCTCACTTCCCTGATCTATAGGGTGCCCCCCTATGCCTCACTTCCCTGATCTATAGGCTGCCCCCCATGCCTCACTTCCCTGATCTATACGCTGCCCCCCATTCCTCACTTCCCTGATCTGTAGGCTGCCCCCCATGCCTCACTTCCCTGATCTATAGGCTGCCCCCATGCCTCACTTCCCTGACCTATAGGGTGCCCCCATGCCTCGCTTCCCTGATCTATAGGCTGCCCCCATTCCTCGCTTCCCTGATCTATAGGCTGCCCCCCATTCCTCACTTCCCTGATCTGTAGGCTGCCCCATGCCTCACTTCCCTGATCTATAGGCTGCCCCCCATGCCTTACTTCCCTGATCTATAGGGTGCCCCCCATGCCTCACTTCCCTGATCTATAGGCTGCCCCCATTCCTCACTTCCCTGATCTGTATGCTGCCCCCCCATGCCTCACTTCCCTGATCTATAGGGTGCCCCCCCACGCCTCAATTCCCTGATCTATAGGCTGCCCCCATTCCTCACTTCCCTGATCTGTAGGCTGCCCCCCATTCCTCACTTCCCTGATCTGTAGGCTGCCTCCATGCCTCACTTCCCTGATCTATAAGCTCCCCCCATGCTTCACTTCCCTGATATATAGGCTGCCTCCCCCATGCCTCACTTCCCTGATCTATAGGCTGTCCCCCATGCCTCACTTCCCTGATCTATAGGCTGCCCCCCATTCCTCACTTCCCTGATCTATAGGGTGCCCCCTATGCCTCACTTCCCTGATCTATAGGCTGCCCCCCATGCCTCACTTCCCTGATCTATACGCTGCCCCCCATTCCTCACTTCCCTGATCTGTAGGCTGCCCCCCATGCCTCACTTCCCTGATCTATAGGCTGCCCCCATGCCTCACTTCCCTGACCTATAGGGTGCCCCCATGCCTCGCTTCCCTGATCTATAGGCTGCCCCCATTCCTTGCTTCCCTGATCTATAGGCTGCCCCCCATTCCTCACTTCCCTGATCTGTAGGCTGCCCCATGCCTCACTTCCCTGATCTATAGGCTGCCCCCCATGCCTTACTTCCCTGATCTATAGGGTGCCCCCCATGCCTCACTTCCCTGATCTATAGGCTGCCCCCATTCCTCACTTCCCTGATCTGTATGCTGCCCCCCCATGCCTCACTTCCCTGATCTATAGGGTGCCCCCCCACGCCTCAATTCCCTGATCTATAGGCTGCCCCCATTCCTCACTTCCCTGATCTGTAGGCTGCCCCCCATTCCTCACTTCCCTGATCTGTAGGCTGCCTCCATGCCTCACTTCCCTGATCTATAAGCTCCCCCCATGCTTCACTTCCCTGATATATAGGCTGCCTCCCCCATGCCTCACTTCCCTGATCTATAGGCTGTCCCCCATGCCTCACTTCCCTGATCTATACGCTGCCCCCCATTCCTCACTTCCCTGATCTGTAGGCTGCCCCCCATGCCTCACTTCCCTGATCTATAGGCTGCCCCCATGCCTCACTTCCCTGACCTATAGGGTGCCCCCATGCCTCGCTTCCCTGATCTATAGGCTGCCCCCCATTCCTCACTTCCCTGATCTGTAGGCTGCCCCCATGCCTCGCTTCCCTGATCTATAGGCTGCCCCCATTAATCACTTCCCTGATCTGTAGGCTGCCCCATGCCTCACTTCCCTGATCTATAGGCTCCCCCCATGCTTCACTTCCCTGATCTATAGGCTGTCCCCCCATGCCTCACTTCTCTGATCTGTAGGCTTCCCCCCTATGCCTCACTTCTCTGATCTGTAGGCTGCCCCCTCTCATGCCTCACTTCCCTGATCTATAGGCTGCCCCCCATGCCTCACTCTCCTGATCTATAGGCTGCCCTCTCTGCTGGGAGTTGCTGGCTGCATGTGCTGCTCTCCTGTGGATTCAGTCAGGAGAAAGGAGCAGTGATAAGAGGTAGCTTCCTATCCCCGTCTCTCTCCATACACAGCACCACTTACTGGCTGGGGCCGGTATTGTACTGTATTTTCAATCTCACACAAAAATAGCAGAACCAGCTGAAAAATCCAGGGGGGGGGGGGAGTGCCCCCCAAGCCCCTCCCCCTGCGGACTCCATTGGTCCAAGTACAGATCCCTGAGGTACCCCACTGGTGACAAGCCCAAGCTTCTAAAATACTCGATTGACTACAACCCTCTGTTGCCTGTCACTCAGCCACTGCCTTACCCATGCAACAATATTGGAATCCAAACTTAAAGATTGCAATTTATTGATAAGCCTTCTATGTGCAACAGTGTCAAAAGCCTTACTGAGATCTAGGAACGTAATGTCTAATGCACCACCCTGATCTATTATTTTAGTTACCCAGAAACGACTCATTGGTGCCCCATGCAAACCTGCACCAATGTTATGGACTGGCCGAATAGATTCCGTACGTAAAGTGCATTCGTGCTGACATGTACCTTTGATCTGTGTCTATAAGTCTATCATACAGAAATAACTAGTTACAGCGCACTCAGAAGGCTACTATAAAACGCCTATCTAAGAGAATAAATATGGGGATTTAGTTCCACCATATGGCCATATGATGTTAAGCCCACCACTGCTTCAAAGTACCCCAATGTCAGTGGGTCCTACGCTAATTACAAAATGTGGGAGACAAATTAAATAGTACTGGTGCTAAACACAAGCTACAGTGTATTGGATTAATTTCTTTGTAAGAGCAAAGCGAGTATACAATAAAGAGTGATAAAATCAATTAAAAACAGTGTAACAACTAAACAATTAAAGTGTTGGTGCTTGAATGAGTATACTCACCTTTGCAGATAATATCTGTGCTGCATGAAGAAAATAATAAAAGTGACATGACTATAAAACTCCTCCTATTTATACACACACCTGTGGCCACCTCTAAAGAGGTCTCAGAAGCTTTGCTCTTACAAAGACATTAATCCAATACACTGTAGCTTGTGTTTAGCACCAGTGCTATTTCATTTGTCTCCCACATTTTGTAATTAGCGTAGGACCCACTGACATTGGGGTACTTTGAAGCAGTGGTGGGCTTAACATCATTTGGCCATATGGTGGAACTAAATCCCCATATTTATTCTCTTAGATAGGCGTTTTATAGTAGCCTTCTTAGTTATGAATTTTTACAAGTCTGACTGCGCCGTAACTATTTTTTTCTGTATGAATTTTGGTCACTGCGGCAGCACCTTTCTTGCATGATGCATCTTTCGGGTGTGCCCCCAATCTCTTCTCTGTGCATATAAGTCTATGATAGACCCATGTCAATGGGAAATACCAACATTTACTGTATTAGTCTTTGGCACCCGCCATGAGCAGTGAGCGCCTGACTTATAATTAATAGTGATATATAGATTGCAATTAGTTGTCAAATACAGAATTGCTGCTATTTATTGTGTAATTGTTTAATTTCATGGCTGGAACCAGATCCTGGTACTTACTATATAAACACAATCAAAACATGAACTGTGAAAACATCCATGATACAAATAGGGAATAAAAATACAGCTCACTCCCATCACTCCTGGCCGGCAGCAACGACCACAGTACACATCAGCCCCAATATATATAGTAATAACCAAAGAAAAAAAAGGTTACCTGCGCTCTCTCCTTAATCCCTATGTATATTTAAACAAATGGAGGTCATTTAGTTACTCCAATGGCCATCGTGGGGGAATGCCCGCCTGCCAACGTCAAGGCCAACGTCAAGGCAGACCCCTCTAAGCGGGTCCTAACACTGACCCTTCACCTTGCTTCCTTGAGCTTCTAATGGCCATTGGAGTAACTAAATTACCTCCATTTGTTTAAATATACATAGGGATTAAGGAGAGAGCGCAGGTAACCTTTTTTTTCTTTGGTTTTACTATATTATACAAATGTGACCTGATCCATTAATAGAATACTGATACGGATTGTCCATGCAACTGATACATTAATAGGATCCCGCTATGCCTGTCCGTGGATCCGATACATTAATAGGATCATGATTCGTACTGTCTGAGGATCCGATACATTAATAGGATCCTGATACGGATTGTCCGTGCAACTGATACATTAATAGGATCCCGCTATGCCTGTCCGTGGATCCGATACATTAATAGGATCCTGATACAGACTGTCCGTGGATCTGACACATTAATAGGATCCTGATACGGACTGTCCGTGCTTCCGATACATTAATAGGATCCTGATATGGACTGTCTGAGGATCCGATACATTAATAGGATCCTGATACAGACTGTCCGTGGATCTGACACAATAAAAGGATCCTGATACGGACTGTCCGTGGATCTGATCCATTAATAGAATACTGATACGGATTGTCCATGCAACTGATACATTAATAGGATCCCGCTATGCCTGTCCGTGGATCCGATACATTAATAGGATCCTGATATGGACTGTCTGTGGATCCTATACATTAATAGGATCCTGATACAGACTGTCCGTGGATCTGACACATTAAAAGGATCCTGATACAGACTGTCCATAGATCCGATACATTAATAGGATCCTGATATGGACTGTCCGTGGATCTGACACATTAATAGGATCCCGCTACGACGCCTGTGCATCTAACACATTAATAGGATCCCGCTACGATGTCCGTGGATCTAACACATTAATAGGATCCTGATACGGACTGTCCGTGGATCTGACACATTAAAATGATCCTGATACAAACTGTCCATAGATCCGATACATTAATAGGATCCTGATATGGACTGTCCGTGGATCTGACACATTAATAGGATCCCGCTACGACGCCCGTGGATCTAACACATTAATAGGATCCCGCTACGATGTCCGTGGATCTAACACATTAATAGGATCCCGCTACGCCGTCCGTGGATCTGATACATTAATAGGATCCCGCTACACCTGTCCGTGGATCTAACACATTAATAGGGTCCCGCTACGATGTCTGTGGATCTAACACATTAATAGGATCCCGCTACGCCGTCCGTGGATCTGATACATTAATAGGATCCCGCTACACCTGTCCGTTGATTTGATACATTAATATGATCCCGCTACACCTGTCCGTGGATCTGATACATTAATAGGATCCCGCTACGACGTCCGTTAATCTAACACATTAATAGGATCCCGCTTTGCATGTCCGTGGATCTGATACATTAAAGGGACACTCCAGGCACCCAGACCACTTCTGCTCATTGGAGTGGTCTGGGTGCCAACTCCCACTACCCTTAACCCTGCAAGTGTAATTATTGCAGTTTTTCATAAACTGCAATATTTACATTGCAGGGTTAACTCCACCTCTAGTGGCTGTCTATTAGACAACCACTAGAGGTCACTTCCTGGGTTCTAGCACAGGTTTCCTGTGCTAGAGCGTCGCTGGACGTCCTCACGCTGTGTGAGGACCTCCAGCGTCGCTCAAAACCCCATAGGAAAGCATTGAAATTATTTTTCAATGCTTTCCTATGGGGAGACGTAATGCGCATGCGCGGCATTTCCGCGCATGCGCATTAGGTCTCCTCGGCCGGTGAGCGAGATTAGTCTCGCCCTCCGGCCGACGTAATCACTAGGAGGAGCGGCGCGGAGGCGGAGACAGCGGCGAGGGACATCGCCGCTGTCCCAGGTAAGTGACTGAAGGGGTTTTCACCCCTTCAGTAACCGGGGATTGGTGGGTGGGAGGGAGAGGGACCCTCCAGTGCCAGAAAAACGGACAAGTTTCCCTTTAATAGGATCCTGCTACGCCGCCCGTGGATCTAACACATTAATAGGATCCCGCTACACCTGTCCGTGGATCTAACACATTAATAGGATCCCGCTACGCCGCCCGTGGATCTAACACATTAATAGGATCCCGCTACGACGTCCGTTGATCTAACACATTAATAGGATCCTGCTACGACGCCCATGGATCTAACACATTAATAGGATCCTGCTACGACGCCCATGGATCTACCACATTAATAGGATCCCGCTACGACGCCCATGGATCTAACACATTAATAGGATCCCGCTACGACGTCCGTGGATCTAACACATTAATAGGATCCTGCTACGACATCCGTTGATCTAACACATTAATAGGATCCCGCTACGACGGCCATGGATCTAACACATTAATAGGATCCCGCTACGACGCCCATGGATCTAACACATTAATAGGATCCCGCTACGACGCCCATGGATCTAACACATTAATAGGATCCCGCTACGACGTCCATGGATCTAACACATTAATAGGATCCCGCTACGACGTCCGTGGATCTAACACATTAATAGGATCCTGCTACGACATCCGTTGATCTAACACATTAATAGGATCCCGCTACGACGGCCATGGATCTAACACATTAATAGGATCCCGCTACGACGCCCATGGATCTAACACATTAATAGGATCCCGCTACGACGTCCGTGGATCTAACACATTAATAGGATCCTGATACGACGCCCATGGATCTAACACATTAATAGGATCCCGCTACGACGCCCGTTGATCTAACACATTAATAGGATCCCGCTACTACGCCCGTTGATCTAACACATTAATAGGATCCTGCTACACCTGTCCGTGGATCTAACACATTAATAGGATCCCGCTACACCTGTCCGTGGATCTAACACATTAATAGGATCCCGCTACGACGTCCGTTGATCTAACACATTAATAGGATCCCGCTACGACGCCCATGGATCTAACACATTAATAGGATCCAGCTACACCTGTCCGTGGATCTAACACATTAATAGGATCCTGCTACGACGTCCATGGATCTAACACATTAATAGGATCCTGCTACGACGTCCATGGATCTAACACATTAATAGGATCCCGCTACGATGTCCGTGGATCTAACACATTAATAGGATCCCGCTACGCCGTCCGTGGATCTGATACATTAATAGGATCCCGCTACACCTGTCCGTGGATCTAACACATTAATAGGGTCCCGCTACGATGTCTGTGGATCTAACACATTAATAGGATCCCGCTACGCCGTCCGTGGATCTGATACATTAATAGGATCCCGCTACACCTGTCCGTTGATTTGATACATTAATATGATCCCGCTACACCTGTCCGTGGATCTGATACATTAATAGGATCCCGCTACGACGTCCGTTAATCTAACACATTAATAGGATCCCGCTTTGCATGTCCGTGGATCTGATACATTAAAGGGACACTCCAGGCACCCAGACCACTTCTGCTCATTGGAGTGGTCTGGGTGCCAACTCCCACTACCCTTAACCCTGCAAGTGTAATTATTGCAGTTTTTCATAAACTGCAATATTTACATTGCAGGGTTAACTCCACCTCTAGTGGCTGTCTATTAGACAGCCACTAGAGGTCACTTCCTGGGTTCTAGCACAGGTTTCCTGTGCTAGAGCGTCGCTGGACGTCCTCACGCTGTGTGAGGACCTCCAGCGTCGCTCAAAACCCCATAGGAAATCATTGAAATTATTTTTCAATGCTTTCCTATGGGGAGACGTAATGCGCATGCGCGGCATTTACGCGCATGCGCATTAGGTCTCCTCGGCCGGTGAGCGAGATTAGTCTCGCCCACCGGCCGACGTAATCACTAGGAGGAGCGGCGCGGAGGCGGAGACAGCGGCGAGGGACATCGCCGCTGTCCCAGGTAAGTGACTGAAGGGGTTTTCACCCCTTCAGTAACCGGGGATTGGTGGGTGGGAGGGAGAGGGACCCTCCAGTGCCAGAAAAACGGACAAGTTTCCCTTTAATAGGATCCTGCTACGCCGCCCGTGGATCTAACACATTAATAGGATCCCGCTACACCTGTCCGTGGATCTAACACATTAATAGGATCCCGCTACGCCGCCCGTGGATCTAACACATTAATAGGATCCCGCTACGACGTCCGTTGATCTAACACATTAATAGGATCCTGCTACGACGCCCATGGATCTAACACATTAATAGGATCCTGCTACGACGCCCATGGATCTACCACATTAATAGGATCCCGCTACGACGCCCATGGATCTAACACATTAATAGGATCCCGCTACGACGTCCGTGGATCTAACACATTAATAGGATCCTGCTACGACATCCGTTGATCTAACACATTAATAGGATCCCGCTACGACGGCCATGGATCTAACACATTAATAGGATCCCGCTACGACGCCCATGGATCTAACACATTAATAGGATCCCGCTACGACGCCCATGGATCTAACACATTAATAGGATCCCGCTACGACGTCCATGGATCTAACACATTAATAGGATCCCGCTACGACGTCCGTGGATCTAACACATTAATAGGATCCTGCTACGACGTCCGTTGATCTAACACATTAATAGGATCCCGCTACGACGGCCATGGATCTAACACATTATTAGGATCCCGCTACGATGCCCATGGATCTAACACATTAATAGGATCCCGCTACGACGTCCGTGGATCTAACACATTAATAGGATCCCGCTACGACGTCCGTTGATCTAACACATTAATAGGATCCCGCTACGACGCCCATGGATCTAACACATTAATAGGATCCAGCTACACCTGTCCGTGGATCTAACACATTAATAGGATCCTGCTACGACGTCCATGGATCTAACACATTAATAGGATCCTGCTATGACGTCCATGGATCTAACACATTAATAGGATCCTGCTACGACGCCCATTGATCTAACACATTAATAGGATCCCGCTACGACAGCCATGGATCTAACACATTAATAGGATCCCGCTACGACGCCCATGGATCTAACACATTAATAGGATCCCGCTACGACGCCCATGGATCTAACACATTAATAGGATCCCGCTACGACATCCATGGATCTAACACATTAATAGGATCCTGCTACGTCGCCCATGGATCTAACACATTAATAGGATCCCGCTACGACGCCCATGGATCTAACACATTAATAGGATCCCGCTACGACGCCCATGGATCTAACACATTAATAGGATCCAGCTACGACGCCCATGGATCTAACACATTAATAGGATCCCGCTACGACGTCCATGGATCTAACACATTAATAGGATCCCGCTACGACGTCCATGGATCTAACACATTAATAGGATCCCGCTGCGACGCCCATGGATCTAACACATTAATAGGATCCCGCTACGATGTCCATGGATCTAACACATTAATAGGATCGCGCTACGACGCCCGTGGATCTAACACATTAATAGGATCCTGCTACGACGTCCGTTGATCTAACACATTAATAGGATCCCGCTACGACATCCGTGGATCTAACACATTAATAGGATCCCGCTACGCCTGTCCGTGGATCTAACACATTAATAGGATCCCGCTACGACTCCCATGGATCTAACACATTAATAGGATCCCGCTACGACGCCCATGGATCTAACACATTAATAGGATCCTGCTACGGCGTCCATTGATTTAACACATTAATAGGATCCTGCTACGGCGTCCGTTGATCTAACACATTAATAGGATCCCGCTACGACGCCCATGGATCTAACACATTAATAGGATCCCGCTACGACGCCCATGGATCTAACACATTAATAGGATCCCGCTACGACGCCCGTGGATCTAACACATTAATAGGATTCCGCTACGACGTCCATGGATCTAACACATTAATAGGATCCTGCTACGACGTCCGTGGATCTAACACATTAATAGGATCCCGCTACGACGCCCGTGGATCTAACACATTAATAGGATCCCGCTACGCCGCCCGTGGATCTAACACATTAATAGGATCCCACTACGACACCCATGGATCTAACACATTAATAGGATCCCGCTACGACGCCCGTGGATCTAACA
Source organism: Pelobates fuscus (assembly GCF_036172605.1). Classification (NCBI taxonomy): domain Eukaryota; kingdom Metazoa; phylum Chordata; class Amphibia; order Anura; family Pelobatidae; genus Pelobates; species Pelobates fuscus. Next base: position 445,055,355 of record NC_086318.1, on the reverse strand, counting down.
CATTAATTGGATCCCGCTAGGACGTCCATGGATCTAACACATTAATAGGATCCCGCTACGACGTCCGTGGATCTAACACATTAATAGGATCCCGCTACGACGTCCGTTGATCTAACACATTAATAGGATCCTGCTACGACGCCCATGGATCTAACACATTAATAGGATCCTGCTACGACGCCCATGGATCTACCACATTAATAGGATCCCGCTACGACGCCCATGGATCTAACACATTAATAGGATCCCGCTACGACGTCCGTGGATCTAACACATTAATAGGATCCTGCTACGACATCCGTTGATCTAACACATTAATAGGATCCCGCTACGACGGCCATGGATCTAACACATTAATAGGATCCCGCTACGACGCCCATGGATCTAACACATTAATAGGATCCCGCTACGACGCCCATGGATCTAACACATTAATAGGATCCCGCTACGACGTCCATGGATCTAACACATTAATAGGATCCCGCTACGACGTCCGTGGATCTAACACATTAATAGGATCCTGCTACGACGTCCGTTGATCTAACACATTAATAGGATCCCGCTACGACGGCCATGGATCTAACACATTAATAGGATCCCGCTACGATGCCCATGGATCTAACACATTAATAGGATCCCGCTACGACGTCCGTGGATCTAACACATTAATAGGATCCCGCTACGACGTCCGTTGATCTAACACATTAATAGGATCCCGCTACGACGCCCATGGATCTAACACATTAATAGGATCCAGCTACACCTGTCCGTGGATCTAACACATTAATAGGATCCTGCTACGACGTCCATGGATCTAACACATTAATAGGATCCTGCTACGACGTCCATGGATCTAACACATTAATAGGATCCTGCTACGACGCCCATTGATCTAACACATTAATAGGATCCCGCTACGACAGCCATGGATCTAACACATTAATAGGATCCCGCTACGACGCCCATGGATCTAACACATTAATAGGATCCCGCTACGACGCCCATGGATCTAACACATTAATAGGATCCAGCTACGACGCCCATGGATCTAACACATTAATAGGATCCCGCTACGACGTCCATGGATCTAACACATTAATAGGATCCCGCTACGACGTCCATGGATCTAACACATTAATAGGATCCTGCTGCGACGCCCATGGATCTAACACATTAATTGGATCCCGCTACGATGTCCATGGATCTAACACATTAATAGGATCGCGCTACGACGCCCGTGGATCTAACACATTAATAGGATCCTGCTACGACGTCCGTTGATCTAACACATTAATAGGATCCCGCTACGACATCCGTGGATCTAACACATTAATAGGATCCCGCTACGCCTGTCCGTGGATCTAACACATTAATAGGATCCCGCTACGACTCCCATGGATCTAACACATTAATAGGATCCCGCTACGACGCCCATGGATCTAACACATTAATAGGATCCTGCTACGGCGTCCGTTGATTTAACACATTAATAGGATCCTGCTACGGCGTCCGTTGATCTAACACATTAATAGGATCCCGCTACGACGCCCATGGATCTAACACATTAATAGGATCCCGCTACGACGCCCATGGATCTAACACATTAATAGGATCCCGCTACGACGCCCGTGGATCTAACACATTAATAGGATTCCGCTACGACGTCCATGGATCTAACACATTAATAGGATCCTGCTACGACGTCCGTGGATCTAACACATTAATAGGATCCCGCTACGACGCCCGTGGATCTAACACATTAATAGGATCCCGCTACGCCGCCCGTGGATCTAACACATTAATAGGATCCCACTACGACACCCATGGATCTAACACATTAATAGGATCCCGCTACGACGCCCGTGGATCTAACACATTAATAGGATCCCGCTAGGACGTCCATGGATCTAACACATTAATAGGATCCCGCTACGACGTCCGTGGATCTAACACATTAATAGGATCCCGCTACGACGTCCGTGGATCTAACACATTAATAGGATCCTGCTACGACGCCCATAAATCTAACATTAATAGATCCCGCTACGACGCCCGTTGATCTAACACATTAATAGGATCCCGCTACACCTGTCCGTGGATCTAACACATTGATAGGATCCCACTGCGACGCCCATGGATCTAACACATTAATAGGATCCTGCTACGACGTCCGTTGATCTAACACATTAATAGGATCCCGCTACGACGTCCGTGGATCTAACACATTAATAGGATCCCGCTACGCCTGTCCGTGGATCTAACACATTAATAGGATCCCGCTACGACTCCCATGGATCTAACACATTAATAGGATCCCGCTACGACGCCCATGGATCTAACACATTAATAGGATCCCGCTACGACGCCCGTTGATCTAACACATTAATAGGATCCTGCTACGGCGTCCGTTGATCTAACACATTGATAGGATCCCGCTGCGACGCCCATGGATCTAACACATTAATAGGATCCCGCTACGACGTCCATGGATCTAACACATTAATAGGATCCCGCTACGACGCCCGTGGATCTAACACATTAATAGGATCCCGCTACGACGCCCGTGGATCTAACACATTAATAGGATCCCGCTACGACGTCCATGGATCTAACACATTAATAGGATCCCGCTACGACGTCCGTGGATCTAACACATTAATAGGATCCCGCTACGACGTCCGTGGATCTAACACATTAATAGGATCCCGCTACGACGTCCGTGGATCTAACACATTAATAGGATCCCGCTACGACGTCCGTGGATCTAACACATTAATAGGATCCCGCTACGACGTCCGTGGATCTAACACATTAATAGGATCCCGCTACGACGTCCGTGGATCTAACACATTAATAGGATCCCACTACGACGTCCGTGGATCTAACACATTAATAGGATCCAGCTACGACGCCCGTGGATCTAACACATTAATAGGATCCCACTACGACGCCCATGGATCTAACACATTAATAGGATCCCGCTACGACGCCCATGGATCTAACACATTAATAGGATCCTGCTACGACGTCTGTGGATCTAACACATTAATAGGATCCCGCTAGGACGTCCATGCATCTAACACATTAATAGGATCCCGGTACGACGTCCGTGGATCTAACACATTAATAGGATCCCGCTACGACGTCCGTGGATCTAACACATTAATAGGATCCTGCTACGACGCCCATGGATCTAACATTAATAGGATCCCGCTACGACGCCCGTTGATCTAACACATTAATAGGATCCCGCTACACCTGTCCGTGGATCTATCACATTAATAGGATCCCGCTACGACGCCCATGGATCTAACACATTAATAGGATCCCGCTACGACGCCCATGGATCTAACACATTAATAGGATCCCGCTACGACGCCCGTGGATCTAACACATTAATAGGATCCCGCTAGGACGTCCATGGATCTAACACATTAATAGGATCCCGCTACGACGTCCGTGGATCTAACACATTAATAGGATCCCGCTACGACGTCCGTGGATCTAACACATTAATAGGATCCTGCTACGACGCCCATGGATCTAACATTAATAGATCCCGCTACGACGCCCGTTGATCTAACACATTAATAGGATCCCGCTACACCTGTCCGTGGATCTAACACATTGATAGGATCCCACTGCGACGCCCATGGATCTAACACATTAATAGGATCCCGCTACGACGCCCGTGGATCTAACACATTAATAGGATCCTGCTACGACGTCCGTTGATCTAACACATTAATAGGATCCCGCTACGACGTCCGTGGATCTAACACATTAATAGGATCCCGCTACACCTGTCCGTGGATCTAACACATTAATAGGATCCCGCTACGACTCCCATGGATCTAACACATTAATAGGATCCCGCTACGACGCCCATGGATCTAACACATTAATAGGATCCCGCTACGACGCCCGTTGATCTAACACATTAATAGGATCCTGCTACGGCGTCCGTTGATCTAACACATTGATAGGATCCCGCTGCGACGCCCATGGATCTAACACATTAATAGGATCCCGCTACGACGTCCATGGATCTAACACATTAATAGGATCCCGCTACGACGCCCGTGGATCTAACACATTAATAGGATCCCGCTACGACGCCCGTGGATCTAACACATTAATAGGATCCCGCTACGACGTCCATGGATCTAACACATTAATAGGATCCCGCTACGACGTCCGTGGATCTAACACATTAATAGGATCCCGCTACGACGTCCGTGGATCTAACACATTAATAGGATCCCGCTACGACGTCCGTGGATCTAACACATTAATAGGATCCCGCTACGACGTCCGTGGATGTAACACATTAATAGGATCCCGCTACGACGTCCATGGATCTAACACATTAATAGGATCCCGCTACGATGTCCGTGGATCTAACACATTAATAGGATCCCGCTACGACGTCCGTGGATCTAACACATTAATAGGATCCAGCTACGACGCCCGTGGATCTAACACATTAATAGGATCCCACTACGACGCCCATGGATCTAACACATTAATAGGATCCCGCTACGACGCCCATGGATCTAACACATTAATAGGATCCTGCTACGACGTCCGTGGATCTAACACATTAATAGGATCCCGCTAGGACGTCCATGGATCTAACACATTAATAGGATCCCGGTACGACGTCCGTGGATCTAACACATTAATAGGATCCCGCTACGACGTCCGTGGATCTAACACATTAATAGGATCCTGCTACGACGCCCATGGATCTAACATTAATAGGATCCCGCTACGACGCCCGTTGATCTAACACATTAATAGGATCCCGCTACACCTGTCCGTGGATCTATCACATTAATAGGATCCCGCTACGACGCCCATGGATCTAACACATTAATAGGATCCCGCTACGACGCCCATGGATCTAACACATTAATAGGATCCCGCTACGACGCCCGTGGATCTAACACATTAATAGGATCCTTCTACGACGTCCGTTGATCTAACACATTAATAAGATCCCGCTACGAAGTCCGTGGATCTAACACATTAATAGGATCCTGCTACGACGTCCGTTGATCTAGCACATTAATAGGATCCTGCTACGACGCCCATGGATCTAACACATTAATAGGATCCCGCTACGACGCCCATGGATCTAACACATTAATAGGATCCCGCTACGATGTCCATGGATCTAACACATTAATAGGATCCCGCTACGACGCCCGTGGATCTAACACATTAATAGGATCCTGCTACGACGTCCGTTGATCTAACACATTAATAGGATCCCGCTACGCCTGTCCGTGGATCTAACACATTAATAGGATCCCGCTACGCCTGTCCGTGGATCTAACACATTAATAGGATCCCGCTACGACGCCCATGGATCTAACACATTAATAGGATCCCGCTACGACGCCCGTTGATCTAACACATTAATAGGATCCCGCTACGCCTGTCCGTGGATCTAACACATTAATAGGATCCCGCTACGACGTGCATGGATCTAACACATTATTATGATCCCGCTACGACATCCATGGATCAAACACATTAATAGGATCCCGCTACGACGCCCATGGATCTAACACATTAATAGGATCCCGCTACGACGCCCATGGATCTAACACATTAATAGGATCCCGCTACGACGCCCGTTGATCTAACACATTAATAGGATCCCGCTACGCCTGTCCGTGGATCTAACACATTAATAGGATCCCGCTACGGCGTCCGTTGATCTAACACATTGATAGGATCCCGCTGCGATGCCCATGGATCTAACACATTAATAGGATCCCGCTACGACGTCCATGGATCTAACACATTAATAGGATCCCGCTACGACGCCCGTGGATCTAACACATTAATAGGATCCCGCTACGACGCCCGTGGATCTAACACATTAATAGGATCCCACTACGACGTCCATGGATCTAACACATTAATAGGATCCCGCTACGACGTCCGTGGATCTAACACATTAATAGGATCCCGCTACGACGTCCGTGGATCTAACACATTAATAGGATCCCGCTACGACGTCCGTGGATCTAACACATTAATAGGATCCCGCTACGACGTCCGTGGATGTAACACATTAATAGGATCCCGCTACGACGTCCATGGATCTAACACATTAATAGGATCCCGCTACGACGTCCGTGGATCTAACACATTAATAGGATCCCGCTACGACGTCCGTGGATCTAACACATTAATAGGATCCAGCTACGACGCCCGTGGATCTAACACATTAATAGGATCCCACTACGACGCCCATGGATCTAACACATTAATAGGATCCCGCTACGACGCCCATGGATCTAACACATTAATAGGATCCTGCTACGACGTCCGTGGATCTAACACATTAATAGGATCCCGCTAGGACGTCCATGGATCTAACACATTAATAGGATCCCGGTACGACGTCCGTGGATCTAACACATTAATAGGATCCCGCTACGACGTCCGTGGATCTAACACATTAATAGGATCCTGCTACGACGCCCATGGATCTAACATTAATAGGATCCCGCTACGACGCCCGTTGATCTAACACATTAATAGGATCCCGCTACACCTGTCCGTGGATCTATCACATTAATAGGATCCCGCTACGACGCCCATGGATCTAACACATTAATAGGATCCCGCTACGACGCCCATGGATCTAACACATTAATAGGATCCCGCTACGACGCCCGTGGATCTAACACATTAATAGGATCCTGCTACGACGTCCGTTGATCTAACACATTAATAAGATCCCGCTACGAAGTCCGTGGATCTAACACAGTAATAGGATCCTGCTACGACGTCCGTTGATCTAGCACATTAATAGGATCCTGCTACGACGCCCATGGATCTAACACATTAATAGGATCCCGCTACGACGCCCATGGATCTAACACATTAATAGGATCCCGCTACGATGTCCATGGATCTAACACATTAATAGGATCCCGCTACGACGCCCGTGGATCTAACACATTAATAGGATCCTGCTACGACGTCCGTTGATCTAACACATTAATAGGATCCCGCTACGCCTGTCCGTGGATCTAACACATTAATAGGATCCCGCTACGACGCCCATGGATCTAACACATTAATAGGATCCCGCTACGACGCCCGTTGATCTAACACATTAATAGGATCCCGCTACGCCTGTCCGTGGATCTAACACATTAATAGGATCCCGCTACGACGTGCATGGATCTAACACATTATTATGATCCCGCTACGACATCCATGGATCAAACACATTAATAGGATCCCGCTACGACGCCCATGGATCTAACACATTAATAGGATCCCGCTACGACGCCCATGGATCTAACACATTAATAGGATCCCGCTACGACGCCCGTTGATCTAACACATTAATAGGATCCCGCTACGCCTGTCCGTGGATCTAACACATTAATAGGATCCCGCTACGACGTACATGGATCTAACACATTAATAGGATCCCGCTACGACGCCCATGGATCTAACACATTAATAGGATCCCGCTACGACGCCCATGGATCTAACACATTAATAGGATCCCGCTACGACGCCCGTGGATCTAACACATTAATAGGATCCCGCTACGACGTACATGGATCTAACACATTATTATGATCCCGCTACGACATACATGGATCAAACACATTAATAGGATCCTGCTACGACGTCCGTGGATCTAACACATTAATAGGATCCCGCTTTCGACGCCCATGGATCTAACACATTAATAGGATCCCGCTACGACGTCCGTGGATCTAACACATGAATAGGATCCCGCTACGACGTCCGTGGATCTAACACATGAATAGGATCCCGCTACGACGTCCGTGGATCTAACACATTAATAGGATCCTGCTACGACGCCCATGGATCGAACACATTAATAGGATCCTGCTACGACGCCCATGGATCTAACACATTAATAGGATCCCGCTACGACGCCCATGGATCTAACACATCACATTGACATGAAGGTAAATACAAAATGAGGGATTGAGAATTTGATGGGTATCTCAGAAAACTACAGGCTCGTGTAGGGCTACACTAAAACATACTTAGGTGACTTAGTTAATACCAATACAAGGCAGTCAGTGGCATTGCAAATAAATACGGTATATCTGTGTCAGAGAATAGGTGGCACTGTGTGTAAAAACAAATTCTATATTGGCACCAGCACGCAAACAGTGTATGTAAATGACAGTTAACATGTGGCGCAGCAGATAAACACTATATCGGTGTCAGCCAGTAGGTGGCACTATAGATAAACACTATATCGGTGTCAGCCAGTAGGTGGCACTATAGATAAACACAGTATATCGGTGTCAGCCAGTAAGTGGCACTATAGATAAACACTGTATATTGGTGCCAGCCAGTAGGTGGCACTATAGATAAACACTATATCGGTGTCAGCCAGTAGGTGGCACTAAAGATAAACACTGTATATCGGTGTCAGCCAGTAAGTGGCACTATAGATAAACACTGTATATTGGTGCCAGCCAGTAGGTGGCACTATAGATAAACACTATATCGGTGTCAGCCAGTAGGTGGCACTATAGATAAACACTGTATATCGGTGCCAGCCAGGAGGTGGCACTATAGATAAACACAGTATATCGGTGTCAGACAGTAGGTGGCACTATAGATAAACACAGTATATCGGTGCCAGGCAGTAGGTGGCACTATAGATAAACACTGTATATCGGTGCAGCCAGGAGGTGGCACTATAGATAAACACAGTATATCGGTGTCAGCCAGTAGGTGGCACTATAGATAAACACAGTATATCGGTGCCAGGCAGTAGGTGGCACTATAGATAAACACTATATCGGTGCCAGCCAGGAGGTGGCACTATAGATAAACACTATATCGGTGCCAGGCAGTAGGTGGCACTATAGATAAACACTATATCGGTGCCAGCCAGGAGGTGGCACTATAGATAAACACTATATCGGTGCCAGCCAGGAGGTGGCACTATAGATAAACACTGTATATTGGTGCCATCCAGTAGGTGGCACTATAGATAAACACTATATCGGTGCCAGCCAGGAGGTGGCACTATAGATAAACACTGTATATTGGTGCCAGCCAGTAGGTGGCACTATAGATAAACACTGTATATCGGTGCCAGCCAGTAGGTGGCACTATAGATAAACACTGTATACCGGTGCCAGCCAGTAGGTGGCACTATAGATAAACACTGTATATCGGTGCCAGCCAGTAGGTGGCACTATAGATAAACACTATATTGGTGCCAGCCAGTAAGTGGCACTATAGATAAACACTGTATATCGGTGCCAGCCAGTAGGTGGAACTATAGATAAACACAGTATATCGGTGCCAGCCAGTAGGTGGCACTATAGATAAACACAGTATATTGGTGCCAGCCAGTAGGTGGCACTATAGATAAACACTATATCGGTGTCAGCCAGTAGGTGGCACTATAGATAAACACTGTATATCGGTGCCAACCAGTAAGTGGCACTGTAGATAAACACTGTATATCGGTGCCAGCCAATTGGTGGCACTGTAGATAAACACTATATCGGTGTCAGCCAGTAGGTGGCACTATAGATAAACACTGTATATCGGTGCAAGGCAGTAGGTGGCACTATAGATAAACACTGAATATCGGTGCCAGGCAGTAGGTGGCACTGTATATAAACACTATATCGGTGCCAGTCAGTAGGTGGCACTATAGATAAACACTATATTGGTGCCAGCCAGTAGGTGGCACTATAGATAAACACTATATCGGTGCCAGCCAGTAGGTGGCACTATAGATAAACACTATATCTGTGCCAGCCAATAGGTGGCACTGTAGATAAACACTGTATATCGGTGCCAGCCAGTAGGTGGCACTATAGATATACACTATATCTGTAACGGAACGCAGTATATTAGTCCACGATATCCGTTGGTATCCTCAGGAAATCCACAGTCAAGACAGAAAGCACGGCAATATTCCCCATCCTCCCAATAACCGGACGAAACACAGTTTGGGAGTCAACTAACTCGGTTTATTCACAGGCAGTATATTTATACAGTTCCCCATGCAAGGGGTTTCCAGACAGTAATTCCAGGGGATTTCTCCCAACATGCACTGTGACTTTCCCAACAGGCATTGCTGCACGAGAAGGATACTCCCACTAAAATGGACACTTAAGTGGATTATCTCCTCGTGCAGCAAAACCGACAATTGACATTAAAATACACAATTCACACAATATTCGGTACTTTATAATAATTGAACGTTCGGTAGATAGCTGGGGTCGGAGCGCACACTTTGTGAGGATACCGCTCTGATCCCAGCTGAATTGACCGAACGCCGCACATAATACAATAAAACATTAAAGTGGGTTTGAAAGTACCGAATAAGTACAGGACACATAATGCACCGAACGCGGGGCTCCCGAACGCTCTGAAAGTCCAGCGGTGTTCAATCATCGAGTAGCCGTTTTCCGTTCCAGGCTCTCGACGACCGAACACCGCTGCAAAGACAAAGGATCCAAGATGGCCGACCGCCGTGTAACGGCTACCCAGATAGAGAGAGGGTTTCTGCCGTTGAAGACGTCCTTTTTCCCTGCAAGCTGCTGTGGAGAAGTAGGCTGATGTAATCCCATCCACGATATCCAGAGTGAGGAGCAGGTTCAGCTGTAAACAGGAGCAGAATAATATTCCCAAATAATCCCCTTCCAAGAACGAGACGAGGCTACGTTTTGAAGGGTCAAGATGAACTGAGGACTGGAACACCCAGCCTGCTTTTTATTAGAAATAGATACACACAGAACACTCCCAGGGGGAGGATGAAAACAACCAATAATACAGATGGTAACACCCCCACGTCTCCTCCCCTCAGATAACTACATAACCCAATTAAAATGTCCACATTTTTCCACCAGTTCTGGATGTACCCCAAAAACAGGGGGTACAGCTTTAAATCCGGTAGCGCTGGATAGCTCTCCTTCAGGGGGACAATATATCCAAAAATCACCCCATTCGGATGTATAGTTCGGGAGATACAACGTTCCAAAGTTTTGACCGACCGCACAGACCAACTAGCCGAAATTAGTTCCATGAGTTTTGGCCTTGCGGTCGGTCTCCGTTCGCACGGTAAAAAGGTAAGATATTCTTGCCATCCATGCGAATCGCGGGGTTCGCTGGAATCCCCATAGATGATTGCATATAACTACCGAACGAGGGGACGTTCGGTAGTTTCCGTACGAACTTATGGATGTCTGGAGGACTCAGCGGTGTTCGCCTGTTTGCGTATCCGTTTTCAGTTCCATGCGGTTACAGGCAAACACCGCTGTTCGCACACAAGATGGCCGCGAACACGTGCAAAGTCCCGAAATGGCGGCCACCTCTGTATTACACGTGAAATTCGCACGGAACCAGACGAACAGAGGAATGAAACGAATGAATGTGTAAATTATAATTCCCTTGTTTGTTTCACATCCACCAGAGGTTGGGAGGGATCTGTTACACTGCTCCCCTTTTGTGGAACACTCCGGCAGACCCGGATTGATCCTTTTCGGGTCAACTTGGGGCTGTCCGGTCCTTTGTTAGGGCAATAGTTCTGTTTGTCTGGACAGACCGTCCGCGTTCCCATTAAACTTGCCAGGGCGGTATTGGATGGAGAAATTGTATGGCTGTAGTGCGAGACTCCATCTCAGTAAGCGTCCATTATCTCCAGCTACTCTGTTCAGCCATACAAGGGGGTTATGATCAGTAATTAAGGTGAATTCTTGACCATACAGATATGGGGTCAATTTCTTTAGGGCCCAGACCAGGGCTAAGCACTCTTTTTCCACTGCCGCGTAACTCACTTCTCTAGGTAACAGTTTTCTGCTGAGATACGCGACAGGGTGTTCGCCCCCGTCTTCGCCGACCTGGCTTAGCACTGCCCCCAGTCCGTACATGGACGCATCTGTGTGGACGACAAATCTTTTGTTAGGGACGGGGGCAGACAAAACAGGTGCATTGATTAAGGCTTGTTTCAAGGTTTGGAATGCTGTTTCACAGGCGGGAGACCACAGGACTACCCTAGGTAAGTTCTTCTTTGTTAAATCTGTCAAGGGTTTGGCGATGGCGCTGTAGTCAGGGACAAATCTCCTGTAGTACCCTGCTGTCCCTAAAAATGCTAACACTTGTGTCTTAGTGTGGGGTGTGGGGTGTGGGCCAATTGGCTACGGCCTCTACTTTAGCGGGTTCTGGTCGTTGTTTCCCACACCCCACCCTGTGTCCCAAATACTGAACTTCAGCCATGCCAAAGTTACACTTCTCCGGCTTCAGAGTTAGGCCGGCGGCCCTAATCTGATCCAACACAGTCTCTATGTGTTGTAGGTGTTCCCCCCAAGTCTCGCTATAGATCGCAATGTCATCCAGGTATGCGCAAGCGAAGTCCTGGAAGCCATCAAGGAGGCGGTCCACTAAGCGCTGAAAAGTAGCTGGGGCATTTTTCATCCCGAAGGGCATGACCTTAAACTGGTATAGGCCAAACGGGGTGACAAACGCCGACTTAGGGATAGCGTCCTTGGCCAGGGGAATCTGCCAGTACCCCTTGCACAAGTCAATGGTGGTCAGATAGCGTCCCCTGGCAATGCGATCCAATAGCTCGTCTACTCGGGGCATGGGGTATGCGTCTGTCACAGTTCGGTCGTTGAGGCGTCGGTAATCGACACAGAACCGGGTCGTCCCATCCTTTTTGGGGACTAGGACGACGGGAGATGCCCAGGGACTGTCGGATGGCTCTATAACCCCTAGTTTTAACATCTCCTGAATCTCCTTCCTCATCTCTTCTTTTACAGCCTCGGGAATTCTATAGGGAGTTTGTCGGAGCGGGGCTTGTCCTGGGGTTTCTACGTAATGGGTCGCTACAGGTGTGTAACCTGGCTCCTGGGAAAAGGTTAATCTCTTTTCAACTAGTAGTTGCTGGAGTTGTTCTCGTTCTGTGGGAGTTAATCGCTCCCCTAGCTGTACTGTATTAAGCAGAGTTTTGGACTCGGGGTTGGCTAATAGATCAGGGATGGGGAGACTGTCAGGGTCCTCAGTGGCGGGGATGCATATGGCGGCTATGTCTTCGGGCCGTTCTTGGTATTCCTTTAATAGGTTTATATGAAAGGACTTCTGTATCTTTTCGTCCTTGCTACTGGCAATGATATAGGTGGTGTCACAGACCTGGGCTACTACTTTGTAGGGGCCTTGCCAGGAGGTCTGCAATTTATTTCCTCGAACGGGTTTAAGTACTAGAACTTTCTGTCCTACCTGGAATGTTCTCAGCCTAGCGTTCCGATCGTACCAATGTTTCTGCCGACCCTGGGCCGCATGGAGATGATCCCGGGCCATCCGGGCTAACTGTTCCATACGGTCCCGCATTTCTAGCACATATGGTACGATGGGGACACCTTCGTGTTCCGTCTCTCCCTCCCAGTGCTCTCGGATGAGGTCGAGGGGGCCTCGCACCCTCCGTCCATAGAGCAGTTCAAAGGGAGAGAACCCAGTGGACTCCTGCGGTACCCCCCGGTAAGCAAACAGGAGGTGTGGCAAAAATCGCTCCCAGTCTCTGTACTCCGCCGTAAAGGTCCGTAGCAATTGCTTTAGGGTACCATTAAAGCGTTCACAGAGACCGTTAGTCTGGGGGTGGTACGGTGAACTAAGTAGGGGCTTAATACCACAGACCTTCCACAACTGCTGTGTTAAGTCTGCGGTAAACTGGGTCCCTCTGTCCGACAAGATTTCCTGGGGAAATCCTACTCTGGTGAATATCCCGACTAGCGCACTGGCGACAGTGTCAGCCTGGATATTCGTCAGAGCGACGGCTTCTGGGTAGCGGGTGGCATAGTCCACCACGGTAAGGATGTATTTCTTACCAGAGGGACTGGGGTTAGGTAGGGGTCCTACGAGATCGACTACCACCCTGCTAAATGGTTCCTCGATCACAGGCATAGGGGACAGTCGAGCTTTCGGATGATCCCCTCTCTTCCCCACCCTCTGGCATACATCACACGTGCTACAGTAACGGCGCACGTCCTTCGAGATTCCTGGCCAAAAGAAGGTCTGAGTGATTCTGTAGGTTGTGCGGTTACCCCCTAGATGTCCTGCTAACGGAATGTCGTGGCCAATTCGGAGAAGCTCCAATCGGTACTTTCTAGGTACCACTAATTGGCGCTTCTGCGAAGGAGCACAGCCTCTCTTCCTGCCTTCGGTTAATCTGTATAATCGGTTCCCCTCCCATATAAAACGTTCCCGCTCATCCCCTCTATTGTCAGCTAGTTCTCGGTACTTTCGGAGGGTGGGGTCCTGTCTAGTTTCCCTCCCAAACTCCTCTGGGGTGTCCCAAGCTAGCGGTCTATCTGTAGTGTCATTGCTAGGTGTCTGTCGGTGGCTTACCTGGGTCTCCCGACCTGTTGGCGGATCGTCCTCGATACGGGTCTGTGAGCGGGTGGTCACGGAGCAAGCCGCAGCAGTAGTGGGTAAAAAGGCCGAGGCTAGAGGGCCAATATCATTGCCCAACACGACCTCAGCGGGTAGGTTGTCCATAATGCCCACCGTGGTCTTTCCTGACCCGACTCCCCAATCCAAGTGTACCCGGGCGGTGGGTAAGCGAAAGACAGCCCCCCCTGCGACCCGAACAGCAACAGTACGGTTAGACACAAGTTCTGGTTTCACCAGATGCTTTTGTATTAAAGTGATGGTAGCGCCAGTGTCCCTTAGGCCTTGTGCTATCTGTCCATTTACACGCACCTCCTGACGGTGGTGCTGGCGATTATCTGGGGAAGCCGCTTGTATGGGGTTGGCCTCATATAATATTCCCAGGCATTCCTCAGGGCTCCCTTCAATTTCCAGGCAGTGAGCAGCAGCGGGGCGTGAAGATGGGCTTTCGGTGTTAGATGTGCGCCTCCAGTTATTATTGGCTGATCCCAACGGGCAAACACGGGCAATATGTCCCAGGTTGCCGCAGCGATGACACGTCACTTTGTAGGATTCCCGGGGCTGGTTGTTAGACCCTTGAGGACGTGGAGGTCCTGGGGGTACCGGGGCCCGGAATTCTGTGCGTGCAGCGTAGGTTGGGGTGCGGGCCTCTGTTCTAGGTGCTGGTCGTGTAGTACCTTGGCTCACTTTTCTTGTTTCCACATATTCGTCCGCTAGTCGTGCTGCCTCATTTAAGTTGGCTGGGCGGCGATCTCTCACCCAATCCTGTGTATCTGCCGCCAAATCTTGGAAGAAATGTTCCATCAAGAACAATTGTAGCACTTCTTCTCCGGTGTTAGCATTGCACCCTTGCATCCAATGTGATGCCACCCTTTGTAGCTTGTTTGCCCATTCCATGTGGGAGTCCGCTGCCTTCTTTTTGGACTCCCGGAAGCGACGGCGATACGCCTCTGGGGTGACTGCGTATCGGGTGAGTAGTGCGGCTTTCACCCGCTGATATTGTGTGATATCTTCGGCCGTGAGTGCCCGAAAAGCCTCATTTGCTTTTCCTGAAAGTTTTCCAGCCAGAATAGTAACCCATTGGTCTGGGGGTATCTGGTGCAGTGAGCACTGCCGCTCAAAATCTGCCAAATACCCATCAATTTCTTCCTCATTTTCTGCAAACGCTTTAAATGCAGTAAATGGTATTTTCCTCCCTGCAGCAACGGGAGGAGGAGTAGGAACTATATGTGTACTAGCTTGTTGCGCCAATACATGTTCCGTGTCTTGCCTCCTCTTAGTCTCGATCTCCTCTTTTGCGTTCTTGAACAGTCTGTCTAATAGCTCCGTGGTCTTTTCTGGATATAATGCTAATCTTCGCTGTACAATAGCAGTGAGTACATCGTTCTCGCTGACCGGTGCAATAGGTTCAGTTACCTCCATGGATCTATCCATTTCGTCCAGCTCCAGTAGGTCAGCTATCAGCTCTCTCCTTGGTCTGTTACTGGCACTCCTACCACGATTTTCCAATAGATCTTTCAGTGTGGGTCTTTTCAGCTTGGCATACTGAGACTCCATTCAGCACTTGCTCCTTGGGCAAAAAGAACCATCCCACCGCTGCCAACCAATGTAACGGCTACCCAGATAGAGAGAGGGTTTCTGCCGTTGAAGACGTCCTTTTTCCCTGCAAGCTGCTGTGGAGAAGTAGGCTGATGTAATCCCATCCACGATATCCAGAGTGAGGAGCAGGTTCAGCTGTAAACAGGAGCAGAATAATATTCCCAAATAATCCCCTTCCAAGAACGAGACGAGGCTACGTTTTGAAGGGTCAAGATGAACTGAGGACTGGAACACCCAGCCTGCTTTTTATTAGAAATAGATACACACAGAACACTCCCAGGGGGAGGATGAAAACAACCAATAATACAGATGGTAACACCCCCACGTCTCCTCCCCTCAGATAACTACATAACCCAATTAAAATGTCCACATTTTTCCACCAGTTCTGGATGTACCCCAAAAACAGGGGGTACAGCTTTAAATCCGGTAGCGCTGGATAGCTCTCCTTCAGGGGGACAATATATCAAAAAATCACCCCATTCGGATGTATAGTTCGGGAGATACAACGTTCCAAAGTTTTGACCGACCGCACAGACCAACTAGCCGAAATTAGTTCCATGAGTTTTGGCCTTGCGGTCGGTCTCCGTTCGCACGGTAAAAAGGTAAGATATTCTTGCCATCCATGCGAATCGCGGGGTTCGCTGGAATCCCCATAGATGATTGCATATAACTACCGAACGAGGGGACGTTCGGTAGTTTCCGTACGAACTTATGGATGTCTGGAGGACTCAGCGGTGTTCGCCTGTTTGCGTATCCGTTTTCAGTTCCATGCGGTTACAGGCAAACACCGCTGTTCGCACACAAGATGGCCACGAACACGTGCAAAGTCCCGAAATGGCGGCCACCTCTGTATTACACGTGAAATTCGCACGGAACCAGACGAACAGAGGAATGAAACGAATGAATGTGTAAATTATAATTCCCTTGTTTGTTTCACATCCACCAGAGGTTGGGAGGGATCTGTTACACGCCGCATGGTCGGTAGCCGATCGGCGGCCACCTAGGAGAGCCTTGAAATACCGATTGCAACCGGGGTGCACTCGGTTACTTGGTGCCACACGACTGGTGAAGGTGTGGTCTATCTGGGGAGCCCACATTCGTACGGCGAACGGCTGTACATAGCATTGTCACAGGTAAAGGCTTGCAGTATACATTCCGCCTATGGACAACCTACGCTGCATATAAGTCAGAAGTGGCTAGGTTTGCCACAATGCTCCCCCAGAACCAAGCCGGCATACACAGTCTGATCCCAACGGATCGGCTTGGGGATGTCCGGGGGAGTACTCACAGATCATTTTTCTAATTCCGTCTGTCTGGATAACCCGTCGGCGTTACCGTTTTGTTTTCCTGGTCGGTAGTGGATGGTAAAGTCAAAGGGCTGCAGCGCCAAACTCCAGCGCAACAGCCGGGCATTGTCTCCAGATACACGGTTTAGCCACACCAACGGGTTGTGATCTGTGAGTAAGGAAAAAGGTTGTCCATACAAATACGGCTGTAACTTTTTAAGGGCCCACACCACGGCCAGGCATTCTTTGTCAATGGCGGCGTAGCTTACTTCGCGGGGTAATAACTTGCGGCTTAAGTAGGCTACGGGATGCTCTCCGCCATCGGCTCCCACTTGGCTCAGCACTGCCCCCAATCCAAACATTGAAGCGTCTGTGTGGACAAGAAATCTTTTAGTTGGATCAGGAGCCATTAACACAGGAGCATTAGTTAGGGCGGTCTTGAGCTGTTGGAATGCCTGCTCACACTCTGGGGCCCAGACAACCAGTCGAGGAAGGTTCTTTTTGGTCAGGTCCGTCAGGGGTTTGGCCAGGGTACTGTAGTCGGGTACAAATTTCCTATAATACCCTGCAGTCCCTAGAAATGCTAGCACCTGGGTTTTGGTCCTGGGGGTAGGCCACTTGGCCACGGCCTCAATTTTGGCTGGCTCGGGTCTCTGCTGCCCACACCCTACTCGGTGTCCTAGATACTGCACCTCGGCCATCCCTATGTGGCACTTACTTGGTTTTAGCGTTAACCCAGCTCCCCCAATACGATCTAGGATCGCCCCTATATGTTGGAGGTGATCTTCCCAAGTCTGGCTGAAGATGGCTATGTCGTCCAGGTAGGCACAGGCATAGTCCTGGAAGCCGTCCAGTAGTCGGTCTACCATCCGCTGAAAAGTAGCCGGAGCGTTTTTCATCCCGAAGGGCATGACCTTGAACTGGTACAGGCCAAACGGGGTGACAAACGCCGACTTGGGGATGGCATCATCGGCTAAAGGAATTTGCCAGTATCCCTTACATAAGTCAATGGTAGTGAGATACTGGCCCCGTGCCATTTTATCTAGCAGTTCGTCTATACGGGGCATCGGGTAGGCATCAGACACGGTCTTGTCATTCAGCCTCCGGTAGTCAACGCAGAATCGGGTCGTGCCGTCCTTTTTAGGCACCAGGACTACCGGCGATGCCCAGGGGCTATCTGAGGGTTCGATAACTCCTAACTGCAGCATTTCATCCAGCTCGGCCTTCATATGAGTCCGGACTGATTCCGGGACCCTATATGGTGCCTGTCGCATAGGTAGCTGTCCCGGGGTTTCAACTCGGTGGGTGGCCAGCGGAGTGTACCCAGGTAAATTAGAGAACGTAGCCCCTTTAGCTACGATCAGCGCCTGTATCTGGGCACGCTCGCGAGGGCTTAGCCGCTCCCCCAGTTGAACCCCCCGGGAGGGCTCTACCGGTTCTTCCTGTTCTAGCAGATCAGGTAGTGGTAAGTTCTCCTGATCTTCCATGGCGGAGGCACAGATTGCCGTCACATCCTCTATCCGCTCGTGGTAGGGTTTGAGCATGTTGACGTGAAGCATGCGTCTCTTCCCTACCCCGGAGCAGGGGCCAATCACATAGGTAGTGTCGCATCGCTGCTCCACTACCTGGTATGGGCCTTGCCAGATGGCCTGCAGCTTATCTGTGCGGACAGGTTTTAAAATTAAAACCTTCTGCCCCACTTGAAAGCTGCGGTCCCTGGCTCCCCTATCGTACCATCGCCGCTGACGTTGTTGGGCCGCCTGGAGGTTGGTGTGTACAGCCTGGGTTAGTGCCTCCAGTCGGTCTCGGAACTCCAGTACATACGATACGATAGGAGTTTCGCTAGCGATACTCTCCCCCTCCCAGTGCTCCCTAATTAAGTTTAAAGGTCCCCGTACTCTTCTCCCGAACAGTAGTTCGAATGGGGAGAACCCGGTCGATTCTTGGGGAACCTCCCTATACGCAAAGAGCAGGTGAGGTAGAATCCTCTCCCAGTCTTTGTGGGTTTCCCCGAACGTCCGAAGCATCTGCTTCAGCGTCCCATTAAATCGTTCACATAGTCCATTGGACTGTGGGTGGTAGACGGAATTGACTATGAGTTTAATGCCACACACCTTCCACATCTGTTGGGTAACCTCAGCAGTAAATTGGGTGCCCCGGTCAGATATTATCTCCTGGGGAAATCCTACTCGGGAAAATACTTTTATTAGAGCTTCCGCCACGGTTTCAGCGTGAATGTTAGAGAGGGCTACCGCTTCGGGATATCGGGTGGCGTAGTCCACCACGGTTAAAATGTATTTCTTCCCAGAGGGACTGGGTTTTGGCAGGGGCCCTACTATATCTACTGCGACCCTGCTGAAGGGCTCGGCGATAATGGGAAGGGGGCATAATTTGGCCTTGTGGCGATCCCCTCGTTTTCCTACCCTCTGGCAGACGTCGCAGGATGTGCAATATTGTCGTACATCCTGTGAGATTCCGGGCCAGAAAAACGCGTGCGTTAGGCGGTACCGGGTACGGGTCATCCCTAGGTGTCCTGACAAGGGGATATCGTGAGCAATTCTGAGCAGCTCCTGCCTATACTTCCGTGGTACCACTAGTTGTTTGTTAGTCAAAGTGACGGACCCCCCCACGTCCTTGGCCGTGATACGGTACAGTAACTCTTTTTCCCACGTGAAGTGCTCCCCCTCTAGCCCGGTCTGGTCAGCTTGTGCCCGGTCCCTATAGACTTGGAGAGTGGGATCGGCCTGTACTTCGGTGATAAAGGTAGTCGGGGTATCCCAGGATATGGAAGTCGGGTGAGGGTCGTGGTCTCTTACCTGAGCCTCAGAGTGTATCGGTGTAGCCGTGGTGCGTGCCTGTTGCCGTGTGGTTACTGGATGGGCTTCCTGGTAGGGTGCCTGTGGAACAAAGGCAGAGGTCATCTGACCCAAATCATTCCCTAACACAACATCTGCTGGTAAGTTCTGCATTAGTCCCACTTCTACTGTCCCCTCTCCCGCACCCCAGTTCAAATGTACTTTCGCCGTGGGTAGTCGGTATACAGCTCCCCCGGCTACCCGAACGGCCACAGATCCGCCGGTATGCGTGCCCTCCGAAACCAAATGGGGGGCTATCAGGGTTAAGGTAGCTCCCGAATCTCGCAGACCCTGTACTTCGGTTCCCTCAAGGGTTACCAGTTGTCGGTGATGTTGCCGGTTATCAGTGGCTCGGACCGACATGACTTCGTGTAATATGCCCAGAGGTTCCTCCGCCTGCACACTCCATAAATCCTGAGTGGCGGGGTCCCTCTGGTAATGGTGAGCAGCCGCCCTGGGTGCGGGGTTTGGACGGCCCTGATTCCAGGTGGGCCTGCTGCGATTCTGGGTGCATTCTCGGGCCATATGCCCCCATTGTTTACAGGAATGGCATTGGATGTTGGCCCGCCCGTTGTATCTAGAAGGTGGCGGTACGTGTCCTTGTGAGGGACGGAACGGGGCAGCGGTGGGCGCTAGGGGTGTTGTAGCGCTAGGTAGTCCTGGGGGTCGGGAGTAGCTTTTGGCTACGGGTCCCTGGGGCCTCCGAGCATCAAAATGTTGATCGGCCAATCTAGCCGCTTCCGTTAGGGTAAGGGGTTTCCTGTCCCGTACCCATTCTTGCGTCTCCGGGGATAATCCGTTAAAAAATTGTTCCAGCAACATCAGCTGGCGCAATTCCTCCATGGTGGTGGCGTTGCTGGCCTGGATCCACCCTTGGGAGGCCTGATCCAATTTGTGTGCCCATTCTGCGTGCGAATCTCGCTCTGGTTTGCGTAAGTGTCGGAACTTGCGCCGGTATGCCTCTGGGGTAATGGCATACCTCTCCAAGATTGCGCGTTTTACTTTGGCATAATCTTTGCTGTCCTCACTGGGTACAGCACGGTACGCTTCGGCTGCCCGACCTGCTAGTTTGCTTGCTAGCAGTTGCACCCATACGGACCGTTCTAGCTCATGCAGATCACACAGTCTTTCAAAGTCCTGCAAGTACCCGTCTATCTCGTCCTTTTCCTCGCAAAAAGCCCTGAAGGCCTGGTACGGGATCTTGGGCTTTACTGGGTTGTAGAGGAACCCTGTGTTTGACTCGGTTCGAGCCAGGGTGTGTTGCGAGCTGTGTGCCATAACATATTCCTGCACATTTGCCATTACCATATTTAACATGGCATCTGATATCGGTTGCGGCAAAAACGCTAGCCTGGTCCTCATTTCTCTTTCATAGAGCGTTTCTTCCATAACTACCGGGGGGGTAGCGCTGCGGGCTTGGTCTCCCTCCATCAGCTCGGCAATGATTGTCGCCTTGTTTTTGCTGCTGGCTACTTTCCCTCTGGCTTCTAGTAGTTCTTTTAACGTCTGTCGCTTCAGTATGGTATAATCAATCTCCATACGAATTGCCTTTGCTTTCCTCGTTCGGTAGTTCCAGTTACACGAACTCCGTTTTTCGGCTGTAAGGTTCGGATCCCGTCGCTTGCCACCAATTGTAACGGAACGCAGTATATTAGTCCACGATATCCGTTGGTATCCTCAGGAAATCCACAGTCAAGACAGAAAGCACGGCAATATTCCCCATCCTCCCAATAACCGGACGAAACACAGTTTGGGAGTCAACTAACTCGGTTTATTCACAGGCAGTATATTTATACAGTTCCCCATGCAAGGGGTTTCCAGACAGTAATTCCAGGGGATTTCTCCCAACATGCACTGTGACTTTCCCAACAGGCATTGCTGCACGAGAAGGATACTCCCACTAAAATGGACGCTTAAGTGGATTATCTCCTCGTGCAGCAAAACCGACAATTGACATTAAAATACACAATTCACACAATATTCGGTACTTTATAATAATTGAACGTTCGGTAGATAGCTGGGGTCGGAGCGCACACTTTGTGAGGATACCGCTCTGATCCCAGCTGAATTGACCGAACGCCGCACATAATACAATAAAACATTAAAGTGGGTTTGAAAGTACCGAATAAGTACAGGACACATAATGCACCGAGCGCGGGGCTCCCGAACGCTCTGAAAGTCCAGCGGTGTTCAATCATCGAGTAGCCGTTTTCCGTTCCAGGCTCTCGACGACCGAACACCGCTGCAAAGACAAAGGATCCAAGATGGCCGACCGCCGCATGGTCGGTAGCCGATCGGCGGCCACCTAGGAGAGCCTTGAAATACCGATTGCAACCGGGGTGCACTCGGTTACTTGGTGCCACACGACTGGTGAAGGTGTGGTCTATCTGGGGAGCCCACATTCGTACGGCGAACGGCTGTACATAGCATTGTCACAGGTAAAGGCTTGCAGTATACATTCCGCCTATGGACAACCTACGCTGCATATAAGTCAGAAGTGGCTAGGTTTGCCACAATATCTGTGCCAGCTAGTAGGTGGCACTGTAGATAAACACTGTATATCGGTGCCAGCCAGTGAGTGGCACTGTAGATAAACACTATATCGGTGCCAGCCAGTAAGTGGCACTATAGATAAACACTGTATATCGGTGCCAGCCAGTAGGTGGCACTATAGATAAACACTGTATAGCGGTGCCAGCCAGTAGGTGGCACTGTAGATAAACAATGTATATCGGTGCCAGCCAGTAAGTGGCACTATAGATAAACACTGTATATTGGTGCCAGCCAGTAGGTAGCACTATAGATAAACACTGTATATCGGTGCCATCCAGTAGGTGGCACTATAGATAAACTCTGTATATCGGTGCCAGCCAGTAGGTGGCACTTTAGATAAACACTGTATATCGGTGCCAGCCAGTAGGTGGCACTATAGATAAACACAGTATATCGGTGCCAGGCAGTAGGTGGCACTATAGATAAACACTGAATATCGGTGCCAGACAGTAAGTGGCACTATAGATAAACACTATATCGGTGCCAGCCAGAAGGTGGCACTATAGATAAACACTGTATATCGGTGCCAGCCAGTAGGTGGCACGATAGATAAACACTATATCGGTGTCAGCCAGTAGGTGGCACTATAGATAAACACTATATCGGTGCCAGCCAGTAGGTGGCACTATAGATAAACACAGTATATCGGTGCCAGGCAGTAGGTGGCACTATAGATAAACACTGAATATCGGTACCAGACAGTAAGTGGCACTATAGATAAACACTATATCGGTGCCAGCCAGAAGATGGCACTATAGATAAACACTGTATATCGGTGCCAGCCAGTAGGTGGCACGATAGATAAACACTATATCGGTGTCAGCCAGTAGGTGGCACTATAGATAAACACTATATCGGTGCCAGCCAGTAGGTGGCACTATAGATAAACACAGCATATCGGTGCCAGGCAGTAGGTGGCACTATAGATAAACACTGAATATCGGTGCCAGCCAGTAGGTGGCACTATAGATAAACACAGTATATCGGTGCCAGGCAGTAGGTGGCACTATAGATAAACACTGAATATCGGTGCCAGCCAGTAGGATGCACTATAGATAAACACTGTATATCGGTGCCAGGCAGTAGGTGGCACTATAGATAACCACTGAATATCGGTGCCAGCCAGTAGGTGGCACTATAGATAAACACAGTATATCGGTGCCAGGCAGTAGGTGGCACTAGAGATAAACACAGTATATCGGTGCCAGGCAGTAGGTGGCACTATAGATAAACACAGTATATCGGTGCCAGCCAGTAGGTGGCGCTATAGATAAACACAGTATATCGGTGCCAGCCAGTAGGTGGCACTATAGATAAACACAGTATATCGGTGCCAGGCAGTAGGTGGCACTATAGATAAACACTGAATATCGGTGCCAGCCAGTAGGTGGCACTATAGATAAACACAGTATATCGGTGCCAGGCAGTAGGTGGCACTATAGATAAACACAGTATATCGGTGCCAGGCAGTAGGTGGCACTATAGATAAACACAGTATATCGGTGCCAGGCAGTAGGTGGCACTATAGATAAACACAGTATATCGGTGCCAGGCAGTAGGTGGCACTATAGATAAACACA
This sequence comes from Pelobates fuscus, assembly GCF_036172605.1. Classification (NCBI taxonomy): domain Eukaryota; kingdom Metazoa; phylum Chordata; class Amphibia; order Anura; family Pelobatidae; genus Pelobates; species Pelobates fuscus. The sequence goes on along the minus strand of NC_086318.1, from coordinate 445,031,046 downwards.
GTATATTGGTGCCAGCCAGTAGGTGGCAGCATTGTTTTCATGTATATAACTATTAGACTTGGATACTGCAAATCGTCCGAATTTAAGCCGATTTGTCAAATTCTAGCAAAATGTATCCATGTACAATGTCCATGTCTAAGGGCCGAACATGTTAGTTTTAATTCGTAATTCTGCATTCCATCCATAGCACATTGCTTGATTGATGACTAGTAGACAGTCACTAAATGTTGGTTTTATTCACAGGTCAAGCAAGACATGACCAATAGAAGGAAAGAGGAACAGCAGTACAAAATACAATCTATATTTACATAGTTCCACAGTTGTCAAGGTTGAAAATAAGACTAAAGTTCATCCAGTTTAACCTTAATCTCGTACGAAATGTTCTTCAACCTCGGCGTTTTCACTCACAGCAGAGAAAGCCTTCTATACAATAAGAACAATAAAGATGTGGAATTCTTTGCCTAACGAGGTTATCTTATCAGATTCTATAGGTGTTTTTAAAAAGGCTTCGATGCCTTTCTTCATAATCAGAATTCGAGGATATAAATGATGTGTATGTAAACAGGTTGTTGATCCAAAGGAAATCTGATTGCCAGTATGGAGTCAAGAAGGATTTTTCTTTATTTTTGTGGCATAATTGGAAATGGCTCTAATGGTTTTTTTTTTTTGCCTTCTTTTGGATCAAAGAACGGGTTTCAGGGTTGAACTCGATGGACTTTTTTCAACCTAGACAATTATGTAACTATTCTACACCAGGTTGACATACCACATTCTAAGGGTGGTCAATTCACTGAGACGCCCCACCTCATCCAGTCCCACTCCCCTTGTCATATCTTAACCTGATATTATACCTTACTCAGCAACTGGAGTTCATTCATTTTGGCTTATATCCCAGCACACCTATATTATATTGTATTTAGCACTAGCGTTTTGTTCTGTAAACTGGGAATCGTGAGGAAATTATCTGATTTTCAGAATTTTATATCGAACCAAACAAGATAAAAAAAAATAGCTGAGATAAAAGGTTATCAGTTTGAATGCTTTGGCTACAGATTTGCAATAACGTCCTTTTTCTTCATTCCCCACTTTAGTGAATAAGGCCTTTCGTTGTGAGTCACCAGACTCCAGTGATTAGGCTTTGCCGCGCACCCCAAGTACTGTGTGCAGGTCATTGTTTGTGCACAGCCCGCATCTTTACACAGACCATTTTCTCTGTGTCTTTGCCAAGTTTGATCTCTGGCCATCGTTAAGCCCTTCAAAATGCTGACTTATTTCAGTGAAGCATTTCAGTTTCAGGAAAACTTTGATCCCCTCGCTGGTCACTTCAGAGTACTCTTATTGTACTTATCCTCTCAGCCACGCATCATAAACTGTGAGAGCCTCCATCTTCCCAGTGCTCTGCGCACAGTTAATGCATGCGCTGCTTCCATCAGGACAAGGAATGGTTTAAGGTGTACCCAATGAACATAACGGCATATGAAGTCCAAACTGTGCGTAAACCCTACAGTTGTAATCAAAATTATTTAACCCCCTTTGTAAATCAGGTTTATTGTCAAAGTTTACAGACATTCATCTGTTTGCAATGAACAACATCAAACAAAATCAATTGAAATAGCTCAACAGAACTAATGCTTTAAGTGTTTTCCTCAAATTCATCTGAAAATGCAACTTATAATGGCTTCTCCAGTCTCAAAACTATTCAACCCCTTCGTGGCAAGCACTTTTAGTACTTAGCTGATGCTGAGGACTATAAGCACTGCACCGGACACCACCAGCACCGCAGACTCCACAACCGCCGTAGCTTAACTGGAATCTCGCCGTCTTCCTTCCACCCTGGTCCAACCTTTGACATCCAGGTCCTTGTGCGAAATACCTCTCCTCTAGGAGAGTGTAGCAGGAACAGCTCTTAGAAGAGCTAGTGATTAGAACCCAGGGGAGTATAAAGAGTATAGCAATCCCCAGTGTGAATATAGCAGTTCCCCTCCAATCACGAGACAAGACTACGTGTTGAGGGTCAAACAGGAACTCAATTTTAATGGAGGCGCACTGGCCTTTTATGCAAGTTTTCCAACAAGGGTGTTTGACACTCTCGCATACAGTACACAAACACAATCCCTCCCCTCTGCCTGTGATATAATTAAGGCAGATAATGCATTAACTTAATTATCCCCAGGCAGAAAAAATATATATTTTTACAAAGTCCAATAAGTTCCCCAAAACACAACAAGAACTATTGTTTAAAGTACCAATAGCCACAAATAGGGTATCTCAACCACAATAAATTAAAGGGGCCATAGTCACATGATAAAAGGCTGGCAAGAAGTCTCCTCCAAACCCCAGTGGCAAAGTGGCTTTCGTCACAGATGCAAAGCATCACCGAGCCACCACCGTGCTTAAAGGAAAGCACTATAGCATTAATAGGTCCCCCCACCCTCATGGCCCCCCTCCCGCCAGGCTGAAGGGGGAGGAAGGGGTTAAAATCTTACCTATCTCCTGAGGAAGTCTATTGCATAGACGAAACGCGTAGAGCTATTTATTTCATTTTAAATTATTGCCTGTGTAATTCTTATAGCAGGGACCACTCTACTAAATGGTGTTCCACTATGTATGTTCTCTGCTTTTGTTTTTTCTAGGTGTATCTTGTATTTTATGTTTAATCCTAGATGGACCTGGCACCCAGACCACTTCATTGAGCTGAAGTGGTCTGGGTGCCTATAGTGGTCCTTTAACTGTCGGCAGAGTGTTCTTTTCAGTGAATGCTTCATTCTTCTTCATCCACATATATCGCTGATCCACTGGGCCAAAAAGTTCCAGTTTTGTTTCATCGCTCCAGAACAGACTCCCAAACTTCTGTGGTTTATTTATATAATTTTGAGCCTATTGAAGCCAACTTTTCTTGCATTTTTAGGTCAGTAATGGTGTTCGACTTGGAGCTCCGTGTACTCCGACCGAGTACCCTCCGTTGATGGATGCTCCTAGCGCTCTCAGAGGACTCCAAGCACTGCAGACGACACCACAACCACCGCACGCTCCACAACCGCCGTAGCTTAACTGGAGCCGCGCCGTCTTCCTTCCACCCTGGAATGAACCTCCAGCATTCAGGACCGTGTGGGGAAGACCTCTCCTCCAGGAGAGCGTATCCGGAACAAGCTCTTAAAAGAGCTAAGTGATTAAGCTCAGGGGAATATGCAGAGCATAGCAATCCCCAGTGTGATACAGCAATTCCCTCCAATAACGAGACAAGGCTACGTTTTGAAGGGTCAAGAAGAACTGAGGACTGGAACACCCAGCCTGCTTTTTATTAGGAAAGGATACACACAGGACACTCCCAGGGGGAGGATGAAATTGACCAATCACATGCATGGTAACACCCCCACGTCTCCTCCCCTCAGATAAACACATAACATAATTAAAACGTACATTATTTTACCCAAGTTCTGGATGTACCCCAAAAAACTGGTATCCCCAGATAGCCCTTGTTCAGGGGAACAGTCTGTCCAAAAATCAGCCCATTCGGATGAATAGTTCGGGAGATACAGAGCTCCAAAGTTTTGACCGACCGCACAGACCAACTAGCCGAAAATAGTTCCATGAGTTTTGGCCTTGCGGTCGGTCTCCGTTCGCATGAACAAAAGATACGAAATTCTTGCCATCCATTCGCATCTCCGTGATCGCTAGAATCCCCATACTAAGTTAAGTATAACTACCGAACGGCCGGTCGTTCGGTAGTTTCCGTACGAAGTTCTGGATGTCTGGAGGTCTTAGCGGTATTCGCCTGTTTGTGCTTCCGATTTTAGTTCCATGCATTCACAGGCAAACACTGCTGTTCGTACGCAAGATGGCCGCGAACACGTGTAAGTCCCGAAATGTCGGCCATCTATTCGGTACACAAAGGATTCGTATAGAATCATACGAACGGTTTTACTACCGAATCCCAACAAGGCATTTAAACATATTTTATGTGTCCATAGTCTCTGTACAGCCCATTTAAAGAGCCACAGACAGCACAATGAAAATTCCTTTAAGCCCAGATATAGTTTTAACGTGCAATATAGTCCAGGACCATAGTCGCAGGGGAGGAGGCAGGCAAGCAGGCCTCTCCAGGACAAAGTGGCGAAGGGCACTTCGTCACACATGTCCCATTTGGGGGGAAGACTAACCAGGCACCTGACCTTCTGTCGGTCAGTGCCTCCGTTAGTCGATCCACCAACCCACAATAAACAGATGTCCGAGTAGCCCCCCCACAACCTCAAAGTACAGGAACAGCCCACCCACAACACACAGTCACTGCACCTGGGTATTTGGCTGTGGTTATGAGGCCACATGCTGAGGGTAATTGAAGGGCAGCGGCCAACTGCACTCTGCCCAGCTGCCAGCTCTTCTGCTGGGGTAGCCTGCAGGGCATCAGGCTCTGGACCAGGGACAAAGGTAGGGCAGAGGCCAACTGCACTCTGCCCAGCTGCCAGTGCTTCTCCTGGGGTAGCCTGCAGGGCATCAGGCTCTGGACCAGGGACAAAGGTAGGGCAGAGGCCAACTGCACTCTGCCCAGCTGCCAGTGCTTCTCCTGGGGTAGCCTGCAGGACGTCAGGCTCGGGATCAGGGACAAAGGTAGAGCAGAGGCCGACTGCACTCTGCCCAGCTGCCAGCTCTTCTGCTGGGGTAGCCTGCAGGACATCAGGCTCTGGATCAGGGACAAAGGTAGGGCAGAGGCCGACTGCACTCTGCCCAGCTGCCAGCTCTTCTGCTGGGGTAGCCTGCAGGACATCAGGCTCTGGATCAGGGACAAAGGTAGGGCAGAGGCCGACTGCACTCTGCCCAGCTGCCAGCTCTTCTGCTGGGATGCTTGGAACATAGTCCGGCTCAGTAGCCAAGGGAACATGGACGTCAGTAGGGGTTAACATCGCCTCGGTTAACCCGGGTGCCACGCTAGGAATTAACTGGGGAGGGGAATTTGTACTTACCCCCTCCTCTGGTTGTCCCGGTGAGGGTAGTTGGGGATCTGGATAGGCTGTCCAGCATCCCTGTAGGTCAGGCACAGAGACCACGGTCCCATCTGCGCCGTTTGGGAGATTGGTGTCTCCCCTTGTTAGGGTCAGCTGCCGCTGGGGAGAGGGGGTGCTGTGCTCCTCTCCCTGAAACACAGGCTGCCACTGGAGAGGGAGACCGCCTGTCTCCACTCCCGTACCATTGTCCTGTTGCTGTAGAGAGGGACCAACTGTCTCTGCTCTCTGTAGGACACACTGCTGCTGGGGGGGAAGGGCGACACCTTCGGCCCCCTGGGGTACACACTGCCGCTGGGGGGGAAGGACGATACCTTCAGCCCCCTGGGGTACACACTGCCGCTGGAGATCTGGGTTGGTTACCCAACATCCCTGTAGGGCCGGTAGAGAGACCTCGGTCCCATCTCTACCTGCCATCTGGAGGTCATCGCCGGACCAGTCAGTGAGGTCTGGTTCTGCTTGTCGGGTAGGTTGGGGCTGCACGAAGCTGAGTAGGTGTATGTAGTCCTGCTCCAGCTCCCATTCCCTTGTTGCCAGGTGGGTCATGTCTTTTCTCACCTCGCGTTCGTCAGCCCAGACATACATGCCCATCCGGTAGTCGTAGATGTCCCCAAACCTAGACTCCTCTGTGCTGCCGAAATCAGGATCCTCCTCCATGGCATCCCGAAGTAGACCAGGACCATCATAATCATCCCCCTCCGGTAGGTCGTGCTCGGCCGTCCAGGGAGTAAGTCGAATGGTATGCCACCAGAGGGCCTGGTATGCGTTGTCTAGCCCGATCTCTCGCCATACCAGGGTCTCTAGTCTTGCCACCCACTCATCCAGGGGCCGCTCTCCCAATAGACACATTCACATTGCCACACGCTTCTGTAGCCGCTGCTCATCACTGGGGAGACTCTCCCCTCGCCGCCACTGTGCGTCTTCCAGGGCATCATGCCAGAGTTCCCTTCTGGCTGCATCCCTGTAATCTGCGGCCTCCTCCTCCTCCTCATCATGGAACGCTGTCCGCAAACCAGCTGTCCAGCATCCCTGTAGGTCCATCCTGCTGTAGCCAGGGGCGCTGCCCAATGGCTGGCGTTGACCTCAATTGTAACTCCAAACGTTACCAGTGTCTCTGCGCTGCTTCTCCTCGCACTAGGACGCCATCCCACCGCTGCCACCAATGTAACGGAGCTCCGTGTACTCCGACCGAGAACCCTCCGTTGATGGATGCTCCTAGCGCTCTCAGAGGACTCCAAGCACTGCAGACGACACCACAACCACCGCACGCTCCACAACCGCCGTAGCTTAACTGGAGCCGCGCCGTCTTCCTTCCACCCTGGAATGAACCTCCAGCATTCAGGACCGTGTGGGGAAGACCTCTCCTCCAGGAGAGCGTATCCGGAACAAGCTCTTAAAAGAGCTAAGTGATTAAGCTCAGGGGAATATGCAGAGCATAGCAATCCCCAGTGTGATACAGCAATTCCCTCCAATAATGAGACAAGGCTACGTTTTGAAGGGTCAAGAAGAACTGAGGACTGGAACACCCAGCCTGCTTTTTATTAGGAAAGGATACACACAGGACACTCCCAGGGGAAGGATGAAATTGACCAATCACATGCATGGTAACACCCCCATGTCTCCTCCCCTCAGATAAACACATAACATAATTAAAACGTACATTATTTTACCCAAGTTCTGGATGTACCCCAACAACAGGGGGTACAGCTTTAAGATAGCCCTTGTTCAGGGGAACAGTCTGTCCAAAAATCAGCCCATTCGGATGAATAGTTCGGGAGATACAGAGCTCCAAAGTTTTGACCGACCGCACAGACCAACTAGCCGAAAATAGTTCCATGAGTTTTGGGCTTGCGGTCGGTCTCCGTTCGCATGAACAAAAGATACGAAATTCTTGCCATCCATTCGCATCTCCGTGATCGCTAGAATCCCCATACTAAGTTAAGTATAACTACCGAACGGCCGGTCGTTCGGTAGTTTCCGTACGAAGTTCTGGATGTCTGGAGGTCTTAGCGGTATTCGCCTGTTTGCGCTTCCGAGTTTAGTTCCATGCGTTCACAGGCAAACACCGCTGTTCGTACGCAAGATGGCCGCGAACACGTGTAAGTCCCGAAATGGCGGCCATCTATTCGATACACTAAGGATTCGTATAGAATCATACGAACGGTTTTACTACCGAATCCCAACAAGGCATTTAAACATATTTTATGTGTCCATAGTCTCTGTCCAGCCCATTTAAAGAGCCACAGACAGCACAATGAAAATTCATTTAAGTCCAGATATAGTTTTAACGTGCAATATAGTCCAGGACCATAGTCGCAGGGGAGGAGGCAGGCAAGCAGGCCTCTCCAGGACAAAGTGGCGAAGGGCACTTCGTCACAAACAAGTTAATATTATTATTTATATGGCACCAACATATTCAGGGGCGCTTTACAATTATACATTGACACTATAAAACAAGTATTAGTAGCTAGATTCGCGCAGGGCCATTTCATCTGAAAAAAAACAATTTTGTGACGTGTGAATTTGGTGTGTGTGGCAGATCGGTTAATAGGTGTAAGAAGGTGCAATAGCTGAGCATCCTTTGTTTCCTTTGGTGAATTTCTACCAACAAGACGACTGCTCAGAGAAAGGTGAACGCAGCTTCCAACTCTCGTGTCACACAGCGATTCTGTCCAATAACTTGTGTCTGATACATCGAATGGATACAGAAATCCTTACGTTAGCCCAGGGTGACCACGCGGCCCCATTAATGGCTGACATTGACAGAGTAACAGAGTATGATCGCAGTAGGTTTAACACAGCCCACCCCTCGCCGCCCCCCCATGCACGTTTCCTCGCTAAGCACCAGTTAAAGGGGGGGTCTAATTAACCTCGTTTAAGGTCACAAAACATGTACGACTGCTCAGCGCAGCTTTAACCCCATAAACCCCCCGCACAGTAGAAGAGGACACTATATAAGACATCAGGACAGAGCGTCTAGTCAGGATAGATCCGCAGAACATGAATTAGAGAAACTTTGAGGGATCGAAGCAGCCAGCAATTAACTCATTAACACTTTACTAAACATTTCCAAGCTGAAGATTCAGCTTAACATTAACCCACGTTCTGCTGACCAAATCTCTGAAAACGTTGTCTCCTGAAATTTCATGGAATCTAAGATTTCAATCATTTTGTGCAGTAAAAAAAAGCCCATTGTGCAAACTCTTCCCCCAGCAGGACGGAGTTAACATGCTGCTCTTCCCAGGGGCCATAATTGAGAGGAAATGGGAGCTATTAGGGTTTCTGTTCTTCAAACTTTTTCCAGCTATAATTGTTTCTTTTCTTTTTTTCCCCTCCGTGACAAGTATCCAAACATTGGCGCAGTCTGGGCCTGGGAGAGGCAGACGAGAGCTCCTGACATCCTGTACCTCGGCTCTCACCGATAAAAGGATCTCTTGAGTTCAAAAAGCAATGTATGCCGTTAAAAGGCTAAGTAAGCTCTTCTAGTCTGTGCCCCCTCTCCAAACTGAGCAAAGAGGGTGACTTCAATCACATCCTAGCGATAAGGCCAGCAAAGAGATACCATCCCCCTGTATCCAGAGTGGCTAGCCTTGTTTCTCTAACTACATGTCCCATGATGCAAAGCCATGCATGCAGGGAGATCGGGATACAAACACTGTCAAGTACCACACATTTACTGTCCGCATACCTAGACTGGCAGATATACACCGCCTGCTGCTTTTATCTAAAACAAAGTCATATTTACCAATGCATGTGTTTAAACCCTGCACCAGTAAAATGTAGCCTCCAATAAGCATGGTCAGCTGACAGACGTCTCAGCCAATCAATAATGTCAAACACTGCACAAAACTGACATTGCTTGAATTGATTAATGAAGTCCACCTTTAACATATCATGGCGGACCTAAAGCCCTCTGGACATCAGGAAAATGGCCAAAAGTTTACTGTAGGACGTCGCCAGAGGATTCCTGGTGTCATAACCCCCAGAGTGGACTGTAGTGTTTATGGTATTTAGAGTATTCCATTATAGAAGGAGAAGATGGATACATATTATTTATTTATTTTTCATAATTCTCATTATGGTAAAAAACAAAAACAGTGCCCTAGACACCATAACCCTGTATAACATCCATCCTCTCTCTTTATATGATGCTATTCCTGTAAGATCCCCTTCTTTCTTTATAAGAATCACTATTCTGTAACATATCCCCCTTTCTCTCTCTCTCTATAGGACACGCTATTCTGTAACATATCCCTCTTCTCTCTCTCTCTATAAGACACGCTATTCTGTAACATATCCCCCTTTCTCTCTCTCTCTATAAGACACGCTATTCTGTAACATATCCCCCTTTCTCTCTCTCTCTATAGGACACGCTATTCTGTAACATATCCCCCTTTCTCTCTCTCTCTATAGGACACGCTATTCTGTAACATATCCCCCTTCTCTCTCTCTCTATAAGACACGCTATTCTGTAACATATCCCCCTTTCTCTCTCTCTATAAGACACGCTATTCTGTAACATATCCCCCTTCTCTCTCTCTCTATAAGACACGCTATTCTGTAACATATCCCCTTTCTCTCTCTCTATAAGACATGCTATTCTGTAACATATCCCCCTTTCTCTCTCTCTCTATAAGAGACGCTATTCTGTAACATATCCCCTTTCTCTCTCTCTCTGTATAAGACACACTATTCTGTAACATATCCCCCTTTCTCTCTCTCTATAGGACACGCTATTCTGTAACATATCCCCTTTCTCTCTCTCTCTATAAGAGACGATATTCTGTAACATATCCCCTTTCTCTCTCTCTATAAGACACGCTATTCTGTAACATATCCCCCTTTCTCTCTCTCTCTATAAGAGACGCTATTCTGTAACATATCCCCCTTTCTCTCTCTCTCTATAAGACACGCTATTCTGTAACATATCCCCCTTTCTCTCTCTCTCTATAGGACACGCTATTCTGTAACATATCCCCCTTTCTCTCTCTCTCTATAGGACACGCTATTCTGTAACATATCCCCCTTCTCTCTCTCTCTATAAGACACGCTATTCTGTAACATATCCCCCTTTCTCTCTCTCTCTATAAGAGACGCTATTCTGTAACATATCCCCCTTTCTCTCTCTCTCTATAGGACACGCTATTCTGTAACATATCCCCCTTTCTCTCTCTCTCTATAGGACACGCTATTCTGTAACATATCCCCCTTCTCTCTCTCTCTATAAGACACGCTATTCTGTAACATATCCCCTTTCTCTCTCTCTCTATAAGAGACGCTATTCTGTAACATATCCCCCTTTCTCTCTCTCTATAAGACACGCTATTCTGTAACATATCCCCCTTTCTCTCTCTCTCTATAAGACACGCTATTCTGTAACATATCCCCTTTCTCCCTCTCTCTATAAGACACGCTATTCTGTAACATATCCCCATTTCTCTCTCTCTCTATAAAACACGCTATTCTGTAACATATCCCCCTTTCTCTCTCTCTATAAGACACGCTATTCTGTAACATATCCCCCTTTCTCTCTCTCTATAAGACACGCTATTCTGTAACATATCCCCCTTCTCTCTCTATAAGACACGCTATTCTGTAACATATCCCCTTCTCTCTCTATAAGACACGCTATTCTGTAACATATCCCCCTTCTCTCTCTATAAGACACGCTATTCTGTAACATATCCCCCTTCTCTCTCTATAAGACACGCTATTCTGTAACATATCCCCCTTTCTCTCTCTCTATAAGACACGCTATTCTGTAACATATCCCTTTTCTCTCTCTATAAGACACGCTATTCTGTAACATATCCCCCTTCTCTCTCTCTCTCTATAAGACACGCTATTCTGTAACATATCCCCCTTCTCTCTCTCTATAAGACACGCTATTCTGTAACATATCCCCCTTTCTCTCTCGCTCTATAAGACACGCTATTCTGTAACATATCCCTTTTCTCTCTCTATAAGACACGCTATTCTGTAACATATCCCCCTTCTCTCTCTCTCTCTATAAGACACGCTATTCTGTAACATATCCCCTTTCTCTCTCTCTCTATAAGAGACGCTATTCTGTAACATATCCCCCTTCTCTCTCTCTATAAGACACACTATTCTGTAACATATCCCCCTTTCTCTCTCTCTCTATAAGAGACGCTATTCTGTAACATATCCCTTTTCTCTCTCTATAAGAGACGCTATTCTGTAACATATCCCCCTTTCTCTCTCTCTCTATAAGACACGCTATTCTGTAACATATCCCCCTTTCTCTCTCTCTCTATAGGACACGCTATTCTGTAACATATCCCCCTTTCTCTCTCTCTCTATAAGACACGCTATTCTGTAACATATCCCTTTTCTCTCTCTATAAGACATGCTATTCTGTAACATATCCCCCTTTCTCTCTCTCTCTATAAGACACGCTATTCTGTAACATATCCCTTTTCTCTCTCTATAAGACATGCTATTCTGTAACATATCCCCCTTTCTCTCTCTCTATAAGACACGCTATTCTGTAACATATCCCTTTTCTCTCTCTATAAGACACGCTATTCTGTAACATATCCCCCTTCTCTCTCTCTCTCTATAAGACACGCTATTCTGTAACATATCCCCCTTCTCTCTCTCTCTATAAGACACGCTATTCTGTAACATATCCCCCTTTCTCTCTCGCTCTATAAGACACGCTATTCTGTAACATATCCCTTTTCTCTCTCTATAAGACACGCTATTCTGTAACATATCTCCCTTCTCTCTCTCTCTCTATAAGACACGCTATTCTGTAACATATCCCCTTTCTCTCTCTCTCTATAAGAGACGCTATTCTGTAACATATCCCCCTTCTCTCTCTCTATAAGACACACTATTCTGTAACATATCCCCCTTTCTCTCTCTCTCTATAAGAGACGCTATTCTGTAACATATCCCTTTTCTCTCTCTATAAGAGACGCTATTCTGTAACATATCCCCCTTTCTCTCTCTCTCTATAAGACACGCTATTCTGTAACATATCCCCCTTTCTCTCTCTCTCTATAAGACACGCTATTCTGTAACATATCCCTTTTCTCTCTCTATAAGACACACTATTCTGTAACATATCCCCCTTCTCTCTCTCTCTATAAGACATGCTATTCTGTAACATATCCCCTTTCTCTCTCTCTATAAGACACGCTATTCTGTAACATATCCCCTTTCTCTCTCTCGATAAAACAGGCTATTCTGTAAAATGTCCCCCTTCTCTCTCTTATCTCTGTATAAGATGAGACATATCACCTGCTAAGTTGCATTATTTGGACCTGGTGTAAGTTGATATCTTTGCTTTAAGGTACATTAAGAAGTTGCAACCCCTCCATAATACAGAGTGGGTCTCCCACTCCTAGTTGTTAGCAGTGGGGTGCAGGATCTTTCTTCAGGTCCGTGTTGATACAGCTGCCCTTTTTTTTATTTTGGAGACCCGGTGCTCGCCATGTACACTAATTAATACCCAGATTCACTGCTGGAAGCAAGCCCTGTGTTTATTTTACAGAAAATCATTTCCCGTATTTCCCACATTAACGTGCATTGCATATGTCTATCAAACAGACAGAAAGCTTCGTTCCCAGGACAGAGTGAATCACAAGCAGAGCCCGTTCGCTGGGTTACTTTTTAGATCAATTTGTCAAATCAGCAAAAAGCCTGAGAAGTGTTTTATATATACATTTGGCCCTGGTTAACCCATATACTAAACACAAACTTCCAGCCATCAGCGTAAAACAGTTGGATTTATATAAAACACGCTAACAGCATGAACTTAAACGAGACATTCAGAAGACAGAACAAAAGGGTCTTATACCCTGGGACTATCGCCGAATAATGCTCCTCGTTTCACATTTAGCCAAGTGTACGAAGAACAAAAATTGGGAAGCAGATCTCTCAATGAAGGTGCTCGTCGTACCTCACCATGGAACGCACATGGTCAATAACTAACAGATTTATTCACTAAACTGTTATGTTGGCCCTAACTTTCTAATTCCATTGTAAAAATCACACTTTTTTGGTGAAAGATGGATGCTTGTACCTCAAAAGCCAAGATTTTCTAATAGATTTTCATTATTTGTGAAGACATTAATAATGTTTCTAATAATTAATATGTGATACTGTTGAATTTCAACAATTTGAATGTGTCAATAGCATTGATTGAGGAGTTTGAGAATCTGTGAGATGCACTTTGATAACCCAACCACAGGAAACCATCAGGCAAATCATGTATTATTATTATAAGAGTCAGGATTCAGTCCAAATATGAGGAAAGAGGCAGAGAAAAATAAATCTGGGAACAAAACAAACAATAAATAAATAAATTTAAAAATTACTGTGTAATTGCTAATTCTCTGGGAACTCTCTGGGACATATCTGAAAGGAGAACATTAAATGCAAAACTTGTTTTATGAAGACATCAGTTTTATTTAGGGTTTAGAGGTTCCATGTTACAGCTGGGGCTCGCAGTCCAGGTTTTTGGGGTTAGAGGTTCCATGTTACAGCTAGAGGTTCCTCTAACCCCCCAAAAAACAGGTTTTTGGAGTTAGAGGTTCCATGTTACAGCTGGGGCTTGCGGTCCTGGTTTTTGGGGTTAGAGGTTCCATGTTACAGCTAGAGGTTCTTCTAACCCCCAAAACCCCACGTTTTTGGAGTTAGAGGTTCCATGTTACAGCTGGGCTCACGGTCCAGGTTTTTGGGGTTAGAGGTTCCATGTTACAGCTGGGGCTCGCGGTCCAGGTTTTTGGGGTTAGAGGTTCCATGTTACAGATGGGGCTCGCGGTCCAGGATCTTGGGGTTAGAGGTTCCATGTTACAGCTGGGGCTCGCAGTCCAGGTTTTTGGGGCTAGAGGTTCCATGTTACAGCTGGGGCTCGCGGTCCAGGTTTTTGGGGTTAGAGGTTCCATGTTACAGCTAGAGGTTCTTCTAACCCCCAAAACCCCACGTTTTTGGAGTTAGAGGTTCCATGTTACAGCTGGGCTCACGGTCCAGGTTTTGGGGTTAGAGGTTCCATGTTACAGCTGGGGCTCGCGGTCCAGGTTTTTGGGGTTAGAGGTTCCATGTTACAGATGGGGCTCGCGGTCCAGGATCTTGGGGTTAGAGGTTCCATGTTACAGCTGGGGCTCGCGGTCCAGGTTTTTGGGGTTAGAGGTTCCATGTTACAGATGGGGCTCGCGGTCCAGGATCTTGGGGTTAGAGGTTCCATGTTACAGCTGGGGCTCGCGGTCCAGGTTTTTGGGGTTAGAGGTTCCATGTTACAGCTGGGGCTCGCGGTACAGGTTTTTGGGGTTAGAGGTTCCATGTTACAGATGGGGCTCGCGGTCCAGGATCTTGGGGTTAGAGGTTCCATGTTACAGCTGGGATTTGCAGTCCAGGTTTTTGGGGTTAGAGGTTCCATGTTACAGATATAGGTTCCTCTAACCCCAAAACCCCCAGATTTTGGGGGTTAAAGGTTCCATGTTACAGCTGGGGCTCGCGGTCCAGATTTTTGGGGTTAGAGGTTCCATGTTACAACTGGGGCTCGCGGTCCAGGTTTTTGGGGTTAGAGGTTCCATGTTACAGATGGGGCTCGCGGTCCAGGATCTTGGGGTTAGAGGTTCCATGTTACAGCTGGGATTTGCGGTCCAGGTTTTTGGGGTTAGAGGTTCCATGTTACAGCTATAGGTTCCTCTAACCCCAAAACCCCCAGATTTTGGGGGTTAAAGGTTGGATGTTACAGCTGGGGCTCGCGGTCCAGGTTTTTGGGGTTAGAGGTTCCATGTTACAGCTGGAGGTTCCTCTAACTCCAAAACCCCCAGATTTTTGGGGTTAGAGGTTCCATGTTACAGCTGGGGCTCGCGGTCCAGGTTCTTGGGGTTAGAGGTTCCATGTTACAGCTGGGGCTCGCGGTCCAGGTTTTTGGGATTAGAGGTTCCATGTTACAGCTGGGATTCCCGGTCCATGTTTTTGGGGTTAGAGGTTCCATGTTACAGTTGGGGCTCGCGGTCCAGGTTTTTGGGGTTACAGGTTCCATGTTACAGATGGGGCTTGCGGTCCAGGATCTTGGGGTTAGAGGTTCCATGTTACAGCTGGGGCTCGCGATCCAGGTTTTTGGGGTTAGAGGTTCCATGTTACAGCTGGGGCACGCGGTCCAGGTTTTTGGGGTTAGAGGTTCCATGTTACAGATGGGGCTCGCGGTCCAGGATCTTGGGGTTAGAGGTTCCATGTTACAGCTGGGATATGCGGTCCAGGTTTTTCGGGGTTAGAGGTTCCATGTTACAGCTATAGGTTCCTCTAACCCCAAAACCCCCAGATTTTTGGGGTTAAAGGTTCCATGTTACAGCTGGGGCTCGCGGTCCAGGTTTTTGGGCTTAGAGGTTCCATGTTACAGCTGGGATTCGCGGTCCAGGTTTTTGGGGTTAGCGGTTCCATGTTACAGCTGGCGCTCGTGGTCCAGGTTTTTGAGGTTAGAAGTTCCATGTTACAGCTAGAGGTTCCTCTAACCCCAAAAACCCCAGGTTTTTGGGGTTAGAGGATCCATGTTACAGCTGGGGCTTGCGGTCCAGGTTTTGGGGGTTAGAGGTTCCATGTTACAGCTGGGGTTCACGGTCCAGGTTCTTGGGGTTAGAGGTTCCATGTTACAGCTGCGACTCGCTGTCAAGGTTTTTGGGGTATATGTGTAAACTATGGTCATCACTAAGCAATCTCGACCCAGCCAGATGACACCACACTGCTCCATAAATCCAGGTATTACATGTTTCTTCAAGGAGGCATCACCAGTGATGGAACTTGACATCCCAAAAGTGGGGCAGTTGGGATCCATGTGGATCAGACACTTGAAGCAAAGTGATCAGTTGGTTTGGAAGACAGTTCACTGGTGCTCAGGGAAGCACTAGCTTACTAAGTGGAGTTGACCAGCCCCAGGTGACCTTCCTGGTAAAATATTAGATAAATAAAGTTGGAGAGTAACAGGAGCGACCCTCCTTGCATTGTCACTAATTGTAGTGCTACCAAGTAGATGAGGATTTGCGTGTTCCTCTGTTCAGTCTGCAGTTGGAGAGTAGCGGTGTGAGTGTAGGCGGTGGGATATAACAATCAGTTTGATCCTCAACTCTCAGGGTTAAGGAAATTAGGAAAGACAAACAGGGGTTGGGGTTTTAGGAAAGACACAGTAGGGTAAGAGAAATCAGTAAGTAAAGAAATTGGTTTACTAACTGAACTAGGATTTGTGGGTAACAGAGAACAAATCACATTTTTTGACCAGTTGACAATTTCTCAAGCTCACGTATTTTGGCCAGAATAAACAAATCACAGTTCCGCTATTAGTTTTGACAATTGTTGGTTTAGTCTCATTTCAAGCTTCTCGGAGAACGTTTGCCCAGTGTACCAGCTGTCCTCATTAAAGTGTTGAGTTACAGTCAGCGTATCGTGCGCAGTTTAGCTTTGAGAATTAGTGTTAGCTCCAAATCCTTTACTGACAGCAAGATGGAGTATGAAATAAATTGAATAAGTGCTCAGCTGTCCTCGCCGGAGGCTCCCTTCCTTACCATCTCGAGGAACTGAGGAGTTTACATTTCATGACAATTCTAATTAAACTCTATGAGATGTGTAGGACTCTGCAATTGGTGAAATTCTCCAAATATAAGACATTATGATATCATCACCATCTATTTGCGGTCCCCTTAACCATTGCTGTGTCCAATAATCCAAACAGAGATTATTCCAGGTGAATTCCACCGTTGAGTTCAAGATCTGTTTATTTATTATATTGTCTATTGATATCTATCATTCGCTCTCTGCACTGAGACATTACTTAGTTAAATGAACACTGCAGTGTTAGGAATATATATGAACAAAGGGGGGTTGGCTGCATTTAGATTGTCTGCGAATGAATAGCTGAATTAGACGATTTGCATAGTAATGATGCTGATTCTAATGGGTAACTGAACAGCAATTGAAATTGTCAAAATTATCAAACTGGCCTTTTTTGAATAGTTAATTAAACTAATTTTAGAGGAAACAGGTGGTTTTTGACAAATGAAGAACATTCAATGAATAGATTCCGTGGTGTACCATAGAACTGTGCACAGCGAAAAAAAATCGGTTCAGCCGAACCAGTTTGTATTAAAAGAATTTAACAAAAAAGATTTGTGAAAATAACAAACCAAAACCAACCCAAACTGGCCAATCAGAGATCACTTAGAAGATTGTGTGTATATTTTGCAGTACACTGATCAAGTGAGATATTTAAACCAATTGAGGGATATACAGGGGGAGCAGGAAAAAAACCTCTTTATATATTTATAAAATATATCATAATGTATAAAATATTTCAACACTGTTCGTGAAACGAACTAATTACCGAATGGGAGACCACACACAGGAGGTCGTGTGGCTCCCATTAAATATTGCAATATTGTGTGTACAGTTCAGTGTGTATGTGTCATTATGTGTGTGTCTGTATGGGTCAGTCTATGTGTGTGGGTCTGTCTGTGTGTGGATCAATCTCTATGTGTCTGCGTGTTTGGGTGTTTATAGGTCAGTCTGTGTGTGTGTGGAGAGGCTAGTGTCTATGGATTGTTGTGTGTGTGTGTGTGTAAGGGCTAGTGTCTATGGATTGTTGTGTGTGTGTGTGTGTGTGTGTGTATGGGTCAGTCTGAGAGGTAGATCAAAGTGTAAAAGGAGAATGGAGGGGAGAGAGGGGGATAAAGCTGGGGAGAGGGAGACATTGCTTGTAAGTAGAGGCTTCTAGGGTAGCAGGGCCACTGTCAGGAGGGTACAATCCATAATCTGTTAGTGGGCCCCAGCCATGCTTAGGGGTCCACAAGGGTCCCTGTAATGCTACTTGTACAGGTTGGGCACCGGACCACATTGCAGAATCCCGTGATGGCATGGACTCCTTACAGGGTACAGCCTCTCCAAATGCACGGCCGCACTGGGAGGAAGTGAACACAGGAACTGCCCATCACCCTGAGTACAACCTGTTCACATGTGTATGTTCTAAGTATGTGTTCACATGTGTGTGTTCTGGGTAAGGACATATAAACAGCTAAGGTAATTTCTCTCATTTAGAGTCCCTTTCTGTTTTTCCCCAATTGATCGGTATTTTTTTGGAATGTTCTCTCCCCCTTGCTCTCTGCCCCTGGTGGGATTTCTCTCCATTGGTTTTCCCCATGGCACGCTCTCTCCCTCTGTCTCTTCATTGCTGTGTCTTCCCCTGTCTGTTTCTCTATCACTGTGTCTCTTCACCTTTCTGTCAGTCTGTCTGTCTCTCTCTCTGTTTCTCTATTACTGTGTCTCTTCGCCTCTCTATCGCTCCCTCTGTCTGTCTCTCCATTGTCATGCCCCTCTATGTGTCTCTCTCTGTTTCTCTATCACTGTGTCTCTTTGCCTCTCTATCGCTCCCTCTGTCTGTCTCTCCATTGTCATGCCCCTCTATGTGTCTCTCTCTGTTTCTCTATCACTGTGTCTCTTCTCCTCTCTATCGCTCCCTCTGTCTGTCTCTCCATTGTCATGCCCCTCTATGTCTCTCTCTCTGTTTCTCTATCACTGTGTCTCTTCTCCTCTCTATCGCTCCCTCTGTCTGTCTCTCCATTGTCTTGCCCCTCTATGTCTCTCTCTCTGTTTCTCTATCACTGTGTCTCTTCGCCTCCCTATTGCTCCCTCTGTCTGTCTCTCTCTCTGTTTCTCTATTACTGTGTCTCTTCGTCTCTCTATCGCTCCCTCTGTCTGTCTCTCCATTGTCATGCCCCTCTGTCTCTCTCTCTCTCTGTTTCTCTATCACTGTGACTCTTCGCCTCTCTATCGCTCCCTCTGTCTGTCTCTCCATTGTCATGCCCCTCTATGTGTCTCTCTCTGTTTCTCTATCACTGTGTCTCTTCGCCTCTCTATCGCTCCCTCTGTCTGTCTCTCCATTGTCATGCCCCTCTATGTGTCTCTCTCTGTTTCTCTATCACTGTGTCTCTTCTCCTCTCTATCGCTCCCTCTGTCTGTCTCTCCATTGTCATGCCCCTCTGTCTGTCTCTCTCTCTGTTTCTCTATCACTGTGTCTCTTTGCCTCTCTATCGCTCCCTCTGTCTGTCTCTCCATTGTCATGCCCCTCTATGTGTCTCTCTCTGTTTCTCTATCACTGTGTCTCTTCTCCTCTCTATCGCTCCCTCTGTCTGTCTCTCCAGCTCTTGCAGTTCACTCTCGCTTTCTTCCTTTAACATGTGGTCTCACAGCCAAAAACAACAAAGCAAAATCAAAAGCTAAATGTCAGGAGACAAATTGCTGGCATTAATTATGATGGTTTTCCTTTGTTTACAGCTGAAAGTGCGCACAGTTACTGGAGCCCTCCAGGCGACACGGAGGGAGGGAACAAGAAGCCTCAGTCAGTGAGCGATAGAGCAGGATGTTAATGGTGGGGGATAGAGTGGGGATATTAATGGTGGGGGGTAGAGTGGGGATATTAATGGTGGGGGATAGAGTGGGGATATTAATGGTGGGGATAGAGTAGGGATATTAATGGTGGGGGATAGAGTGGGGATATTAATGGTGGGGGATAGAGTGGGGATATTAATGGTGGGGGATAGAGTGGGGATATTAATGGTGGGGGATAGAGTGGGATATTAATGGTGGGGGATAGAGTGGGGATATTAATGGTGGGGGATAGAGTGGGGATATTAATGGTGGGGGATAGAGTGGGGATATTAATGGTGGGGGATAGAGTGGGATATTAATGGTGGGGGATAGAGTGGGGATATTAATGGTGGGGGATAGAGTGGGGATATTAATGGTGGGGGATAGAGTGGGGATATTAATGGTGGGGGATAGAGTGGGGATATTAATGGTGGGGGATAGAGTGGGGATATTAATGGTGGGGGATAGAGTGGGGATATTAATGGTGGGGGATAGAGTGGGGATATTAATGGTGGGGCGATAGAGTGGGGATATTAATGGTGGGGGGATAGAGTGGGATATTAATGGTGGGGGATAGAGTGGGATATTAATGGTGGGGGATAGAGTGGGGATATTAATGGTGGGGATATTAATGGTGGGGGATAGAGTGGGGTTATTAATGGTGGGGGATAGAGCGGGATATTAATGGTGGGGGATAGAGTGGGATATTAATGGTGGGGGTATAGAGTGGGGATATTAATGGTGGGGGATAGAGTGGGGATATTAATGGTGGGGGATAGAGTGGGGATATTAATGGTGGGGGATAGAGTGGGGATATTAATGGTGGGGGATAGAGCGGGATATTAATGGTGGGGGATAGAGTGGGATATTAATGGTGGGGGATAGAGTGGGGATATTAATGGTGGGGGGATAGAGTGGGGATATTAATGGTGGGGGGATAGAGTGGGGATATTAATGGTGGGGGATAGAGGGGGGATATTAATGGTGGGGGATAGAGTGGGGATATTAATGGTGGGGGATAGAGTGGGATATTAATGGTGGGGGATAGAGTGGGGATATTAATGGTGGGGGATAGAGTGGGGATATTAATGGTGGGGGATAGAGTGGGGATATTAATGGTGGGGGATAGAGTGGGATATTAATGGTGTGACGATAGAGTGGGGATATTAATGGTGGGGGATAGAGTGGGATATTAATGGTGGGGGATAGAGTGGGGATATTAATGGTGGGGGATAGAGTGGGGATATTAATGGTGGGGGATAGAGTGGGATATTAATGGTGTGACGATAGAGTGGGGATATTAATGGTGGGGGATAGAGTGGGATATTAATTGTGGGGGATAGAGTGGGGATATTAATGGTGGGGGATAGAGTGGGGATATTAATGGTGGGGGATAGAGTGGGGATATTAATGGTGGGGGATAGAGTGGGATATTAATGGTGTGACGATAGAGTGGGGATATTTGGCCCCTTAAGGACCAAACTTCTGGAATAAAAGGGAATCATGACATGTCACGTGTCCTTAAGGGGTTAAACTCCTTTACTGTGTTAACCTCTACCACTTCAGCTGGAAGGCTATTCCATGCATCCACTACCCTCTCAGTAAAGTAATACTTCCTGATATTATTTTTAAACCTTTGTCCCTCTAATTTAAGACTATGTCCTCTTGTTGTGGTAGTATTTCTTCGTTTAAATATAGTCTCCTCCTTTACTGTGTTGATTCCCTTTATGTATTTAAATGTTTCTTATGAAAAAAATATTTTAGAAATCATTTTCACATATTGAAAAACTTAAAATTGTCTTCATTTGTATTTCATGTGATGCCAGATTAATGTTTTAACATGAAATTTAAACCCAGTGACACATTGCGGTTATAAACAGATGTCAGTGGCAGGCAAAATTTTTTTTATTGAATATGAAGGAGAGATCGATGGGTTCCTGGCCGATTTTGAGAGGCAGTGTGCCCTCCATCAGGTACCCACAGACCAATGGGTCACCATCCTCTCTGGGAAATTATCCGGCCGGGCTAGTGACGCATTTCGGGCCATCCCAGAGGAGGAGATCACCAGCTACCGGGCAGTGAAGGATGCGCTCCTAGCCAGGTATGCGGTGACCCCAGAAGTTTACAGACGGCGCTTCAGGGAAACCAACAAGCAAAGTGGCGATTCTTATGTGGAATGGGCCTGCAGAGTTCACCGTACTGCAGCACACTGGATGGCAGGATGCCAAGCAGTATCGGGGGAAGAGGTGCTGCAGGTATTCTTACTGGAACACTGCTTCGAGAAATTGCCTACCGGGGTCCGGGAGTGGGTCAGAGATAGAAAACCCTCTACCCTACCCGAGGCGGCCCGGTTGGCAGACGAATATACTGATGCTCGCAAACTGGACAATACCGTTGTTAAAGTTCCGACCAGAGTGGAATACCGACCAGCAGCCCCTCCGATTCCAACAACATACCAACCCCCAGTGCATCGCAGCCCAGTAGTACCACCGACCAATACTTATGTGCAGCCATCCAAATTTAATGCCAGGGATTATTCCCAACCCATCCGGTGCTTTCTGTGCAAACAGTTGGGACACAAGCGCCCGGAGTGTCCACTGAACCACGCTAACCAAGCTCAGTCCTGGAGGAGATCAGCCAACCCGAATCAGCGACCACCACAGCCTGCTGCTCACTGTGTAGAGCAGGAGGAATTCTGGGGCATCTTGCACGAAGCCGACCCGGTGCAAGCCGCCCATCAGGACAATCGCCAGCAACACCGGCAGACTGTGAAACTAAATGGCCGAGTGGTAAATGGACTTAGAGACACAGGAGCCAACATGACACTGCTCCAAAAGAACTTGGTCTCAGAACACCAGCACACCGGAGACACAGTGGCCGTGAGGGTAGCAGGGGGAGCCGTATTCCGGTTACCTGTTGCCCGTGTTCACCTGGACTGGGGAGTGGGCGACACGTGGATGTTGGGGTTATGAAAGACTTGCCCGCTGATGTGCTTCTTGGGAATGATTTGGCCCCTTTGGTTTCGGCCTATGCTCCAATGGGCCCCTTGGACGTTAACCCAGTGACTACTCGCTCTCAGACCCGTGCCTCTGGAACCAGCCCACCTGCCGAGGAGGCCCAGGTTAGACCCTTTTCCCCGACTGACACCTTAGCTCAGACCCCCTTACGTTGGGATTCCCCAGAGGAGTTTGGGAGGGAAACCCGGGCAGATCCTACCTTACAAAAGTACAGGGACAGAGCAGATGCTGGAGAGGAAGGGATAGACGGGGAGCGGTATAAGTGGGTGGGGGACAGGCTATACAGAATCCCGAAACCTTCCCAGAAGAAGATAGCCCCTCCGCAGAATCACCAGCTGGTGGTGCCCGCGAAATACCGGCAGGAGCTTCTGCGGATAGGGCACGATGTCCCTTTAGCAGGACATCTAGGGTCTCGTCGCACAGCCTATAGGATCTCCCAGAATTTCTTTTGGCCCAACTTCAACCAGGCTGTGCGGATATATTGCAGTACTTGTGACACATGTCAACGGGTAGGAAAGCGGGGAGACCACCCTAAGGCTAAACTATCAGCGATGCCTATTATAGGGGAGCCCTTTTCCCGCATAGCTGTTGACATTGTGGGTCCACTGGCCAGGGCTAGTCCATCAGGCAAGAAGTATATTCTTACTGTAGTGGACTATGCCACTCGCTATCCAGAGGCAGTAGCGCTGTCTAACATAGAGGCAGAGACGATTGCTGATGCCCTGGTTAGGATTTTTACCAGGGTTGGGTTCCCTAAAGAGATCCTCTCCGACCAGGGAACCCAATTTACTGCGGTGCTCACCCAGCAGCTGTGGAAAGTATGTGGCATTAAACCCTTGCTTAGCTCGCCTTACCATCCACAGACTAACGGTCTCTGCGAGCGTTTTAACGGTACCCTCAAACAGATGCTGAGGACCTTTACGGACACTTGCAGGGACTGGGAGAGATTCTTGACGCACCTTCTGTTTTCATACCGGGAGGTGCCCCAGGAATCTACTGGGTTCTCCCCTTTTGAGTTACTGTATGGGAGACGGGTCCGCGGACCCCTAGATCTCATCCGGGGACACTGGGAAGGGGAGACTGAGCAAGAAGGGACCCCCATAGTGCCATATGTTCTGGAACTTCGGGACCGCATGGAGAAACTGTCCCTGATGGTAAGGGAGAATCTCCAGGCGGCCCAGGGGAAACAGAAGAGATGGTACGATCAGGGTGCCCGACAGCGAGCCTTCCAGGTGGGGCAAAAAGTATTAGTGCTCAAACCTGTGAAGGCCAACAAGATGCAAGCCTCTTGGCAAGGCCCGTACAGAATAGTGGCGCAGATCTGCGATACTACCTATTTGATAGCCAGCTGTTCAGACGAAAGGGTCCAGAGATCCTTTCATGTGAACATGCTGAAAGAGTATCAAGAACGACCTGAGAACATTGCAGCCGTATGTGCCCCAGCTACAGATGACCCTGAGAATTTGCCTCTCCCTGATCTATTAGAAAGGGACCCCCAGACTGACCTCACCTCCCTCGTACAGTTAGGAGACAGGTTAAACCCCACAGAAAGGATCCAAGCGAAACAGTTGTTATGGGAGAAGCAAGCAACTTTCTCCCAGGAGCCAGGTTACACCCACCTCGCTATACACAAGGTAGAGACCCCTGGACAGACCCCCTTATGACAGCCGCCTTACCGTATCCCTGAAGCAGTCCGAGATGGAATGCGGAAGGAGATACAGGAGATGACCCAGCTTGGGGTCATCGAACCCTCTGACAGCCCTTGGGCTTCGCCTGTAGTCCTAGTACCTAAGAAAGATGGGACCACCCGGTTCTGTGTGGACTACAGGCGACTCAACGAGCGGACTACCACTGACGCCTACCCAATGCCCCGGGTAGACGAATTATTGGATCGTATTGCCAGGGGACGTTATCTGACCACCATAGACCTATGTAAGGGCTACTGGCAGATTCCCCTGGCCGAGGATGCTATCCCCAAGTCGGCCTTCGTCACCCCATTTGGCCTGTACCAATTTAGGGTCATGCCTTTTGGGATGAAGAATGCCCCGGCTACTTTCCAACGGATGGTGGATAGACTCCTGGATGGCTTCCAAGAATTTGCCTGTGCATACTTGGACGACATAGCGATCTATAGTGGGTCCTGGGAGGAACACCTGGTACACATAGGGGTAGTACTGGATAAGATCCGGGCCGCTGGCCTGACATTGAAGCCAGAAAAGTGCCATGTAGGTATGGCAGAAGTACAGTACCTGGGTCACCGAGTGGGATGTGGGAACCAGAGACCAGAGCCCGCCAAAGTAGAAGCGGTGGCTAACTGGCCCACGCCCACTACTAAGACCCAGGTATTGGCCTTCTTAGGGACAGCAGGGTACTACCGACGTTTCGTTCCTGACTACAGCTCCATTGCTAAGCCCCTGACAGATCTGACGAAAAAGAATTTGCCTAAGCAGGACCTGGCTTGTGAAGCTGCGTTCCAGGCACTGAAACAAGCTCTCGTGAATGCCCCTATCTTGGCTGCCCCAGTCCCTAACAAACGCTTTCTCGTTCACACAGATGCTTCCATGTATGGACTGGGGGCTGTGTTAAGCCAAGTTGGGGAAGATGGAGGAGAGCATCCTGTCGCATACCTCAGCCGAAAATTACTACCCCGAGAAGTGAGTTATGCGGCAGTTGAAAAAGAATGTTTAGCCCAAGTCTGGGCATTGAAAAAGTTAAGTCCCTACTTGTATGGGCAAGAATTTTCCCTTGTAACCGATCATAACCCCCTCGTTTGGCTTAACCGGGTCTCAGGCGACAATGGGAGACTGCTGAGATGGAGCTTGGCATTACAACCGTACAACTTTACTATTAGCTACAGACCCGGTAAGCTGAACGGAAATGCGGATGGCTTATCACGACAGACCGACATATCCACCACCTCGTAGTCCGGACATCCCCAAGTTGACCCGCCACAGGGTCAAGCCGGGTCTGCCGGAGTGTTCCACAAGGGGGGAGCCGTGTGACGGAACCATCCGTCTGTCTGGTACTTTAGTGGATTCGACTATTTTAGGCCATCCGTCTAAAGGACTGATTTGTGATGTTATAAAGCATGTTTTACCGTTCCAGCCTGTTTTCCAGCCGTTCACCTCATTTCGCACGAACTCCATATCTAACATATGGGTGGCCGCCATTTTGGGACTTTTGC
The DNA here is from genome assembly GCF_036172605.1 of Pelobates fuscus. NCBI lineage: Eukaryota > Metazoa > Chordata > Amphibia > Anura > Pelobatidae > Pelobates > Pelobates fuscus. The sequence goes on along the minus strand of NC_086318.1, from coordinate 445,005,454 downwards.
ACGTGTTCGCGGCCATCTTGCGTGTGAACAGCGGTGTTTGCCTGTGAACGCGTGGAACTAAAAACGGATACCCAAACAGGCGAACACCGCTGAGACCTCCATACACCCAGAAGTTCGTGTTGGAACTACCGAACGACGAGCCATTCGGTAGTTACTTGTAATCGGCTATGGGGAATCCAGCGAACTCGGAGATAGTTGTGGATGATGAGGATTTCGTATGATTTTAACCGGCGAACGGAGACCGACTGCAGGGCCAAAACTTATGGAACTCTTTTCGGCTAGAAGATCCGTGCAGTCGGTCAAAACTTCAATCATCCATAACTCCCGAACCCCTTAACCGAATGGGCTGGGATTTGGACAGAGTGTTCCCCTAACCAAGACCTTTCAAGCGGTGCTGGACTTAAAGGTGTACCCCCTGGTTTTGGGGTACATCCATAACTGGGGTAAATTATTGTATAGTATAATTGTGTTATGTGGTTATCTGAGGGGAGGAGAGGTGCGGGTGTTACCCTGTGTATAATTGGTTATTTTCATCCTCCCCCTGGGAGTGCCCTGTGTGTGCCTTTTCCTAATAAAAAGCAGGCTGGATGTTCCAGTCCTCAGATCTTGTTTTGACCCTCAACACGGAGCTTCAGTCTCGTTATTGGGGGGATTCTTATTTATGCTTAAGGACTATTATTGGGAACTTATGCCGTTTGGTGGATATCGTTATTCGAGAGATTACTGCTTCCCCTGGTTATGGTTCGTGGATTATACAGTATACGAACAAGGACTTGATACGGTGAGAGGGGAAGGTGGACTAAACGGTGATTTACTTAGTAAGACAAAAAGGTGTCTTAACAGGCAGCTTGCGTTGGATGTGGCTCCAGACCCTTGGATAACTGCAGGCTATGTAAAAGATGTTTGACACGAGTTGCAGGAGAATCTGAATTCCAGCAGCCTCCACAAGCATCCACCTCTGCCCAGGATATAGCCTTGTAGATAAAACAAGCAATGGCAGAAGGCATTGCTGAATCACACAAAGGCAAACGTCCTAGATGTGAATATCCCCAGGAAAATCACGATTCTTCAGACAAAGATTTCGGACAGGATTCAGGTTCCCTGAACCTTGAACAGATGTCTTCCAGTGATGAGGAATACTCCTGCCCTCTAGACTCTAAAGCAATATAGTGTTTGATCTCTCTGGTGAGAAGAACACTGGAATTACCTGATGAGGTGCTAGAAACCTCAGCAGCGGACAAACACTTCGGGGATCTCAGTAAAAGGAAACCTTCATTTCCGGTACACAAGTCCATTAAGGATCTTATAAGTAATGAATGAAAGACTCCAGAAAAGAGCCTTTCTCTGTAAAACCGTCTGCCTAAATTATACCCCATACGTGAGGAGGACTCCAGACTTTGGACTTCTAACCCTAAGGTTGATGTCTCAGTTATCAAGGTGGCTAAACGTTCTATTCTCCCGATAGATTCCAATGCTTCACTGAGAGACCCTATGGAGAAAAGAATAGATGCTGACATTTCAAAATGTTTTTTAGCAGCTGGTACTGGATGTCACCCTGCGGTTTCTATTTCTGCTATGTCCAGAGCAATGAGAGTGTGGATCCTGGACATAGAAGAGGATTTGGACAAAGGTGTCAGAAGACAACATATTGCAGATTCCTTAAGGGAGGTCAGACTAGCCAGTGAATGGCTCTTAGAAGCCTCTACAGATATGATTAAGGTTATGTCGAAGGTTATGGCTTTATGGTTGCAGCCAGACGTGCACTATGGCTGAGATCATGGGGGGCTGATATGGCCTCAAAACATAACTTATGTTCCCTTCCTTTTTCGGGTGAAGTATTGTTTGGGAAACCCCTTGAAGAAGCCATCAAGAGAGCACTGGAGAAGTGGTCAAACCAACAAGTCCACCAGAGGAAATCCTAACACCTCTTCCTTTCGTCCTTCCAAACAATTCTGAAGGTTACTACGCCCAAGCACCTTTGGTAGGAGGAAGACTTATGCATTTCCAAAGGGTTTGGGCAGAGATCCCAGACAATTGGGTGAGGTCCATAATTACAGAAGGCTATTCTCTGGAATTTATGGACATTCCCCGATCAAGATTCATAAGGACCAGTTTGCCCCTGAATTCACTAAAAAGAGACGCGTTAATTCATTACACTGGAGATCTTCTACATCAAAGGGTGATTGTTCCTGTTCCAGACAGAAAAATGTTTCAGGGCTTTGATTCCCCTCTCTTCCTAGTGAAGAAACCTGGAGGAAAGTGGAAACCCATTCTGGACTTACATCAACTCAATATTCACTTGAGGGTGAGAAAATTCAGGATGGAATCTCTTCGCTCTATCATACAGGTGGTACGTCAAGGAGATTGGCTAATTTCAGTAGATCTGAAGGACGCTTACTTCCATGTTCCAATAGCTCTTCATCACCAGAGGTTCCTCAGATTCTGCGTAAACAATCTACATTTCCAGTTCCAGGCTCTACTGTTTGGAATCAGCACAGCCCCAAGGACCTTCTCAAAGATCCTGGTGACGGTTATTGCATTGCTCAGAAAGAAGGGAATAGCAGTATTCCATTACCTCGACGATATCCTGATAGTCGCTCCAACATTCGAGGTTTTGCTAAGACATCGACTGATGGTTCTCCAGACACTAGAACGCTTTGGCTGGTTAATCAACAACCAGAAGAGTCAACTTCTGCCTGCCAGAAGGCTGGTGTTTTTAGGAGCGGAATTTGACACAATGTCAGCAGTAGTGTCTCTGGCCCATGACAGAAAACTGAGTATACTGTCATGCATTCGAGACCAATCTCGCCACATTGCATTGGAGGAGCCTGGTTGCCTGCCTGTTGCCTCTGGACTATGGCCCGTGTTAAAAAGCTTGATTTTCCCCTGCAAAGACACGAAAGCAGGGTCATTCGGTGCTTGCCCTGTTTGAGCGGTGATACCCCATGGCAATTTAACTGTATGTGTGTTATCTGAGCGCCATTCAGTAATAATGTGCGCTCAGATCTAAACTGTCTGGGGATATGTTGAATGTACCTGTTTTATGCAATGGCTGCACAGTTATATATTTTTATGTATTTTATTGTCTTTTGCTGCCATGTGTTCAATGGAGTTTTGCCTCTGTCCTTGGAGATAATTGGATTACTTCCCAATTATCTCCAGGATAGAAGACTCTGTGGAACTGGTTTTGCCATGTATATTCTTACTGTAGTGGACTATGCCACTCGCTATCCAGAGGCAGTAGCGCTGTCTAACATAGAGGCAGAGACGATTGCTGATGCCCTGGTTAGGATTTTTACCAGGGTTGGGTTCCCTAAAGAGATCCTCTCCGACCAGGGAACCCAATTTACTGCGGTGCTCACCCAGCAGCTGTGGAAAGTATGTGGCATTAAACCCTTGCTTAGCTCGCCTTACCATCCACAGACTAACGGTCTCTGCGAGCGTTTTAACGGTACCCTCAAACAGATGCTGAGGACCTTTACGGACACTTGCAGGGACTGGGAGAGATTCTTGACGCACCTTCTGTTTTCATACCGGGAGGTGCCCCAGGAATCTACTGGGTTCTCCCCTTTTGAGTTACTGTATGGGAGACGGGTCCGCGGACCCCTAGATCTCATCCGGGGACACTGGGAAGGGGAGACTGAGCAAGAAGGGACCCCCATAGTGCCATATGTTCTGGAACTTCGGGACCGCATGGAGAAACTGTCCCTGATGGTAAGGGAGAATCTCCAGGCGGCCCAGGGGAAACAGAAGAGATGGTACGATCAGGGTGCCCGACAGCGAGCCTTCCAGGTGGGGCAAAAAGTATTAGTGCTCAAACCTGTGAAGGCCAACAAGATGCAAGCCTCTTGGCAAGGCCCGTACAGAATAGTGGCGCAGATCTGCGATACTACCTATTTGATAGCCAGCTGTTCAGACGAAAGGGTCCAGAGATCCTTTCATGTGAACATGCTGAAAGAGTATCAAGAACGACCTGAGAACATTGCAGCCGTATGTGCCCCAGCTACAGATGACCCTGAGAATTTGCCTCTCCCTGATCTATTAGAAAGGGACCCCCAGACTGACCTCACCTCCCTCGTACAGTTAGGAGACAGGTTAAACCCCACAGAAAGGATCCAAGCGAAACAGTTGTTATGGGAGAAGCAAGCAACTTTCTCCCAGGAGCCAGGTTACACCCACCTCGCTATACACAAGGTAGAGACCCCTGGACAGACCCCCTTATGACAGCCGCCTTACCGTATCCCTGAAGCAGTCCGAGATGGAATGCGGAAGGAGATACAGGAGATGACCCAGCTTGGGGTCATCGAACCCTCTGACAGCCCTTGGGCTTCGCCTGTAGTCCTAGTACCTAAGAAAGATGGGACCACCCGGTTCTGTGTGGACTACAGGCGACTCAACGAGCGGACTACCACTGACGCCTACCCAATGCCCCGGGTAGACGAATTATTGGATCGTATTGCCAGGGGACGTTATCTGACCACCATAGACCTATGTAAGGGCTACTGGCAGATTCCCCTGGCCGAGGATGCTATCCCCAAGTCGGCCTTCGTCACCCCATTTGGCCTGTACCAATTTAGGGTCATGCCTTTTGGGATGAAGAATGCCCCGGCTACTTTCCAACGGATGGTGGATAGACTCCTGGATGGCTTCCAAGAATTTGCCTGTGCATACTTGGACGACATAGCGATCTATAGTGGGTCCTGGGAGGAACACCTGGTACACATAGGGGTAGTACTGGATAAGATCCGGGCCGCTGGCCTGACATTGAAGCCAGAAAAGTGCCATGTAGGTATGGCAGAAGTACAGTACCTGGGTCACCGAGTGGGATGTGGGAACCAGAGACCAGAGCCCGCCAAAGTAGAAGCGGTGGCTAACTGGCCCACGCCCACTACTAAGACCCAGGTATTGGCCTTCTTAGGGACAGCAGGGTACTACCGACGTTTCGTTCCTGACTACAGCTCCATTGCTAAGCCCCTGACAGATCTGACGAAAAAGAATTTGCCTAAGCAGGACCTGGCTTGTGAAGCTGCGTTCCAGGCACTGAAACAAGCTCTCGTGAATGCCCCTATCTTGGCTGCCCCAGTCCCTAACAAACGCTTTCTCGTTCACACAGATGCTTCCATGTATGGACTGGGGGCTGTGTTAAGCCAAGTTGGGGAAGATGGAGGAGAGCATCCTGTCGCATACCTCAGCCGAAAATTACTACCCCGAGAAGTGAGTTATGCGGCAGTTGAAAAAGAATGTTTAGCCCAAGTCTGGGCATTGAAAAAGTTAAGTCCCTACTTGTATGGGCAAGAATTTTCCCTTGTAACCGATCATAACCCCCTCGTTTGGCTTAACCGGGTCTCAGGCGACAATGGGAGACTGCTGAGATGGAGCTTGGCATTACAACCGTACAACTTTACTATTAGCTACAGACCCGGTAAGCTGAACGGAAATGCGGATGGCTTATCACGACAGACCGACATATCCACCACCTCGTAGTCCGGACATCCCCAAGTTGACCCGCCACAGGGTCAAGCCGGGTCTGCCGGAGTGTTCCACAAGGGGGGAGCCGTGTGACGGAACCATCCGTCTGTCTGGTACTTTAGTGGATTCGACTATTTTAGGCCATCCGTCTAAAGGACTGATTTGTGATGTTATAAAGCATGTTTTACCGTTCCAGCCTGTTTTCCAGCCGTTCACCTCATTTCGCACGAACTCCATATCTAACATATGGGTGGCCGCCATTTTGGGACTTTTGCACGTGTTCGCGGCCATCTTGCGTGTGAACAGCGGTGTTTGCCTGTGAACGCGTGGAACTAAAAACGGATACCCAAACAGGCGAACACCGCTGAGACCTCCATACACCCAGAAGTTCGTGTTGGAACTACCGAACGACGAGCCATTCGGTAGTTACTTGTAATCGGCTATGGGGAATCCAGCGAACTCGGAGATAGTTGTGGATGATGAGGATTTCGTATGATTTTAACCGGCGAACGGAGACCGACTGCAGGGCCAAAACTTATGGAACTCTTTTCGGCTAGAAGATCCGTGCAGTCGGTCAAAACTTCAATCATCCATAACTCCCGAACCCCTTAACCGAATGGGCTGGGATTTGGACAGAGTGTTCCCCTAACCAAGACCTTTCAAGCGGTGCTGGACTTAAAGGTGTACCCCCTGGTTTTGGGGTACATCCATAACTGGGGTAAATTATTGTATAGTATAATTGTGTTATGTGGTTATCTGAGGGGAGGAGAGGTGCGGGTGTTACCCTGTGTATAATTGGTTATTTTCATCCTCCCCCTGGGAGTGCCCTGTGTGTGCCTTTTCCTAATAAAAAGCAGGCTGGATGTTCCAGTCCTCAGATCTTGTTTTGACCCTCAACACGGAGCTTCAGTCTCGTTATTGGGGGGATTCTTATTTATGCTTAAGGACTATTATTGGGAACTTATGCCGTTTGGTGGATATCGTTATTCGAGAGATTACTGCTTCCCCTGGTTATGGTTCGTGGATTATACAGTATACGAACAAGGACTTGATACGGTGAGAGGGGAAGGTGGACTAAACGGTGATTTACTTAGTAAGACAAAAAGGTGTCTTAACAGGCAGCTTGCGTTGGATGTGGCTCCAGACCCTTGGATAACTGCAGGCTATGTAAAAGATGTTTGACACGAGTTGCAGGAGAATCTGAATTCCAGCAGCCTCCACAAGCATCCACCTCTGCCCAGGATATAGCCTTGTAGATAAAACAAGCAATGGCAGAAGGCATTGCTGAATCACACAAAGGCAAACGTCCTAGATGTGAATATCCCCAGGAAAATCACGATTCTTCAGACAAAGATTTCGGACAGGATTCAGGTTCCCTGAACCTTGAACAGATGTCTTCCAGTGATGAGGAATACTCCTGCCCTCTAGACTCTAAAGCAATATAGTGTTTGATCTCTCTGGTGAGAAGAACACTGGAATTACCTGATGAGGTGCTAGAAACCTCAGCAGCGGACAAACACTTCGGGGATCTCAGTAAAAGGAAACCTTCATTTCCGGTACACAAGTCCATTAAGGATCTTATAAGTAATGAATGAAAGACTCCAGAAAAGAGCCTTTCTCTGTAAAACCGTCTGCCTAAATTATACCCCATACGTGAGGAGGACTCCAGACTTTGGACTTCTAACCCTAAGGTTGATGTCTCAGTTATCAAGGTGGCTAAACGTTCTATTCTCCCGATAGATTCCAATGCTTCACTGAGAGACCCTATGGAGAAAAGAATAGATGCTGACATTTCAAAATGTTTTTTAGCAGCTGGTACTGGATGTCACCCTGCGGTTTCTATTTCTGCTATGTCCAGAGCAATGAGAGTGTGGATCCTGGACATAGAAGAGGATTTGGACAAAGGTGTCAGAAGACAACATATTGCAGATTCCTTAAGGGAGGTCAGACTAGCCAGTGAATGGCTCTTAGAAGCCTCTACAGATATGATTAAGGTTATGTCGAAGGTTATGGCTTTATGGTTGCAGCCAGACGTGCACTATGGCTGAGATCATGGGGGGCTGATATGGCCTCAAAACATAACTTATGTTCCCTTCCTTTTTCGGGTGAAGTATTGTTTGGGAAACCCCTTGAAGAAGCCATCAAGAGAGCACTGGAGAAGTGGTCAAACCAACAAGTCCACCAGAGGAAATCCTAACACCTCTTCCTTTCGTCCTTCCAAACAATTCTGAAGGTTACTACGCCCAAGCACCTTTGGTAGGAGGAAGACTTATGCATTTCCAAAGGGTTTGGGCAGAGATCCCAGACAATTGGGTGAGGTCCATAATTACAGAAGGCTATTCTCTGGAATTTATGGACATTCCCCGATCAAGATTCATAAGGACCAGTTTGCCCCTGAATTCACTAAAAAGAGACGCGTTAATTCATTACACTGGAGATCTTCTACATCAAAGGGTGATTGTTCCTGTTCCAGACAGAAAAATGTTTCAGGGCTTTGATTCCCCTCTCTTCCTAGTGAAGAAACCTGGAGGAAAGTGGAAACCCATTCTGGACTTACATCAACTCAATATTCACTTGAGGGTGAGAAAATTCAGGATGGAATCTCTTCGCTCTATCATACAGGTGGTACGTCAAGGAGATTGGCTAATTTCAGTAGATCTGAAGGACGCTTACTTCCATGTTCCAATAGCTCTTCATCACCAGAGGTTCCTCAGATTCTGCGTAAACAATCTACATTTCCAGTTCCAGGCTCTACTGTTTGGAATCAGCACAGCCCCAAGGACCTTCTCAAAGATCCTGGTGACGGTTATTGCATTGCTCAGAAAGAAGGGAATAGCAGTATTCCATTACCTCGACGATATCCTGATAGTCGCTCCAACATTCGAGGTTTTGCTAAGACATCGACTGATGGTTCTCCAGACACTAGAACGCTTTGGCTGGTTAATCAACAACCAGAAGAGTCAACTTCTGCCTGCCAGAAGGCTGGTGTTTTTAGGAGCGGAATTTGACACAATGTCAGCAGTAGTGTCTCTGGCCCATGACAGAAAACTGAGTATACTGTCATGCATTCGAGACCAATCTCGCCACATTGCATTGGAGGAGCCTGGTTGCCTGCCTGTTGCCTCTGGACTATGGCCCGTGTTAAAAAGCTTGATTTTCCCCTGCAAAGACACGAAAGCAGGGTCATTCGGTGCTTGCCCTGTTTGAGCGGTGATACCCCATGGCAATTTAACTGTATGTGTGTTATCTGAGCGCCATTCAGTAATAATGTGCGCTCAGATCTAAACTGTCTGGGGATATGTTGAATGTACCTGTTTTATGCAATGGCTGCACAGTTATATATTTTTATGTATTTTATTGTCTTTTGCTGCCATGTGTTCAATGGAGTTTTGCCTCTGTCCTTGGAGATAATTGGATTACTTCCCAATTATCTCCAGGATAGAAGACTCTGTGGAACTGGTTTTGCCATGTTCATTTGGTCACAAAGGACTACGATCTATCTGTGACGAAGTGCCCTTAGCCACTTTGTCCTGGAGAGGCCTGCTTGCCTGCCTCCTCCCCTGCGACTATGGCCCTGGACTGTATTGCCCTGTAAAACTTACATTTGGGTGTGGCGAAATCGACCTCGCCACGTGTCCTTGGAGGGGGCTGATTGCCCGCCTCTTGCCTTTGGACTATGGACCAGACTTTATGGGAATGTGTTAACGCAGATAGCTATGCCATGGAGCCCATTCGTGTAGTTAAAGACTTCGGCTCCATGGCAATTGAACTGTGTGAATAGGATCTGAAGCGGTATTCGGTAGTTTTGTGCACTCAGATCCCAGCTATCTGGGGATATGTGAAATGTCTGTATGTTATGTGTAAAAGGGGACTTTATGTATGTTAAAGTGTTTTATGTCTTTTTGCAACCATGTGCTCAATGGAGTCTGTCTCTGTCCTGGGAGGTAATTGGATTACTTCTCCAGGAGAGAGGGCTCTGTAAAACCGGCCTGAGCCGGAAAGCCATGCTTCATTTAGTCACAAAGGACTTTCCCTTAACTTTTGAACCCCTGGTCTGATTCGTGCCATTTTTTAATATGTTGTTCCCCTGAATGGATTGATTATAAAAATGTAAGTTTTATTCATGTACTATGTAAAATCATAAAGTTATAAAAATGTGTAAGTTTTAGCTTGGAGATAATTGAGTAGATATAGTAGGAAACTCAATTATCTCCCAAGCAGAGGGGAGGGAAACTGTGGGATGTACTATTATGTAATTGGTTGTTTTATACCTCCCCCTGAGTGTGTTCTGTTTGTACCTGACTGTAATAAAAACCAGGCTGGGTGTGCCAGCACCTCAGTTCTTCTTGACCCTTCAAAACGTAGCCTTGTCTCGTTATTGGAGGGAATTGCTGTATCACACTGGGGATTGCTATGCTCTGCATATTCCCCTGAGCTTTAATCACTTAGCTCTTTTAAGAGCTTGTTCTGGATACCCTCTCCTGGAGGAGAGGTCTTCCCCACACGGTCCTGGAGGACAGAAACTGATCCAGGGTGGAAGGAAGACGGTGCGGCTCCAGTTAAGCTACGGCGGTTGTGGAGTGTGCGGTGGTTGTGGTGTCCAGTGCGGTGCTTGTGGTCTTCGGTGCAAGCTAGGAAGCGTCCATCAACGGAGGGTACTCGGTCGGCGTACACGGAGCTCCGTTACACTATCTTTTGAACCACTGGACCAATTTGTATGATTTTGACGTATGTTTGTATTTGGAGTATGCTGATTCTGAAAAATGTAATGTTTTATGTGAATGTGATGCATACTTTTTAAGTTATCAATAATGTGGAAAAACTGTATTTCTCTGCTTGTGATAATTACATTACCCATTGTGTAAGGTAATTGTATCACAGGCAGAGGGGAGGATTTTGTGTGGGAGTGTCTGAGTGTATTGTACGTGTTTATTGGTTGTTTTCCAAAACCCTGTGGGTGGTACTAATGTGTATATAAGAACAATAAACCCACAGCTCTGTCTGTTCCTGCTTGACCCTAAAAACGGAGCCTTGTCTTGTTCTTGGGGGGATTTATTGTATGCTGTTCCAGTTTGACTGCTAGGAGTGTTAACCTATTCGTATGGTTTTTCCTATTCGGCTGTTTGCATCATTCGTATGGTTCCAGTTCAGCTGTTTACGGCATTCACATGCTTCTCCGGTTCAGTGGATTGGTGTCTACAGTAAGTGCCTGTGTCTATGGAAGGGGAAGATCGACTAAACGGCTTATAACCCCGTTTTATGCCTGGGGGTGCCGTTACAAATGACTACAGCAAGAAAATGTATGAGGATCCATGATTGGCCTAGTGAGATGGGCTCAGTGGAACCTCCGCCCTCTACAAGAATACTTCCTTCAGAAGTTCGATTCAGGCTCCCAGGAATAGGAGATGAAGATGTCCATTCCGGATCATATAAAGTTATCCCTCAACTGGTGGCTTTCTTGGGAAAACCTATCCAAAGGTTTCCCTCTGAGGGAGGTGGACTAGATGATAATCACCACGGATGCCAGTCAGGATGGTTGGGGTGCACATCTGAAAGACCATTTTGTTCAGGCTCTATGGCCCCTGCGCACATGTCATCTTCCTTCCAATATAAGGGAATTGAGAGCAACCTTTCTAGCTCTTCTACACTTCAAGCCTCTCATTCAGAATCAATGGGTGAAGCTGAGGATAGACAACAGGGCAGCTGTAGCATACATCAACCAGCAGGGAGGTACCAGGAGTTGTGCACTGATGAAGGAGATCAAGACAATCATGAGTTGGGCACAGAAAACTCTAGCCGGTCTCTCTGCCGTATACCTTCCTGGGAAGGAGAATACGATTGCAGACTTCCTGAGCAGACATCAAGTGAAGGAGACAGAATGGAAGCTATCTAATTTGGCCTTCCAACAACTGGTAATGAAGTGGGGGCTCCCACAGGTGGATTTAATGGCCACTGCTCAGAATACTCATCTTCCATGCTTCATGACAAGGAGATTTCTCCCTCTGGCATATGCTCAAGACACCCTTTCATCAAGAAGGCCGTTTCAGCTGGAATATGTATTCCCTCCGATCCAGCTCATTCCTGCCCTTCTGAAGAAAATCTCCAAAGAACGATGCAAGATAATAGCTATCATCCTGTTCTGGCCCCGTCGTCCATGGTTTCCCCTCTTGAAGAGTCTGTTGATAGACAAACCATGGGAAATTCCAGTCTTCTGGAATCTTCTGTCTCAAGGACCTCTAGTACACCCGGAGCCACACAAGCTGGCTCTTGAAAGGCAATCCTTAAGCGAACAGGGTTATCCTGAAAAAGTTGTTTCCACCTTGCTACGTTCCAGAAAATTTTCTACCTCCTCTACATACTATAAAATATGGGGGCCTTCGCGGAATGGCTTCATGAAGATGTGAAGGATTTAAAGTCACATTCTATTCCCAGGTTTTAGGATTCTTACAGGCTGGGTTGGATAGAGGTCTAAGTCTGAACACACTCAAGGTTCATTGTTCTGCTATCTCTGCCATGTCAGGTATCAGATGGGCTGAAAACCCCATGGTAATCCGCTTTATGAAAGCAGTTCTTAGGATTAGACCACCGATCCGGACTTACAAGTGTCCCTGGGATTTACCTTTGGTCTTACAGGCCTTGATGGAACAGCCTTTCGAACCATTGGACGAAATCCCTATGTTATCCCTGACTCAAAAGACCCTGCTTCTATTGACCTTGGTTTCAGCTAGAAGAATGGCGGACATAAGAGGTCTTTCGGTAGAAGAACCTTATACCACTTTCTATCATGACAAGGTCATTCTCCGTCCCATACCAGAATTTCTGCCTAAGGTGGTCTCTCCTTTTCACCTGAACCAAGAAATTGTTCTTCCAGTTTTCTTTCAGAATCCATCGAACGAGATGGAAGAAAAGTGTCACATGCTGGACCTTAAGAGGTGTCTTTTGATTTACATTCATCAGACTAAGGCATGGAGGAAGTGTCCTCAACTCTTTGTTGTCCCTTGGGGCTCCCGTAAGGGTGAAGCGGCCTCTCTTTCTACTCTCCTTTTTCTGGACTGTCTCCTCTATTTCGAGAGCTTATAAGGTCCGAGGAGTTCCCTTTCCAAAGAATATAAGGGCACACTCTACCAGATCGATTGCCACTTCATGGGCTGCAGAGTGTGGAGTTTTACCAGAGAGCATTTGCAATGCTGCTAATTGGTCTTCTATAGGGACGTTTATTAGTCATTACAAACTGGATGTTTCTTCAGATTCTAATCTGCAATTTGGCCTTGCGGTCCTAAATTCTTGTTCTTCTCAAAGCAAATACAAATTTCTGAGCATCTATTCCCTCCCTGTGGTAATTACTGCTTGGGTATTCCCCATATGTTAAATGCTGCCATGATTAGCCAGGAATAGGGAAAATGTATTCATACTTACCGTAATTTTCTTTTCTTGGCCATTATTCATGGCAGCATTTGGGTTTCCCACCCATTTTTATTATGTCGGATCAGCTTGCTACTAGACTGAGGAACCTAGTCTTCTGGGATCTCTTCTACCTCAGGGATAATTGAATTCTTTCATTGGTTTTCTTGTCCTATTGGCTGGAGGGAGGAGCTAACCCATATGTTAAATGCTGCCATGAATAGTATCCAGGAAAAGAAAATTACGGTAAGTATGAATACATTTTCCCTATTTTTGCCTTCTTTTGGATCAACAGCAAAAACATATGTCAGAAATGCTGAACATGATGGACGCAAGTCTCTTTTCAACCTGTTTAACTATGTTACTGTGTAACTATATATACATACTTTATCATATCATTTTTTTTACAGCTAAAGATTTTTAAGGTATTGTCATCCAATCATATTCAACCAAATCACAGTTCTCGCTGCCTGCAGGGTTTTGATAAAATGGAATACAGGGTCATCAGACCAAGTCCAGCCCTCCAAACTCTTACAATCCAAAAGGTCAAGAAAAACAAGGCTTGTTTAACAGAGTTTGTTACAATTAAACAAATGAACAATGCTTCAAATCTTACACCATCATTTCACACTAATTAAAAGCAAACGAGCATGTGACTGTTTAAAGCAGCGTTTATAGTCACATAAAAGGAAATACGTACATTGCCATTGTTACAACTGGGAATAGCAAGTAAATAAGTAATTAGTCAAACGTGTTGTGTTAGCATTAATTGTTTATCTCGGTTTATCTATTGTACGGCGCTGCTGAATATGTCATTGTAATGGTAATAAACAAGTAATATTTGTCGTGCAATGTTAAATTCCCACATACTAAAACCTGGAAAATGATAAGAGAAAATATTGCTTTATTATTGGGCGTATGGGCTCATTATATTAAACATGACTCAAATTAAATGACTGGACACTATTTAAATTATTAATCTCCATCAGCACTGCCAGCAGTACTTACATTTATGGTTCACGTCCAAAAACGATGTGAATGATCATTTGTGAATGTCTATCCTAGTGGATGCATTTAGGGGCAATTTTGTTTGAAATGAATTTCAGATGCGAAGGGCACTGATTGAAAACCACACACTGAATACATCCGGTCTAATGGTCAAACAGCTGAAACGGACAAGGAACGAAAAGGTTACTTTGATTCGGGTTGGAGTTCCAGCTTTGGTGCCAAAAAACAAAATGATTATTGGGAAAAAAACATGATTATGGGACAGCCCTAAATGTGGATTTTATTCACTGATTAATAAAGGGAAGAAAATGCAGAAAAAAAAAAATCGATATTTATCATTTTTTATATTTTTAATAAATATATCATATATAATTAAAAAGAAAACTCACAAGGAGTAAGTGTGTGGAAAAGCGCTTAACAGTGTCTAAAAGGTAGTAGCTGCTCTAGTACCCCCTTTATACATTTCCCCCTCACCTTAATATAAAATCAGACAAGCAATTATTAAGATGTAATCCTAAAAGGAGTGCTCCACCCATTTATTATTTGAATTACATCTTGATAATTGTTTGTCTGATATAATATATAAATATAATGTGACGAAAGTAACCTCGCCACTGGCTTTTGGAGGGGCCTGTTTGCCAGCCTCCTACCCTGTGACTATGGCCCCTGTGTTAAACCCTTATTAAAACCACAGATGTGTCTTTTTGTACATGTATGGCCACACTTCCAACTTTCGAAGCGGCACGAACCGAACATCCGCACGAACCAGAGACCACCCTGGAGCGTGTTAACACCTATTAACAACTTGGAACGTTTCTCACCACGGTGTTCTAATTGTTCGTCTGGGTGGCCGCAATTCCTATGGACAACCATGAGGTGGCGGCCATCTTGTTCGCATGAACGCAGGTAGTGGTGTTTGGGCATGAATCTCATCGAACTAAAATCGGATACAGAAACTCCTGAACCCCGCTGGACTTCCATCATCGCCTGTGTTTGATTTTATTCAACTTAGAAGGAACACTGTTCGGTGAAATAATTTGTCTCGATGAGGGGAACAAGCTCCAGGGTAAGACTATTAACTCTGTTCGGTAGTTTGTTCGTTTTCAAACTACCGAACAAGACCAAGCGCAAGCCCTGATTCTCTGGAACTGTTTTGGGCATGGGAGCATGCCTGAGGTCGGCCAAATAAGTGACTTCCATAGAATTCCTGAACCCCTGAACTGATCTGGGTGATTTTTGGATATGTTGATCACTCAGATCAGGGCTTTCAGGGGATGTAACATGGGGATATTATGTGTTTTGGGCTACTTTTGGGGCTTTATAGAAATGTGTGTTTTTCTGCCTGGAGATAATTGGGTTAAAACAGTATCTGACTCAATTATTTCCCAGGCCGAGGGGAGGGATTGTATGCTATGTCTGGGAGTGTCGTGCATTGGAATACTGTTCTTATTGGTCTGCGAATATTGTAACTCAGTTCCCTACAAGGTCCATTTGGGCGTACCCCTTGCATGGGGATTGTCATATAAGGCCAAGTGTGGCTCCCATTAAACTGAGATTCGTTTACCCCTTCATGAAGTCTTGGCTCATGTTTTGGGGATTGGAGAACTACATTCACTCTGGGGATTGCTATCAGAGCCGGCCTTAGGGGTGTGCGAGGTGTGCGGCCGCACAGGGCGCCATGGAGCAGGGGGCGACGTGCTGCAGACACAGTCAACACATGGCTGACCAGGGATAAAAAAAAAATTGTGGCGGGGGCGGGGCTTACCGTGTGACTGGGGCAAAGCTTACCTGTGACGGGACGGGGCTTACCGTTCAGCAGGGTGGGGCTACAAGTGCGTGTAACTGCTGCAGGGGAAGCAGGAAGGAGTCCCTGCTTCCCCCAACTACCAGAATCCAGGAGCCGCACTGCCTGTCTGCCTCCACAAGGAACAGAGGTAACTATGTGTGATTGTCTGCCTATGTGTGTGACTGTCTGTATGTTTGACTGTCTGCCTGTGTGTGTGACTGTATGTGTGTGACTGTCTGCCCTTTTTTGTGTGTGGGTGTGTGATTGTGTATTTGACTGTCTGCCTGTGTGTTTGACTGTCTGCATGTGTGTATGATTGTCTGCCTGTGTGTGTGACCGTGTGTCTGTGTGTATGACTATGTCTGTGTGTATGACTGTCTTCCTGTGTGTGAGACTGTCTGCCTGTGTGTGAGACTATCTGCCTGTGTGTGTGTGTTTGTGACTGCCTGTGTGTGTGTGTGTGACTGCCTATGTGTGACTGTCTGGGCAGACTAGATGGGCCTGTAACGGCACCCCCTGCAGCAGCTACAGCCACACCGGCCCTCCAGGGCCATGTGATAAAATATTGTGTTCAAACAGCGCAGCCCTTACCCTCGCCAAACAGTCATACTTTTCCTCTCTCGTTAGTTCATGCTCCCGCAATCCCAGGCGTCTCTTTGACAATTTTAATTCTCTTCTTCGCTCTGCTGTGGCCACCTCCCAAACTAAACTTACTGCCGATAGCTTTGCATGCTACTTTACCGACAAGATTGAACAACTAAAGAAAGAATTCTCCCGTTCTTGCCATTCTCTTTCTCAACCACACATAGATCATGCCTTTCCTACCCTTCTGACTTTTTCGGCAGCTACTGAACAAGAGGTGGCTTCACTTCTCCTTTTCTCTCGCCCCACCACTTGCCCGCTCAATCCTGTCCCATCTCACCTTATCAGATCTCTCTCCATTTGTCTTGTGCCTTCCTTAACGCACATCTTCAACTGCTCTCTCTCTTCTGGCGTTGTCCCTGCTGGTCTTAAAAATGCCACTGTAGTACCTATCCTGAAAAAAACATATCTTGACCTGTCCTCCCCCTCTAACTATCGTCCTATATCCCTGCTCCCTTTTTCCTCAAAGCTTCTGGAAAGAATTGTCTTTACCCATGTATCTCACTTCCTCAATTCCAACTCTCTCCTCTCTGGCTTCCACCCTCTCCACTCTACTACGACTGCACTTATCAAAGTTACTAATGACCTAATCGCAGCTAAATCCAAAGTCCACTACGCCATACTAATTCTTCTTGACCTCTCTGCTGCCTTTGACACCATTGATCATGCTCTCCTTCTTCAAACTCTTCAATCAATCAGTCTCTGTGACTCTGTCCTCTCTTGGTTTTCCTCTTATCTCTCCCAACGCTCATTCAGTGTCTCCTTTTCTAATAATACCTCCTCCCCTCGTCCTGTCTTGGTTGGAGTCCCCCAAGGCTCTGTCATTGGTCCCCTTCTATTTTCTCTTTATGCTGCCTCTCTTGGCAAACTTATTACCTCTTTTGGATTCCACTACCACCTGTACGCAGATGACACCCAGATATATCTCTCCTCCCCGGACCTCTCTCCTGCCATCCTGCAACGTGTCACTGCTTGCCTTTCTTCCATCTCTGACTGGATGTCTTCCCGTGTTCTGAAACTCAATCTCTCTAAAACTGAGCTCCTTGTCTTTCCTCCTCCTAATACTGATCCTCCTCTTTTGCTCTCCCTTCAAGTTTGTGGTACCCACATCAGTCCATTCTTGCAAGCACACTGTCTTGGCGTCATACATGATTCTGGCCTCACCTTTGAGCCTCACATCCAGTATGTTGCCAAATCCTGTAGATTCCATCATAAAAACATAGCCCACATCCGCCCCTTTCTTACCCAAGATGCTACCAAGGAGCTTGTCCATGCTCTAGTAATTTCCTGCATGGATTATTATAACCCTCTCCTGATTGGTCTTCCCAAAAGCCGTACTGCTCCTAGTTGGTTCTCTCACACCTCACCCCTCTGTCAGTCCTTACACTGGCTTCCTGTATCCTTTAGGAGTCAATTCAAGGTACTAATTCACACCTATTAAGCACTGAACAATTCTAGCCCCTCTTATATCTCCTCACAGATCCATAGGTATGACCCTTCTCGGTCTCTCCGCTCTGCCCGTGACCTTTTCCTATCTGTTGTTCGCACACGTACGGCCAACTCACGCTTGCAGGACTTCTCGCGGGCAGCTCCCTTCCTATGGAATAGCCTGCCTTCATGTCCTATTGTGTTTTACACACCACCTTCTATGGAATGTAAGCTCGTTTGAGCAGGGTCCTCTTCAACCTATCGTTCCTGTAAGTTGTATTGTAATTGTCCTATTTATAGTTAAATCCCCCCCTCTCATAATATTGTAAAGTGCTACGGAATCTGTTGGC
The DNA here is from genome assembly GCF_036172605.1 of Pelobates fuscus. Taxonomy (NCBI): domain Eukaryota; kingdom Metazoa; phylum Chordata; class Amphibia; order Anura; family Pelobatidae; genus Pelobates; species Pelobates fuscus. The sequence continues at coordinate 444,987,370 of NC_086318.1, read as the reverse complement.
ACTATATAAATGGCAATAATAATAATAATAATAATAATAATAACAATTTCTCCTCAACCTTAAAATTTGGCTTTTGGGGATGCTCTCAAGCCATGGTTTATTATAGCAGCTTTTTACATCTATGACATTATTTGTATGTACCTTTTTAAAATAGGTCTTAGTCTGAATATTATTATCCTCTATATATTTATCTAAATCTAAAAATGTCATTTATTTTTTTACTAAAATTAGCTGGGAGAATAATGCCATTATTATTACTGTTAAGAAACTTTATAAAATTCTGTGCTTCTGAAACGGAACCATTCCATATAAAAAGGAGATCATCAATATATCTAAAATAGAACACCAGGGCATCCACCCAGCCATGCCCACTCCAGACAGACAGCTCTTCCCATTCTGCCATGAAGAGATTGGCATAGCTGGGTGCAAACCTGGTGCCCATAGCAGTGCCAGTATTCTGGAGATAAAAAGATTCTGCAAACCAAAAATAATTATTATATAAATTGAGTTTTATAGCTTCTATAATAAAATCAATTTGTATTTAAGGTATATCATTATGTTTCTCTAAAATGTTTCTTACAGCAGTGCAGCCCTTACCGTGTGCAATAATGGTATAAAGTAACAGCACATCGCAAGTAATAAGGCAATAGTTTATTAATTGCAGGATTAAACATTTTTGTTTATCTGCTTGAATGCCCATGTGGCTTCCAGTACGTTGGAACGACCACAAGGAGCATTGCAGAAATATTAAAAATGGATACCTAAATCATTCAGTATCCAAACATTTTATTAACCATAATAAAGATCCTAAACTGTTAAAATGTACAGGTATTAAAATATGTACTTTACCCTGGAGGGGAGGCGATATAAAAAATGTTCTAGGGAAAACTGAAATGGAATGGGTCTATAAGTTACAGACTCTGATGCCCCAAGGGTTAAATGCAGAATTTGATCTGTTCAAATTTTTTTTTATAAACATTTCATGTCTTTTTACCTCCAATAAGATTATAATTTACTCATTATGAAATTATATATATGCCTATATGATACTCATATGTGTAACATATATGGGCATACCCCATTTTAAATACCCTGGGCAGTGGCGTACACACAACCCATGGGGCCCCGGTGCGAAAACGGATCCGTATGCCCCTCCCCCCCGCGCGCGGGTCAGGGCCGCAACACCTGTGACCGTGGTATGTACGCCAGTGCATGCAGATACACATATACTTAAAAGGACCACTACAGACACCCAGATCACATCAGCTCAATGAAGTGGTCTGGGTGCCAGGTCCCTCTAGTTTTAACCCTGCATCTGAAAACATAGCAGTTTCAGAAAAACTGTTATGCTTCACTGAGGGTTAATCCAGCCTCTAGTGGCTGTCTCATTGACAGCCGCTAGAGGAGCTTCTGTGATTCTCACTGTGAAAATCACAGTGAGAAGACGCTGAACGTCCATAGGAAAGCATTGAGTAATGCTTTCCTATGGGTGGTTTGAATGCGCGCACGGCTCTTGCTGCGCATGCACATTCGGAGCTGAGAGGCGGATCGTGGCGGAGGGATCCCCAGCGCTAAAGGAGTCCGGCGCTGGAGAAAGGTAAGTGCTGAAGACACACACACTCTCACGAACAGACGCATACACACAAGCTAACAGACACACACATTTACTGACAGATACACACTCAGTGACAGACATACATACTCACTCAGTGATTGACAGACACATACACACTCACTTACAAAACTCACACTCACTAACAGACACCAAGCAGACTCACTAACAGACGCACACAAACTAACACACTCACTGACACACTAACACACACACACACTCTAACACTAACATACACTACACAATCTAACACTAACACACACACACTCTAACACACACAAACACACTCTAACACTAACACACACACACCCTAACACACACACACTCTAAAACTAACACACACACTCTAACACTAACACACACACTCTAACACTAACACACCGGGCGGGCAGGCTGGCGCGCGCGAGGGATCACTCTTCCCTGAGTGCTCCCTGTTCAGCTCCCTCGTGCGCCGCGTACTGATGCCGGAGCTAGAATATGACGTCATATTCTAGCTCCGGCATCAGTACGTGGCGCACGAGGGAGCTGTATATTATATACACACACACTGCATTCATACAAACACACACTTTGGATTATATACACACACTACACAAACACACACACACACACACACTGCATTCATTATATACACACACACTGCATTCATACAAACACACACTCTGCATTATATATACACACTACACAAACACACACACACACACACACACACACACACTGCATTCATTATATACACACACACTGTAAATAAACATTCAATTAATATAATTTTTGGGGATCTAATTTTATTTAGAAATTTACCAGTAGCTGCTGCATTTCCCACCCTAAGCTTATACTCGAGTCAATAAGTTTTCCCTGTTTTTTGTGGTAAAATTAGGGACCTCGGCTTATATTCGGGTCGGCTTATATTCAAGTATATACGGTAAAATGTGTGGGTGTACTTAATATGGTGAGGTGAATTGTGGTTGAACAACATATAGCACAAATGCCAGGTTTTGTTTACCTTTTGTTTTGATCACAACTTGTACAATTGACTCCACCCTTAAGGGGTTAATGTACAGTATACAGCATAATGTATTTGTCCTGGTGAGTATAATCATTCCCTTCAGGTTCTTTGCAGTAAACACTGTCTTTTCAGAGAAAAGGCAGTGTTTACATTACAGCCTAAAGATGCCTCCACTGGCCACTCCTCAGATGGCTACTAGAGGTGTTTCCTGGGGCAGTGCTGCACAGTGTGACTGACATTCAGTGTCTCCTCCCTCTGCATGGAGACACTGAACTTTCCTCATAGAGATGCATTGATTCAATGTATCTTTATGAGGAGATGCTGATTGGCCAGGGCTGTGTTTAGCTTGTCCTGGCTCTGCCCCTGATCCGATGGGAAAGCATTGTGATTAGCTGAGATTAACACTTCTGATGATGTCAGCCAAGTGGCCAGATCAGGGGCAGAGCCAGCAGCAGCAGACTGGTATAAAGGTAAGATGTTATTATATTTGGTTGGGCAGGGGGCTTGATGGTGTTTTTAACACTATAGGGTCAGAAATACATGTTTGTGTTGCTGACCCTATAGTGTTCCTTTAATGGATATGATGTATGTGATTCATTTGCATTTTTACAAGGAAGTGGGGTGAATTATGAGTTTCTAATAAATCACTCGGAGAGGCCTGGTTTGATAGTGGAGTGCTGATGTTGTTTAATTAAAGTGTTTGATTGTAATATTATTGATGGCTGTTTCCAGATTACTGGGTTTGGTGAAAGGAACTCTGATAGGCCAGATGCATTTAGGAAGATGGTTTGATGATGAGTAAAATATAAAATGCAGGAGTTTAATCGCTCCGTGTGTTTTACTTCTTAAAGTTATCCCTTGAAACTATTCAAACAGGACTATACATGACAATACCCAGGCTGTTAGTTCTCAAGTCCCCTGTATAAGAGATCTATTAAAGGTATAGGACCCCGTATAAGGGATCTATTAAAGGTATAGGACCCTGTATAAGAGATCTATTAAAGTTATAGGACCCTGTATAACAGATCTATTAAAGGTATAGGACCCTGTATAACAGATCTATTAAAGGTATAGGTCCCTGTATAACAGATCTATTAAAGGTATAGGACCCTGTATAACAGATCTATTAAAGGTATAGGACCCTGTATAACAGATCTATTAAAGTTATAGGACCCTGTATAACAGATCTATTAAAGGTATAGGACCCTGTATAAGGGATCTATTAAAGGTATAGGACCCTGTATAAGAGATCTATTAAAGGTATAGGACCCTGTATAAGGGATCTATTAAAGGTATAGGACCCTGTATAACAGATCTATTAAAGGTATAGGACCCCGTATAAGAGATCTATTAAAGGTATAGGACCCCGTATAAGGGATCTATTAAAGGTATAGGACCCTGTATAAGAGATCTATTAAAGGTATAGGACCCCGTATAAGGGATCTATTAAAGGTATAGGACCCTGTATAACAGATCTATTAAAGGTATAGGACCCTGTATAACAGATCTATTAAAGGTATAGGACCCCGTATAAGAGATCTATTAAAGGTATAGGACCCTGTATAACAGATCTATTAAAGGTATAGGACCCCGTATAAGAGATCTATTAAAGGTATAGGACCCTGTATAACAGATCTATTAAAGGTATAGGACCCTGTATAAGAGATCTATTAAAGGTATAGGACCCTGTATAACAGATCTATTAAAGGTATAGGACCCCGTATAACAGATCTATTAAAGGTATAGGACCCTGTATAACAGATCTATTAAAGGTATAGGACCCCGTATAACAGATCTATTAAAGGTATAGGACCCTGTATAAGAGATCTATTAAAGGTATAGGACCCCGTATAACAGATCTATTAAAGGTATAGGACCCCGTATAACAGATCTATTAAAGGTATAGGACCCTGTATAACAGATCTATTAAAGGTATAGGACCCCGTATAAGATATCTATTAAAGGTATAGGACCCTGTATAAGAGATCTATTAAAGGTATAGGACCCTGTATAACAGATCTATTAAAGGTATAGGACCCTGTATAACAGATCTATTAAAGGTATAGGACCCTGTATAAGAGATCTATTAAAGGTATAGGACCCCGTATAACAGATCTATTAAAGGTATAGGACCCTGTATAAGAGATCTATTAAAGGTATAGGACCCTGTATAAGAGATCTATTAAAGGTATAGGACCCTGTATAACAGATCTATTAAACGTATAGGACCCTGTATAAGAGATCTATTAAAGGTACAAGCCCCTGTATAAGGGATCTATTAAACATCACAACTGGTTTGTATATAGGAGCGTGCTGCAATACAGAGGAAGGATGTGTACTGAGTCTGGTAATAAGTGGCTTGGAATTAATGCAGGTGTGGTATGAAAAGGTATATGTGCCGGTTAGTGGCGACTGGTGTGGGATTTGGTTTTGAAATAAGGGGCTGTATGTCGGCTGTGATTTATTAGCAGGTGTCCTGGTGTCCCCTGCTTTTAAGTAGCTTTGCATATAACAGAGGAAGTGGATGAATTGTGAACTTCTAATAAATCACTCGGAGAGGCCTGCTTGGAAGTGGAGTGCGGTAAAGTAATTAGAGAGCAGATGTTTAATCAAAGGGTTTCTAGGATTGTTACTGCAGGCGATTCAGGGTACGTGTTGGAGTGTAGATAGAAGGGGCTCTGTGCAAGGTGTGGCAGCCCTTTCTAATGATTTATTTGCCACTTTAAGGGTGTCCTTTGAGCGAAGGAAGTGGGTGAATTGTTAGGTTGGTAATAAATTACTGCTTAGAAGCCGCGTTTGGCCTTTGGGGACAAAGCGCAGATGTTTAATTAGGAGAAGTTCAGGTGAGGACATTACACTTTAATTGTATTTATATTTTAAAGGTAAGATGCTATAGGATTAAATTATTATTATTACCCTTGTTATTCTCTATTAGCGTGTATGTTATAGGAACCAAAAATCGTTGATTTGCTTGATAACCTTTTTAGACTTGTTATTACGGATTGAAGCCATTTTACCCATCCATGGCTGAAGCTGATGGGAGTCACGGTGCTGTTCTGAGAAGCCAGGAAGACATATACTGGTCTTGCGCACAGCACTGTACATACTGTCACCATCCGTATAAAGCGCTAGATATGAAACGCTCCCTACGATTTGCTGATGGAAGAATAACTTGGATTATGATTTTCCCCAGTTTTCTTCTGTAAATGTGTTTTTTTTATGCCAAATATACAAAATTTGTGATTTAATGAATGCCAAGCTGTTCTGCGTCCATGTCACGTTTCACTTACTGAAAACCTGGGCCAGTATATGCAGGCAATGGCAGTATATACAGTGCAGTGTGCAGTATATGCAGACAATGATAGCATATACAGTGCAGTGCGCAGTATATACACAGACAATGACAGTACATACAGTGCAGTGCGCAGTATATAAACAATGGCAGTATATACAGTGCAGTGTGCAGTATATACACAGACAATGAAAGTACACACAGTGCAGTGCGCAGTATATGCAGACAATGACAGTATATGTAGTGCAGTGCGCAGTATATGCAGACAATGACAGTATATGTAGTGCAGTGCGCAGTATATGCAGACAATGGCAGTATATACAGTGCAGCGCGCAATATATACACAGGCAATGACAGTATATGTAGTGCAGTGCTTAGTATATGCAGACAATGACAGTATATGTAGTGCAGTGCGCAATATATACACAGGCAATGACAGTATATGTAGTGCAGTGCTTAGTATATGCAGACAATGGCAGTATATACAGTGCAGTGCGCAATATATACACAGGCAATGACAGTATATGTAGTGCAGTGCTTAGTATATGCAGACAATGACAGTACATACAGTGCAGTGCGCAGTATATGCAGGCAATGGCAGTATATACAGTGCAGTGCGCAGTATATACACAGACAATGATAGCATATACAGTGCAGTGTGCAGGATATACACAGACAATGACAGTATATGCAGTGCAGTGCGCAGTATATACACAGACAATGATAGCATATACAGTGCAGTGCTTAGTGTATGCAGACAATGGCAGTACACACAGTGCAGTGCGCAGTATATGCAGGCAATGGCAGTATATACAGTGCAGTGCGCAGTATATACACAGACAATGATAGCATATACAGTGCAGTGCGCAGTATATACACAGACAATGATAGCATATACAGTGCAGTGCGCAGTATATACACAGACAATGATAGCATATACAGTGCAGTGCGCAGTATATACACAGACAATGACAGTATATACAGTGCAGTGCGCAGTATATACACAGACAATGATAGCATATACAGTGCAGTGCGCAGTATATACACAGACAATGATAGCATATACAGTGCAGTGCGCAGTATATACACAGACAATGATAGCATATACAGTGCAGTGCGCAGTATATACACAGACAATGACAGTACACACAGTGCAGTGTGCAGTATATACACGGACAATGACAGTATATGCAGTGCAGTGCGCAGTATATACACGGACAATGACAGTATATGCAGTGCAGTGCGCAGTATATACACAGACAATGACAGTACACACAGTGCAGTGCGCAGTATATACACAGACAATGACAGTACACACAGTGCAGTGCGCAGTATATACACAGACAATGATAGCATATACAGTGCAGTGCTTAGTATATGCAGGCAATGGCAGTATATACAGTGCTGTGCGCAGTATATACACAGACAATGATAGCATATACAGTGCAGTGCACAGTATATACACAGACAATGACAGTACACACAGTGCAGTGCGCAGTATATACACAGACAATGACAGTATATGCAGTGCAGTGTGCAGTATATACACGGACAATGACAGTATATGCAGTGCAGTGCGCAGTATATACACGGACAATGACAGTATATGCAGTGCAGTGCGCAGTATATACACAGACAATGACAGTACACACAGTGCAGTGCGCAGTATATACACAGACAATGACAGTACATACATTGCAGTGTGCAGTATAAACACGGACAATGACAGTATATACAGTGCAGTGCGCAGTATATACACGGACAATGACAGTACATACATTGCAGTGTGCAGTATAAACACGGACAATGACAGTATATACAGTGCAGTGCGCAGTATATACACGGACAATGACAGTACACACAGTGCAGTGCGCAGTATATACACGGACAATGACAGTATATGCAGTGCAGTGTGCAGTATATACACGGACAATGACAGTATATGCAGTGCAGTGCGCAGTATATACACAGACAATGACAGTACACACAGTGCAGTGCGCAGTATATACACGGACAATGGCAGTACATACAGTGCAGTGCGCAGTATATACACAGACAATGACAGTACATACAGTGCAGTGTGCAGTATAAACACGGACAATGACAGTATATACAGTGCAGTGTGCAGTATATACACGGACAATGACAGTATATACAGTGCAGTGTGCAGTATATACACAGACAATGGCAGTACATACAGTGCAGTGCGCAGTATATACACAGACAATGACAGTACACACAGTGCAGTGCGCAGTATATTCACAGACAATGGCAGTATATACAGTGCAGTGTGCAGTATATACACAGACAATGACAGTATATGCAGTGCAGTGCGCAGTATATACACAGACAATGACAGTACATACATTGCAGTGCGCAGTATATACACAGACAATGACAGTATATGCAGTGCAGTGCGCAGTATATACACAGACAATGACAGTACACACAGTGCAGTGCGCAGTATATACACAGACAATGACAGTATATGCAGTGCAGTGCGCAGTATATACACGGACAATGACAGTATATGCAGTGCAGTGCGCAGTATATACACAGACAATGACAGTACACACAGTGCAGTGCGCAGTATATACACAGACAATGACAGTATATGCAGTGCAGTGCGCAGTATATACACAGACAATGACAGTACACACCGTGCAGTGCGCAGTATATACACAGACAATGACAGTATATGCAGTGCAGTGCGCAGTATATACACAGACAATGACAGTACACACAGTGCAGTGCGCAGTATATACACAGACAATGACAGTATATGCAGTGCAGTGCGCAGTATATACACGGACAATGACAGTATATGCAGTGCAGTGCGCAGTATATACACAGACAATGACAGTACACACAGTGCAGTGCGCAGTATATACACAGACAATGACAGTATATGCAGTGCAGTGCGCAGTATATACACAGACAATGACAGTACACACCGTGCAGTGCGCAGTATATACACAGACAATGGCAGTATATGCAGTGCAGTGCGCAGTATATACACAGACAATGACAGTACACACAGTGCAGTGCGCAGAATATACACGGACAATGACAGTATATGCAGTGCGCAGTATATACAGACAATGACAGTATTTGCAGTGCGCAGTATATACACAGACAATGACAGTACACACAGTGCAGTGCGCAGTATATACACGGACAATGACAGTATATGCAGTGCGCAGTATATACAGACAATGACAGTATATGCAGTGCAGTGCGCAGTATATACACATACAATGACAGTATATGCAGTGCAGTGTGCAGTATATACACAGACAATGACAGTACACACAGTGCAGTGTGCAGTATATGCAGGCAATGACAGTATATGCAGTGCAGTGCGCAGTATATACACATACAATGACAGTATATGCAGTGTGCAGTATATACACAGACGATGACAGTACACACAGTGCAGTGTGCAGTATATGCAGGCAATGACAGTATATGCAGTGCAGTGCGCAGTATATACACAGACAATGACAGTACACACAGTGCAGTGCGCAGTATATGCAGACAATGACAGCACATACAGTGCAGTGTGCAGTATACACACAGACAATGACAGTATATGCAGTGATATAAAGCCTATAGCAGTACATTTCATTATTTGGGAAATTCTACAAAGTTGGAGAAGTTTCATGAATATGTTTGGCCGGTTTAAACAATCTGTGGCCATTTTACATAGTGTTACAGACATTTTATTTGGTCCTGGGGTCGATTTACATGGTAGGAGGACGTTTTTTATTAAGATACGGCCAGTTTAAACAGTCTGAGGACACTTTATATTGTTCTCTGAGCCACAAACTGCGGCTATGTAAACTCTATGGACCACAAAGCTTGTTGCGGTTTGGGTTAATCTCAAGTAATAGTAACAGAATAAACTCTACAGGAAACGGTCTGACGCAGGGATCAGACCATGGCAGGATCTGTATTGCACAGTCTGAATATGTGTCCAATAGGTACCCAGACTGTACAAGTCTAGGCTGTAGGAGTCGAGCCAGTCTGGTGATATTGGCCGGCCTTTCAGGGGTGTTGTACAATCTCTCCATCAGTAGATGTCCAACCATTAGGAGCCCAGCCTAACCGAGCCTGGATATCCCAGCTCCACTTCTCACTGTGAATTATACAGGGTTACTAAATACTAAAGAGCTGGGGTTTTAGCCTGTTTAATATAAAAATAATCATTTCATCAAGTTTTGAAAGGAAATAGATTTTTTTCAAAATGAAGTATTTGTAAAATGAGAAATGACCCCTTAGGTCAATGTTTGAAAACCAACATTTAGTCTCTGTTTAGTTGGTTTTTAAACTCAGTCTGAGCCAAGGTGCAGGTACAGTATCGGGCTGTAGGATCGTGTCATAGAATAAAGGGATGAGATTGTTGTTTTTTACATATACATTATATAAAAAAAATCAGTTTCCTTTTAAAACTTGCTTAAAAGATTAGTATACTATAAGATAGTTTTGAGGTGACAGTTTTTTTTGGAGGAGGAGGGAGGCACCACTGTCCCAAAACATACCTGCTACCAAGTTAATACAGTTACATATCTCACAGTTTTTAAATCAGGATAATTTTACAATCCAGGCAGCTAAGCATTAGGCTTCCGTTCCCTCTGGCCTTTTACCTCCAATAACTCACCAATGAATTGTCTGCCGTCAAATCCGTCCTAATTCCAAGTTAACTTTCTAGAGGACTTTTAGTTGCCAACTGTCCCGATTTTGCTGGGACAGTCCCGGTAAGCTGGAGTCTGACCCAGGCAATATACTCTGCCGGGACAGTACCGGCAACTTGCTGGCCATGTGCTTTTATTATATTCAGGACAGAGCTGCCGGGGAGAGGTGCTGGGGACTATAGAGAGATGCTGGGGGCTGGAGAGAGATGCTGGGGGCTATAGAGAGATGCTGGGGGCTGGAGAGAGATGCTGGGGCTATAGAGAGATACTAGGGGCTGTAGAGAGATTCTGGGGGCTATAGAGAGATGCTGGGGGCTGGAGAGAGATGCTGGGGCTATAGAGAGATACTAGGGGCTGGAGAGAGATGCTGGGGGCTGGAGAGAGATGCTAGGGGCTATAGAGAGATACTAGGGGCTGAAGAGAGGTGCTGGGAGCTATAGAGAGATGCTGGGGGCTGGAGAGAGATGCTGGGGGCTGGAGAGAGATGCTGGTGCTATAGAGAGATACTAGGGGCTGGAGAGAGGTGCTGGGAGCTATAGAGAGATGCTGGGGGCTGGAGAGAGATACTAGGGGCTGGAGAGAGATGCTAGGGGCTATAGAGAGATGCTGGGGGCTGGAGAGAGATGCTGGGGCTATAGAGAGATACTAGGGGCTGGAGAGAGGTGCTGGGAGCTATAGAGATATGCTGGGGGCTGGAGAGAGATACTAGGGGCTGGAGAGAGATGCTAGGGGCTATAGCAGTGGTGTATTTTAGAAACATACAAACATAGAAACATAGAATGTGACGGCAGATAAGAACCATTCGGACCATCTAGTCTGCCCAGTTTTCTAAATACTTTCATTAGTCCCTGGCATTATCTTATAGTTAGGATAGCCTTATGCCTATCCCACGCATGCTTAAACTCCTTTACTGTGTTAACCTCTACCACTTCAGCTGGAAGGCTATTCCATGCATCCACTAGCCTCTCAGTAAAGTAATACTTCCTGATATTATTTTTAAACCTTTGTCCCTCTAATTTAAGACTATGTCCTCTTGTTGTGGTAGTTTTTCTTCTTTTAAATATAGTCTCCTCCTTTACTGATTTTGGATTTGTGCTGCCCTAGGCAAGACTAAATTCGGGCACTCCCAAAATCTAAAGTTGTCCCCCAAATTCGTGTTGAGGCCATTTTTTTTGACTGACATGCCTTCATTGATACATGCACTGATATACACTCACTGACAGATACACAGTCATTGGCACACACATACAGTTATTGGCACACACTGTTTAACCAACACACACTTTCACTGACAGACACACACTGACGGCTACACACTCTCACTCACTCAGAACACGAGGCAAACAAGGCATTTGTCTGGGAGCTTGGGGTGGCATTTTTTGGCGCCCCCCCCCCCCCATCCCCCCCCCCCCCCCCCCCTGAAAGTGCTTGTGGTAAATACATCCCTGGGCTATAGAGAGATGCTGAGGGCTATAGAGAGATGCTGGGGACAGGAGAGAAGTGCTGGGGGCTATAGACAGATGCTGTGGGCTATAGAGAGATGCTGGGGGATATAGAGAGATGCTGGGGGCTGTAGAGAGGTTATAGGGGCTATAGAGAGATGCTGGGGGGCTATAGAGAGTTGCTGTGGCTGGAAAGAGATGCTGGGGGCCGGAGAGATTCTGGGGGTTATAGAGAGATGCTGGGGGCTGTAGAGAGGTGCTGGGGGCTATAGAGAGTTGCTGGGGCTGGAAAGAGATGCTGTGGGCTGGAGAGAGATGCTGGGGGCTATAGAGAGATGCTGGGGGCTGTAGAGAGGTTATAGGGGCTATAGAGAGATGCTGGGGGCTGTAGAGAGGTTATAGGGGCTATAGAGAGATTCTGGGGGCTGGAGAGAGATGCTGGGGGCTGGACAGGGAAGTGAATACCGCTAAAGCAGATTGATATTATGCATAAAATCTCCGACATCACACTATTCACGTACATACCAGATACCACCCAACGTTGGTTAGTCGGGACTTCAAGGGGGCATTGTCAGTAATATAACTTAGATTACTGGTGGCACCCATAATGGTCTGACTCCATCCAGGAAGTAGGCATGCCTGCCCCTGACAACAAGCGCTCCGGGCTGTTAGACAACCTCCTAGGATCATGAAGGGAGGTCAAAGCGCCCACTGCACAGCACACGCACATCTAATGATGCTTTTCAGCTATGTTCCATGGTGTCCCACAACAGGATGGCAAGACACAACCCCAAAAGCGGGACAGTTGGCAGCCCTGCATCTATATCATTCTCTCCAGTGCGTTATCTATACTATAACATTCAAACAGACATTGTAACTTGTGTTTTGTTTCCTTAATATTTATATATGTTTGATTTTTCTTTCTACGTTTGAGTCCTTACAATTGCCAAAAATAATAGCAAGCCTAGACAGACGGGTTTATTTGACTTATTATTTTACATCTGCCAGAGTTAGATCTTACTTTGTTACTTGTTGCTGCACTACTTAGCGATGATATTATTTGTTTTAAACAATTGTAAACAGACATTCTCTGATTTTTATTTCTCCTGAAACGTCTGTCACACAAGAGGTTAAAGTGATTTTGGAACAAAAATGTTAAAAGTAAGAAAATGCTGCAACCATAATGATATGGCATGTCTGACAAAATATAGTTTACTTGCTGCGTCTAAAATGTTTTCTTAGCTTCAGTCTCCCTCCCTATCACGGAGACTGAAATTAATAATGACTCAGCCGGTTCCTCCATACGGCTTTTTTCAACAATCTCGACAGTTAGATAAATATCGGTGATTTATATTGGTAATAATGGAGTTTTTAATTGATGGACATGCGGGCTGAGCATTATTAGTGGCTGGTGGAGATAACCCTTCGTTTTATACAGCATCTGTCCAAGCAAATTACACATTAATCACCTAAAAACGTGGAATTTTATGAAAAACTTTGAGTTTTGAGTACTGTTCCAAAGTCTTTGAGTGTGTTTCCACTGGTGAACAAAGCTTTTTTCTTTTTCCAGTCAACCCAAACCTGCTTTTTGGGAGCCAGTTGGAGGCTCAGAAATCTGTGAGTGAATTCTCACTTCTATATTTGATTTTGTCCCTGTACTACAACATACTACATTAGACTGATTCTTTCTTCTGTTTATCTTTTATACTTCCAGGAATATAAGCCACTGAAGCTAAGACCTCTAAAGGCATCTCCAGGTGGGCATTTTGTCGCCCAAGCATATAAAGTAGAGGTACTCCTAGATCCATAGACTGTAAGTGCATTTCTTTTTTATCTCTGACCAATTCATACTAGAGATACTACACTATATTTGGCACTTCTTCTCTTTTACATATCTATCATCATTTGAGAATCTTCTAAGGCATTACTCCCTTCATTCATTACGCAGAGTAATATATATTTTGTTATGAAACGTTGAATAAACATCAGGCATTCCAAATCTACCATAACACAAGACGCAGAGAGCATTCCAATTATGGTTTATTTCCACATGTATCTCAGACACTGAATGCAAGATTGTATGTATGTGTGTATGACTGTATCAATGTATGAATGTATGACTACTTTACGAATGTCTGAGGACTATATGAATTTATGACTGTATCAACGTATCAATATATGACTGTTTGACTGTACGAATTTATGGCTATGAATATATGACTGTATTATTACACAACGACTGTATGAATGCATAACTGTGTGAATGTATCGATGAATCAGTGTATGAATGTATGACTGTATCAATGTATAACTGCACGAATGAATCAAGGTATGAATGTATCAATGTATGTATGAATCATTGTCTAAATGTATCAATGTATGACTGGATCGTGGTATGACTGTATGAATGAGTCAATGAGTGACTAAATCAATTAATGATGGCTGTTCCTTGGAGAAGGAAGGAGAACTACAAAGTGCACTTACCTATTTAGCTCCATTACATTTTCATTCATTTAGCCATGGGCTAATGATGGCCCTGGGACTTTCAGGTAAATGGTAAATATAGCACCTTGATGGTCAGTTTCGGACTGTAGGCAGCTTGAGACCCACAACCAAACTGAGAATCATATCCGGAGCAAAACACAGGCCAGGCACTAATCATACTGGTTATACAGAATGGAGAGCACACTGGCCACACGTGGGAATGCCTCATAATAAACATGCCATCTCATGTGCCCCCTATACATTTCATGTCCCACTTGCCCCTTTCCCATTTTATTCACCCTTTGCATATTATTTTCCCATTGATCCCTGTCTATTTTACTTCTCGTGTCTCTGATAATTTTCTTTCCCCATCACCCCCTGCTCGTTTCTTTTCCCATGTCTTGTTTGTATAACTCTTCCTTCTCCCATGCGCATTTCAGCCCCATCACTGTGTTCACCATATATATTTAATGTCAACCTATTTCCATGGGTATGGCAGCCCCCCATTCCCAAATAATGTTCCATTGCCCCCATACTCCTTTCACTATTTACCTCCTCTTCATTTTACATACCTCACCAATTCTCATTTTGCCCCTGATGGCTGCCAAAAGCAGCCTCCCACATGTGCCCCGATTATAACGTCTGGCAGATAAACAGGGCAAGCTAAGTCTGCCGAGTGACTGATGTGTTCAGCATAATGTGACTCATACTGGCAGCTTGCTACTTAGTGAGCTTTAATTAGTCATCATTTAGAACCAATACCCGTATAATTACATACATTAATGTAATGGGACCACTGCACTTTAATGGAACCAAAGTGCTTCCAGTTTACTGTAGTTAAATGTTATTTATAGGGTCAGAATGGAGCCACGTTACTTTCATCAATCAAAAACCATTTTCCACCACGCAGACTAACATTCCCACAATCCCAGGACAATCGCTTCCTTGCTCCAATAAAATCGACATTATTGTTTTTAAAGCAATTAATACATAGATCCGGGGGATTTAACCTGTGTCAGTTGTGACCTGCACAGTCTATGTTAAATGTTAATATATTTTATATTTACAGCATGAGTTTAATAATGTGATTAATCCACTAAAAAGTAAATTGTAGGGAATACAGAAACAAATTACAAGATACAGCGAATATGGGGAAAAATGTAACTTTGCTATAGTCACCGCACAGCTACTAAAGTCTAAAGTGTGTAACTCCCATATTCCGTCACGTGAATAAACTCAAAGTGTTAAAATCCAAGTTATTTTTTATATTAAACGAGCCTCTCCAGCCAGAGCGGTCCTTGTATATGTTTGGTTTTCTTTAAATATCAGTATTCTCCGTGTGCTGGGTAAGTGTCCTGTAATATCGTTAAGATATCATTTACCAATCGCACAGATTTAAAATACTGACGTACCTGGCCAGAAACAGGAATGGGGGCCCTGGCTTAATATTTGTGGGTATCCTTTCCAAATGACTTAAAATGTGTGCATAAACTTTTCAAACTATTTTAAAAGAAAATATTAAAATATCAGAAATAATATATATATATATATATATATATATATATATACAAAACTATATCAATATAAAAAAATACCAAAATCTTAAAACATTAATATATAATGCAAAATATTAAATCATTTGGAATCATTTGAAAAGCGTATCCCAAAAAATCAAATGGAGGCCGTTATTAGCAGGAGTTGTGGCGTTCCATAGTGATATTATATATATTTTAAATTATTCGAAAGTCTTTATTATACAAGATTTCTGTGAGGTGAGCCCGATTTTTATGAAATCTTTGTTGTATTAAGCCTGGCTGTAAATTCTTGCGTAAATATTTGAATGATTCACTCTTTCTGTTTAGGCATGTCACCCACCACAGCCCCCGGACACCCCATGTGTTCAGGAAACCATCACACTTACAGATAAGATCACAACAAAAATGGACCCAAATTTCTCTCAGCCAATGATTTGTACATAGGATGATTACACTGATAATAGGAACCAGATTACAGAGCTCTTTAAAGGCCATTACCAAGTGCGTGTTGTGCCATATGCAGAAAAAAATCACAGAAGAGACTTTAAAGTTGAATTATACCCCCACAAATATTTACACCACTAGATCGATATTATAACATGCTGTATATACAACAGGATCACAATAAATAGTTATAATAATGCAGAGAAAGCTACTAAAGGATTAAAATGCTACGAAATCTCACAAATTAAAGTGTTTTGATGGATAATATGAATTAAAATCAAACTCTAGAAAGAAAAGGACATTTTAAAACATCTTTGAATAGAAATTATTAATTGACTCACACACATTTTTAGTGTATTGAAATGTGGGTCAACTCCAATTTGGGGTGTCCCTGTAATTATTATAATTATTACTGTAACGGCACCCCAGTCATAAAAGGGTTAAACCGCCATTAAGTAGATCTTCCCCTTCCAGAGACACAGGCACAGCTACTGCAGAACCCCAAACTCAAACAGGATACAAAGTAGCACTCCAAACTCCCGAACTGGAACCTCACGAATAGCTGCTAGCAGCTGAACAGGAAAAGCACCCAAGCGGCTTACACTCCTGGCAATCAGTCTCTAACAGCATACAGTAAATCCCCCTAGAACGAGACAAGGCTCCGTGTTGAGGGTCAAGCATTGATCTGTTTATTCAGGGCTACCTGCCCAGTATTTATGCAGGTGGACACTCCCCTAGGGGACCAGATGGAAGACTGTAACACAGACAGACATGTATCACATTTCAGACACACAGAAGTACAACATCCCCACAATGCATCCTAATTTCCCTCCCTCTATCCTGGAGATAATTGAGAAGTAATTCAATTATCTCCCAGGACAGAGGCAAACTCCATTATACACGTGGGGACACAAAGACAGTAAAATACATTAAAACATATAATATTACATTTTCTACATAAAACACAGACATGTCACATATCCCCAGATAGCTGGGATCTGAGCGCACATAACTACCGAATACCGCTCAGATCCTATACACACAGTTCAATTGCCATGGAGCCAGAGTCTTTAATTACACGAATTGGCTCCATGGCATAGCTATCTGGGTTAACACATTCACATATACAAACTACCGAATTAACGGTGTTCGGCTAAATCGCACGAATAGGAACCAGGGGGCTGGAG
Organism: Pelobates fuscus; assembly: GCF_036172605.1. Classification (NCBI taxonomy): domain Eukaryota; kingdom Metazoa; phylum Chordata; class Amphibia; order Anura; family Pelobatidae; genus Pelobates; species Pelobates fuscus. The sequence goes on along the minus strand of NC_086318.1, from coordinate 444,969,674 downwards.
GCTCAGCGGTGCCTGCACGTAAAAGTGTCCGCTTTTAGTGCACTGATTCCAGGCTGAGCACCGCTGGCCGTCCGGGGAGCTCCATAACACCGCCACCTAGCGGCCGCTAAGTGTAATCGCGGCCACCCAGTAACAGTCAATTAAGCTGCGGTTAACCGCAGCTACTGGGTGGTCAATTGACTGCACACGCCAGCTTCTGGGTGGCCAATTAACACCGCCTGCCAGCTCCCCACGGCTCTGGGGAGGCTAACAGAAGGCGGTTTGTGCGGTAGACAGAATCTACCGAACGGATGTGCAGTAAGGCATGAATAAATCTTTCTGCACAGTAAAATTAACCGTTTAACTGCCGGTCCATAGTCCAAAGGCAGCAGGCAGGCAACTGGGCTTCTCCAATGCAATGTGGCGAGATTGCTCTCGTCACAATTACTGTAACATTGCACCAATAGCGTTTTCATAGATTGTAAGAGGATTCCCACCAGCTGTGAGTATAAATCTTGTAGAATACTTGAAAACGAGAGAAATTTCATTGTATCCTTCGTGGTGAAATATTTTATAAATAAATAAAAGTTAAAGGCAGCCACATAAACCTCATTAGGAATTCTGTTGAATGAGGTAATCCATTTCTTGGGAATTTGTGCAATCCATTTAGAGAATTAGTGAATCCAATGGGGCCTCATTTATCTTCACTATTCCCCAAACTGGTCCCTCTAACATGACCCCTGATAGAGTATAAACTGACAATTGGAAATGTTCTTCTGTTCCCGCACTGCGTAACATTGGCCAGTGCCAGCTCAGTGCCCATATGCCCAAATCCTCCTGAAACTTCCATTGTATTCAAACTGGCTGGTCCCAATACCTGTATACAGCGCCATTTCTGTCGTGGAACGTGATAATCCCCTTTTATTTTGTCGGGATCAGTCCTTCATAAAACTATATTAACTCCAATTAATTATATTGCTAGATGTGTATTCTTGATTATTTTCATTAAATATTATCTTAGCTCTTCAGATAACATTCTATCTCGATTGTAACACTTCCTGCCTGGATTCCTGTGATTTGCCTTCTATTTCATTAGAGGTACATCGTCTGTGACCAGTCAGCGGGTCCAGGAAAAGGACTTTGATACCACTTTACGCCCCTGCAGGTAAAACCATGGGTTCAATACCATCGGGCCCTGGGGCTTTTTCTACTTTAACTTTAATTGTTTTTGCACTTTGTGCAGTCAGCCAATCACATCTTTGAGGTACGATTTGTTTAAACTATTTGTAAAAGTTTTTAGGGTTCAATTTGTCTTGGTGAAATGGTGTTTATTAAATAGGTGTAGAGCCTGCACATAGTTTATAATCTAAAAACAAATTAACTTTAGTGTGTAGTGCATCATCATTGACCCAATAGCCAGACAATGTATTCAGTGTAATAACAGCATTCTGACACTTCCCATGGCCTTCATATTCTGCTCTTAGAATTTATTTCATACTTTGACTTTCTGTTTCAGGAATAGACTAGAAATTCAAACTCACAATGGAGACCATACTGTGACGCCATCGGCTATGGCCAACGACGCCAAGGGCTGTGAATGACACCAATTTGTCCGTCTCACGGCCACTCAAAATGTCTACATCGAGAGTCACTACATCTCTCAATACACACAGGGTGTAATCATGGTTAACATCAACAGGCCAGGAACCACAACATGAAGCTTATAGTACGGGCAAAGTGCCAGCGAGCAGACCTTCAGTTTATGTCTTTTGGAAAACTCTTGAAGCAACCGAGAAAGAGAGACCAGTTTCGAAAATATCTCACATGCCCAAGCTAGACTCCAAAACTCTCAAACTGAAATAAACCTAAAGCCAAACTTAAGTGACACAAATGTAAAATTTAAATTTGAATTGAAAACCATGTTGTATAAATTTAAAATTTAAAAACCATGTTGTATAAAAATCTGAATTATTTATGGTTTTTAGTGTTCATTGATTTGATAGGGTAATGGGGGACATAGCATTGATATGTACTCTCTCAGTAAAAGACCAACTGACCAGGGTGTTACGGTTACTCCCAGGCTAGCTGGAAGCTGGACCGCTTGGAAAGTCTGGATCCCAGTTTAGAGAGAGAGAGAAGCCGCTTGGTCTCGATATCCAGAAGGATCCTGTAAGTGTAGAACAATCCCACTAGCTATTTTACAGCTAGGATACTCTTTTCCCACAAAACGAGTCGAGGTAGCGATTTGAAGGTCAAACAAGAACTGATTTTAATGGCACACAGGGATCGGTATTTATGCAAACTCTCAGGTCCAGGGACAGCCCCGGGATACAGGGATAACACAAGGCATCAACCAATGAGAATACAATGTATGATTTGAATTTGATACCGGCCAGCTTGGAGATAATGAATTTAACGGTTACAGTAATACAATTATCTGCAAGCGCCCAAAACCCACGTTTATTTTCCACACAGAAACACATTAAAAATACATAACTCTAACAGTTTCATAGATATTTCGGTACTTTCACCACTCATTTTATAGCTCTGATCCGTGTGCACCGAATAGCGACTCAAACCCACGAACCCGTACCTGTATTCCGTCTAAAGAAAGTCTGTTCATGTATTTGGGTCGCAGGCTGAAAATGGCGGCCATGTTTTTAGGTGCAACAATAGGCAGCGGGACCTCAGCGTCAACTCGTGGAACTACTAACGGCCAGAGTTGTGCCAGAATCCCCGATCTCTGCCTGGATGTGATCGCTGTTCGGTATCCGAAGTTAGCCCTCCGTGAAGGGGCACTTAGCCTGCGGTTAACCGCAATGTTCTATGTTCTAATTGATGCCACATGCCAGATTGAAGGTGGTCCCCGTTCGTGCCTCTTTTGGTAGTTTAACCATCGGTAGATAAGGCACGAACGGATATATACTGGGGCCGTCAATTACCCTGCGGTTAACCGCAAGCCGCAACTCCCTGGGTGATCAATTGATGGCACACGCTCTCAGCCGGGTGGTCGACCGTTCAGTAGTTGGAGAGGTGACCGGGGTTAAGTGGCGGCACACGCCAGGAGCCGGGTGGTCGGTTGTTCGTTTGACGAACCGGGGTATATATAGTCCATTCGAGGAAAAGATGCAGCATTCAAGTACCGAAGCCAAACTATCATTAAATAGTCAATATAATCCAGGTTAAATAACAGTTTTGTAACACAGGGGTCCTGTATGACAATAGCAGAGTCCGTTGTGCTACATGATTGCCAACACTTCCCAGCGAGCCCAAAACTGCGCAGTTTGTACTGAGTTTCTCAGGAGTACCACAAATCCGCTCTACTACTAGTGGAGTATGGCTCGCCATAATTGAGTCCACTGGCAAAGGAACATGGTAAAGAGACGCTCTGAATAACTTTAGTATCCTTGGAACTTTACATGGTGTAAGGAGGTCCAAGGTCCCTGCCTTTGTGCACACAGTTACCTATAAATGCAGCGATTTGTCATAACTAACCTAACTAAAAAGCCACCATTTCACTGAGAGGCATCATAGAAGGAATCTATGCTGTCTCCTCTGTCCCTACTAAAACTCGTTTAGATTTCTGATCATACACACATTATTCATGTACGAAACCACTTTGAAAGACATCTTTACAACTGACTCCAAAAGAGCCATGTCTGTGCTTTCGTGTATGCGTGGTAACACTTTACTGCTATCAGCTTAGGTAGCAGTTGCATTCTTAGTGTCTGGCGATAGAATTGCTGTTGAATGTGAAACTGTATGTCCCATGAATCCTAGTTGACTAGTTAGAAGGTCAGATAGATCTTCATTTGGACAGCAGAACACTTAATTGACACTATAGTCACCCAGACCACTTCCTCTCTATGATCTGAGTGCAGTGTCCCTGTTCTGTTTAACAGTGCATTGTAAAACTTTGGCCACATGATGTGAAAGCCCATAAGAAAGAATACAATGCCTTCCTATGAACAAGCTTGAATGCATGTGCAGTGCCCACCATGCATGTGCATTCAGTCCCCACCATGCATGTGCATTCAGTCCCCAATTCTCCTGTATGAGGAACAATGGATTGGACCATAGAGGGGGGTCCATGCCTCCTCTGGGACATCACGGGAGGCAGAGGGTAAAACTTTTATTTTATTTTTCAGTTTTTATTATAAATGGGTGAAGGTGGGCGGACCTATATAAATCTAGGGACAGGGTGTAGTGGAGTAGAAGTGTAAACTGCAATATCTCCGCTGGTAGACGTAGTCAGCATATAAATAAAGAGTAGCGTAGTAATTCCAATCCCATTCCCCAACTACTGGACGAAACACAGTTTTGGGAGTCAACTGAACTTTTATTGAACCACAGCCGGTTTTATACAAATCCCCATGCAAGGGGTTTCCATAATGACATTCCAGGGGTTTTCCCCTTCATGGACCTGAGTTTACAATAACATTTCCCATAATCCTTTTCTGTACTGGAGAGATAATTGCGTAAGAGCACACCTTTAATTACATTATCTCTCCATACAGAAAATTGCACAATATTGGTTAAAATATCACAATTCAATAATATTTATCCGAACTCCACGAAAGAATAGCTGGGATATGAGCTCCCAATCTGGCGAAATCTCGCTCAGATTCGTTTGATAGAATAGAGATGTTTTATAAAACGTAAAGTCAATGATTATTAAAATAACTCATGTTGGGGCGGGGCCTGACCGCCGACGGGATCAGACGTGCTCCGGGGCCCGAGCAGCGGGGCTAATCGGCGGTGCACCGGGGGCACCAAACTACATTGGGGGCTCAGCTGATCCCCAGCCACTGGGGAACGTGGTGATACCGCTCCAGACCTCACCCGGCACCGACGGCACTCCGGCAAGGACCCAGAGCTAGTTGGAGCTTGAGCCGGGATGAGACGGCCGCTCTCCCGGGTCTCTGGCCGGCGTCACGCTCCCCCCCCCTCTGGACCGGGGGGGTTACCCCGGTCTGCAAGGGCGCCAAGTCACACCAAGCTGGGCCTACAACAACCGTCCGGGAGTGAAATAATTACCAGGCAACATTCCTAAGATGTCCGCCGCACACCAGCCATGTGCGCTCACTCAGCACCATCAGACCACCAAGGCCATGCAGGCGGACTACACAAGACAAAGGTACAGTCCAGGGGCATCAAGCAGGGAGAAATGGGAGGAATACAGAGCGGGAACAAACCGTGTAAAGCAACCCCACAGGGGCCCGCAGAACCTAGCATTGCCTACCCCGAGGAGAAAGGCCAGAGGGACTGAAACACCTAGTTACCCTGCCAGAAACAATCTTCCCTACCAGCCCAGACCTGCGCCACCGTAATCACCGTCACAAGCCACCGAAGCTGCACAGATGCCACTGCACCACTGGGGCACAAGAGGCACTTACCAAGTACCGGAGTGGGCTGACACCCCAGACAAAGAACTCAGAGACTGCACCTCATAATACCTGTGGCATCAGCCTTATTTTGGGATAACCCTGCGACACATGCCTGTCAAACATGCTTTATGACATGCTTAAATAACCTTGTTAACGCGACGCCTGTTCCTGGACTCCACGACAAGCGTTGGACCTGCAAAATTAGTGGACTACGCCCGAAATTACGCATTGACGGCTGAGTGCACCATACCCACTGCATTTTATCCCACTTTTCCATCTCACCCTCCACTAAAATGAATAATAGACACTGTATAGCGTATATTTCCAGGAGGAGTGTGGGGGGAATGTGTGCTAGCCATCTAAGTAACCTAGAACAAGTAGTGCCATAGCATACACGGAAGCCATCTTGTGATAAGGCCGCACTTAATGCCTGTGAAGCGGTGCCATTATCCAGTTGTTCCTCCTTACTTGTATAAGCGCCCTAGCTAAGCAACTGATTCTATATAAGCAATTGTACACACGTTTTAGTTTTCCATAGCACAGTCAGGAAATGTTTAGATACTAAAGCGATGTCACTTAATTTAAATATAACTTTTAAGCTACAGTTACTAATTGACAAAGCAACTTATTATGACAATAGTAGTTACCTAGCTTGTACCTAGCCTGTATTACTAATTTAAAAAAATGTGCGCTTAATCTAAATGGTGTACAACAGTGAACGACTACGTGTTTTTAAACTGTTTGCAATTGTTGTTGTGGCATGGTTGACATGCGACTGTTATTTCATGCACAGTAAAAATAAAGAATTTAAAAAAATAATAAATAAAAATAACTCATGTCAAAGAGTCATCAATTAAATCCATGGAAAATGAGGATAAACAGTAAAATTCAGCAGGTAAATATGACTATACCCACAACGCATCATGAAAGGTTACACATCACATGTTAGTCATTTTACCCCACCTGTGAAGTTGCAGGGTTCCACCATCTACACCATCTACATCAACCATTTTACCCGACCTGTGAAGTCGCAGGGTTCCACCATCTGCACCATCTACATCAACCATTTTACCCCACCTGTGCATTCACAGGACTACACCATCTACACCATCTATATCAGTAATTTTACCTCACCTGTGAAGTCGCAGAGTTCCACCATCTACATAATCTACATCAACCATTTTACCCCACCTGTGAAGTTGCAGGGTTCCACCATCAGCACCATCTACATCAGTAACTTTACCCCACCGGAGAAGTCGAAGGGTTTCACCATTGACACTATCTATGTCAGTCATTTTACCACACATGTGAAGTCGCAGGATTCCACCAACCACGTCAGCAATTTTACACCAGCTGTGAAGACACAGGTGTGACGAACGCCCCTTTGCCTGGACGTTCACCACTGGCTCCTGGAGGAGTGTGGAGGATAGTCTCCTGCTCACTGACTATGGGCCATGCTAAAAGGCTATTAAAAGACTTGGTTCTTGGGATTCCCTTGGACTGTTCGGGAACCGAACCAACCCATGAACTTCGGACCATCTCTGTGCTTATTAACTCTTGTTACCCTCTCCTGACACTTCAATCAGTGTGGGTTCTAATTGTACAGCTATATAGGTATGCACAAACGTGTGGGAACTGTGTGGCAGCCATCTTGTTCATGAAAATGCAGGCAGGTGTGTTTGGGCGTCGATCACGTGGAACTCAAATCGAACACGTTTACTCCCGAACACTGCTGAACTTGGACGAACGCCTGCTCCGTTCTCACACACGTCAGGAGAGTTCCACTCAGTAGGTTTGTTCGTATGGTTCATACGAACAAACGCTACCAAGAAGCCAGAGTCTGCATTCAGTATTTTGTTTGCATGGAACTCCCGAAGTTGACTGGCAAAAAGAAAAAACGCCCTGGAACTGTTTTGGGCATAGGAGCATGTGTGTGGCCAGTCAGAATTTCCCCACGGTGGCGTTTTGGCTGTGTTCGTGGGATATGAGCGCTCTTCGGATATGTTGGGCGCTCAGATCCAGGCTACTTGGAGATGTATAGACTGTGGAGGTTCCTGTGTGGGAAATATATATGTTTGTGTGTTTTTCATATTCTGTCATTTTATGCTTAGTCATGGTGACATGGCATTTAGCGGACATTTTGTAGGTGTGTGTGTATGGGTGTGTTGTGGGAGTGAGAAACACCATCTACATCTGCCATTTTACCCCACCTCTGACATTGCAGGCGTCCACCATCTACGTTAGCCATTTTACCACACCTCAGAGGTCGCAGGCTTCCACCATCTACTTCAGCCATTTTACCCCACCTGTGAAGTCGCAGGGTTTTACCATGGACACCATCTACGTCAGCCATTTTACCCCACCTCTGACGTCGCAGGCTTCCACCATCTACGTCAGCCATTTTACCCCACCTCTGACGTCGCAGGCTTCCACCATCTACGTCAGCCATTTTACCCCACCTCTGACGTTGCAGGTGTCCACCATCTACGTCAGCCATTTTACCCCACCTCTGGCGTCGCAGGCTTCCACCATCTACGTCAGCCATTTTACCCCACCTCTGACGTTGCAGGTGTCCACCATCTACGTCAGCCATTTTACCCCACCTCTGACGTTGCAGGTGTCCACCATCTACGTCAGCCATTTTACCCCACCTCTGACGTTGCAGGTGTCCACCATCTACGTCAGCCATTTTACCCCACCTCTGACGTTGCAGGTGTCCACCATCTACGTCAGCCATTTTACCCCACCTGTGAAGTTTCCGAGTTTCACCATCGATATTATCTAAATTAGCAATTTTACCCCACCTGTGAAGTTGAAGGATTCCACCATCTTTATGTCATTCTATCTCGTGTACATATTCTAATATTTACTAACACTGCCAGCTCTCAGCTAGTTGCCTACTAGCATCATAACGTTTGGTTTCTGTTTATCTTCTGTTCGATTATTAATATGAAATAAAAGGTTGTTTTTTTTTTTGCTTAGTGAATAGAGTTTTAATAGAGAAATACAGCGCAATTCTAAATGAATTTGAATTTACTGGGTGTAAGAGGTGAATGAATCATTTGAAACCAGGCTATCAATGGCCGCTGTGTGAAACCCACTTACCTCTAAAATAACCCCAACACATCACTCCGATAAGAGATTAACCCTTTCAGTCCCTGAGACTTTCAGAATTCACCGGATAATAACAAACTTACCAAATGGATTTGTTCCCAGGGGGTAAATAAGACTGAACTGTTTAATGACTTAAATTGGCCTGTAGCCGATTACAAGCTTCGTGATGCTTAATTTGGATGATAAATTCCTGCAGTTCATGGTGACCTGGGGCTGGACTAAATGGTGGGGAATTTGGATTCATTTCAGAATTATTTCCCTTTCGATTTATTGGTTTTGTTTATCAATTACTTCAATATGTTTTCCTCCTCTGGCTTCAAGATGGAGATGTTTATTTTATATTTCATTCTATAACCGTTCCGGTTTCCTTTCTTTATCTGTTCTAGTTTTATCTTACTACTACATTCCTAAAATTACCCAAAAAGTCAAGAATATTGGCATCCACATTTCCAGAGTAATTGGTGCATTTCGGGTATTTATTCACTAAATGTCTACTCTACGGTACCCAGAATGTGGGATATGGAAAATACATTGAATAAATTAGCCCCAAAAAGCTGAACATTCAGCTGTGTTTTCAGCTCAGTGGTTTGTCCTAAAATTAGAAATTATCTTTGCTTTACCAATTATTCACACTTTAGTACATAAAATGTCCAAGAAGCCAGTGTTATTATGTGAGAAATATCTGCAGCTAACTGGGTGTTATTGAGATAAATGTCTGCTGTTGGGCGATATAGCCGGCGAGGATCTGCTCGGCCATCTTGGGTCCTCGTCTGCAGCTACATTTGCCAGTCCTGGTTTGCACAATTCACCTTATCATCATCAAAAGGTTCATGATGTAATAAAATACTCAGTGATATTAAATGAACTAACCGATTACTGACTCCATGGTTTTCTCTTCGGAGAAGATGTGATTTATACTGTACTCGGTGGCCCCTGAGGAAGGCTCATTACCAAGGGGTCAAAATGTGTACGAAGGATACTAACATTTAGTGTGTTTAAGAGGATTGTCAGTCATTTATAGTTAATTAATATTTCTATGGCATTGCTCCTACCCTAAGTAAGTCAGATCTTGGGATTGCTGTGCAAATCATTGGATCCATCCAAGATACAAAGGCAGTTCCTGGTTCTTCTCAGGAGGGCACTGTTCACGCGATCATTCCATATCTCAACCTGTCCAAAACAGAACTTCTGGTCTTTCCTCCCTCAAGTGTTACTACTCCTGTGTCTGTCTCCCTCCAAGTCAACGGTGCCACCATCACCTCTACCTCGCAGGCTCGCTGCCTAGGTGTTCTCTTTGACTCCGACCTCTCTTTCACCCCTCATGTCCAGTCGATCGCCAAATCCTGCAACTTCCATTTCAAAAACATAGCTCACATCCGCCCTTATTTAACACCATGCGCAGCTAAGGTGCTGGTCCATGCCATTGTTCTTTCTCGCCTTGACTACTGCAATCTCCTTCTCAGTGGTCTTACGTGTTCCCAGATTGCACCGCTGAAATCTATAATGAATGCGACGGCAAGGCTAATTTTCCTGTTTGCCCGCACCTCCCACGCCTCCCCCTCTGTCAGTCCCTACACTGGCTCCCAGTTAGATATAGGGCTCAATTTAAGATTCTGGTGCTTGCTTACAAGTCCCTACATAATGCTGCTCCAACCTATATATCCTCCCGAATACACAAGTATGTCCCGTTGAGGCCCCTGACGAAGACTTACGTCTATCCTCTGTCCGTACTCCGACATCAGATGGTCGCCTCCAAGACTTCTTCAGGACTGCACCTTTTCTGTGGAACTCCCTTCCCTTCTCCGTTAGACTTTCACCCAGTCTCCACTCCTTCAAAAAGTCTTGGAAAACACACTTCTTCAGGAAAGCATGTCATTTAAACTGTTAGTGGGTTTTCCACCACCACCCTCAACCCCTCTGTTTCTGTGCGTCCATTTGTCTGGTTACAATTACGTGTCTGTTAGTCCACCCATTGTACAGCGCTACGGAATTTGCTGGCGCCATATAAATAATAAAATAATAATATGTTGTTGTCCTATGAGTGCACTGGGTGTCACTGTAACGTTCTGTTACAATACTATATCTAGTATCTATATTTAGATACACTGTGTCCCCCTTCTTTAACATAATAATTCAATATGAAATCACAAGAGATGGTCTCTAGAGAGGTGACCAAACAATACACATATGCATGCATTGAAAGTTAAACATTACACAGTTAAAAAACTTAATTATGCTTGAGAAGTATTATTTTATTGGTTTAGAATGAAGAATATCAGATAAGATGCTACAGAGTTTTCTTTGAGCAGATGCTTGCTCCTAGTCTCCCAGCCTTGCACCAATAAATAATGTGTTTGTAGGTTTGTTACGAGGGTTAACGTGCCCCTTGTTGTATGGATTGATGGTTTAAGAGCCACTCTGGGTTTCCACCATTGTATTAAGGCATTAAGCTTGCACTTCATTTCCTTGATGTGGTCTCGGGGGCCTTTGGAAGGAGTCCGATATAGTTTTATGGGTTTTTTCGACTAATTCACTTACTTTTGATGAATTCTTGAGAGACAGAATGGAATGAATGCACATTTGTCTGGAATTTAATTTTTAGATCCTGATAAACATCATAACACTCAATAAATATGCATTCAGGGTTATATTTCCATATGGTACGAGTTCAGTGAATTCTATACAGTACGACACACTGCTCCGTGTGATGGAAAGAAAATTATATGAAATACACAAAGTTTGTATGAAAAGACATAATAACCCTTTCTGCTGATATACTATCAGTTTTCCAAGGTTACCTAAATCACAAAGTGCTGGGCTGGGTTACTACAGGGCCATCTGTTTGGCAGACAGTAAAGATGGTGCGATGGGTGCAGTAATATTGCCAGTGGAATTTGTATCCAGAGATTTGCTTCTTACACAGGGAAATACATCTAATTGTTACACAAGGGGGCGGGGGGGGGGGGGGGGGGGACCCAGCGGAATAATCCAATTCTCTACAGGTGGGGTTGTTCAGCCCTGACTCTAATAGTGCCCACTCCCCTATTAATACAGTGTCTACCTACCTATAAATATAGTGCCCGGGCTAACCGGAGCCCTGACTCTAATGGTGCCCACTCCCCTATTAATACAGTGTCTACCTACCTATAAATATAGTGCCCGGGCTAACCGGAGCCCTGACTCTAATGGTGCCCACTCCCCTATTAATACAGTGTCTACCTACCTATAAATATAGTGCCCGGGCTAACCGGAGCCCTGACTCTAATGGTGCCCACTCCCCTATTAATACAGTGTCTACCTACCTATAAATATAGTGCCCGGGCTAATCGGAGCCCTGACTCTATTGGTGCCCACTCCCCTATTGATACAGTGTCTACCTACCTATAAATATAGTGCTCGGGCTAACCGGAGCCCTGACTCTATTGTGTAGAGTATTGTGCAGAGTATTGTGCGGAGTATTGTGTAGTGTATTGTGCAGAGTATTGTGCAGAGTATTGTGTAGAGTATTGTGCAGAGTATTGTGCAGAGTATTGTGCGGAGTATTGTGTGGAGTATTGTGTAGTAGAGTATTGTGTGGAGTATTGTGCGGAGTATTGTGTAGTAGAGTATTGTGCAGAGTATTGTGCAGAGTATTGTGTAGTAGAGTATTGTGTGGAGTATTGTGCGGAGTATTGTGCAGAGTATTGTGCAGAGTATTGTGCGGAGTATTGTGTAGTGTATTGTGTGGAGTATTGTGCAGAGTATTGTGCGGAGTATTGTGTAGTGTATTGTGTGGAGTATTGTGTGGAGTATTGTGTGGAGTATTGTGTGGAGTATTGTGCAGAGTATTGTGTAGTAGAGTATTGTGTGGAGTATTGTGCAGAGTATTGTGCGGAGTATTGCGCGCAGTATTGTGTAGAGTATTGTGTGGAGTATTGTGCAGAGCATTGTGTGGAGTATTGTGTGGAGTATTGTGTGGAGTATTGTGTAGTAGAGTATTGTGCAGAGTATTGTGCAGATCATTGTGTGGAGTATTGTGCGGAGTATTGTGTAGTGCATTGTGCAGAGTATTGTGTGGAGTAGTGTGTGGAGTATTGTGTGGAGTATTGTGTGGAGTATTGTGTGGAGTATTGTGCAGAGTATTGTGTAGTAGAGTATTGTGTGGAGTATTGTGTAGTGTATTGTGTGGAGTATTGTGTAGTAGAGTATTGTGCAGAGTATTGTGCAGAGTATTGTGCAGAGTATTGCGCGCAGTATTGTGTAGAGTATTGTGTGGAGTATTGTGCAGAGCATTGTGTGGAGTATTGTGCAGAGTATTGTGCGCAGTATTGTGTAGAGTATTGTGTGGAGTATTGTGCAGAGCATTGTGTAGTAGAGTATTGTGTGGAGTATTGTGTGGAGTATTGTGTAGTGTATTGTGCAGAGTATTGTGCAGAGTATTGTGTAGAGTATTGTGCAGAGTATTGTGCGGAGTATTGTGTGGAGTATTGTGTGGAGTATTGTGTAGTAGAGTATTGTGTGGAGTATTGTGTGGAGTATTGTGTAGTGTATTGTGCGGAGTATTGTGTAGTAGAGTATTGTGCAGAGTATTGTGCTGAGTATTGTGCAGAGTATTGTGTAGTAGAGTATTGTGTGGAGTATTGTGCGGAGTATTGTGCGGAGTAGTGTGTAGTGTATTGTGTGGAGTATTGTGTGGAGTATTGTGTGGAGTATTGTGTAGTAGAGTATTGTGCAGAGTAGTGTGCAGATCATTGTGCGGAGTATTGTGTAGAGTATTGTGCAGAGTATTGTGTGGAGTATTGTGCAGAGTATTGTGTGGAGTATTGTGCAGAGTATTGTGTAGTAGAGTATTGTGTGGAGTATTGTGTAGTGTATTGTGCAGAGTATTGTGCAGAGTATTGTGCGGAGTATTGTGCGGAGTAGTGTGTAGTGTATTGTGTGGAGTATTGTGTGGAGTATTGTGTGGAGTATTGTGTAGTAGAGTATTGTGCAGAGTATTGTGCAGATCATTGTGCGGAGTATTGTGTAGAGTATTGTGCAGAGTATTGTGTGGAGTATTGTGCAGATCATTGTGTGGAGTATTGTGTGGAGTATTGTGCAGAGTATTGTGTAGAGTATTGTGTAGAGTATTGTGCAGAGTATTGTGCAGATCATTGTGTGGAGTATTGTGCAGAGTATTGTGTAGTGTATTGTGCAGAGTATTGTGCAGAGTATTGTGCAGATCATTGTGTGGAGTATTGTGTAGAGTATTGTGTAGTGTATTGTGCAGAGTATTGTGCAGAGTATTGCGCGCAGTATTGTGTAGAGTATTGTGTGGAGTATTGTGCAGAGCATTGTGTGGAGTATTGTGCAGAGTATTGTGCGCAGTATTGTGTAGAGTATTGTGTGGAGTATTGTGCAGAGCATTGTGTAGAGTATTGTGTAGAGTATTTTGTAGTGTATTGTGCGCAGTATTGTGCAGAGCATTGTGTGGAGTATTGTGTAGAGTATTATGCAAAGTATTGCTCCGAGTATTGTGCAGAGTATTGTGTAGAGCATTGTGGTAGTGTGGCTGTGTGTGATGATTCCTACTCTAAATATTTACACAAAGCCCCCAGACAGCAGGAACGTATCAAGCCGTCAATCACTGAACCATTCGCACGGAACATAAAACAAGAAGAGTGCGTCTCCTGGAAACATGGCGTGCGAGTTCAGGCCTCTGCCGCCATGCTATCTTACAAAACGTGATGGTTATCAAATTTGAATGTTAACATGAGATACTTAGAAAGAAAAGTTTAATCTTATCCACTTATGTTCGGAGTTACTCAACCATCTGAATCAATGCAGGTTCGGCCATATTTAGTCTCATTGTAATATTGCACAATGTGCGTGGGGATTAATGAATGCTACGTTTTGGAGAGAACCCCACGTGTTACTGGGCTACCTTTAGCTCTGTATGAATTGAACATTCCTAAGAATACCACCATTGTATTGACTTGTGGCGTAATCAACGCTACAATCAAAGACACATCGACAAACAGAAATCAGTGACAGATCCAGAATGACGAAAAAAGGGCAACTGCACGGGAGTGATAAAGATAACCCATGATATATTGACAGATAGAGAGTGCCCAGCTAATAACTAACAGAGTGTGCCCAGGTAATAACTAACAGAGTGCCCAGCTAATAACTAACAGAGTGTGCCCAGCTAATGACTAACAGAGTGCCCAGCTAATAACTAACAGAGTGTGCCCAGCTAATAACTAGCAGAGTGCCCAGCTAATAACTAACAGAGTGCCCAGCTAATAACTAACAGAGTGCCCAGCTAATAACTAACAGAGTGCCCAGCTAATAACTAACAGAGTGCCCAGCTAATAACTAACAGAGTGCCCAGCTAATAACTAACAGAGTGCCCAGCTAATAACTAACAGAGTGCCCAGCTAATAACTAACAGAGTGTGCCCAGCTAATAACTAACAGAGTGCCCAGCTAATAACTAACAGAGTGCCCAGCTAATAACTAACAGAGTGCCCAGCTAATAACTAACAGAGTGCTCAGCTAATAACTAACAGAGTGTGCCCAGCTAATAACTAACAGAGTGCCCAGCTAATAACTAACAGAGTGCCCAGCTAATAACTAACAGAGTGCCCAGCTAATAACTAACAGAGTGCCCAGCTAATAACTAACAGAGTGCCCAGCTAATGACTAACAGAGTGTGCCCAGCTAATAACTAACAGAGTGTGCCCAGCTAATAACTAACAGAGTGCCCAGCTAATAACTAACAGAGTGTGCCCAGCTAATAACTAACAGAGTGCCCAGCTAATAACTAACAGAGTGCCCAGCTAATCACTGACAGAGTGCCCAGCTAATAACTAACAGAGTGCCCAGCTAATAACTAACAGAGTGCCCAGCTAATAACTAAGAGTGCCCAGCTAATAACTAACAGAGTGCCCAGCTAATAACTAACAGAGTGCCCAGCTAATAACTAACAGAGTGCCCAGCTAATAACTAACAGAGTGCCCAGCTAATCACTGACAGAGTGTGCCCAGCTAATAACTAACAGAGTGCCCAGCTAATAACTAACAGAGTGCCCAGCTAATAACTAACAGAGTGTGCCCAGCTAATAACTAACAGAGTGCCCAGATAATAACTAACAGAGTGCCCAGCTAATAACTAACAGAGTGCCCAGCTAATAACTAACAGAGTGCCCAGCTAATAACTAACAGAGTGTGCCCAGCTAATAACTAACAGAGTGCCCAGCTAATAACTAACAGAGTGCCCAGCTAATAACTAACAGAGTGTGCCCAGCTAATAACTAACAGAGTGCCCAGCTAATAACTAACAGAGTGCCCAGCTAATAACTAACAGAGTGTGCCCAGCTAATAACTAACAGAGTGCCCAGCTAATAACTAACAGAGTGCCCAGCTAATAACTAACAGAGAGTGCCCAGCTAATAACTAACAGAGTGCCCAGCTAATAACTAACAGAGTGCCCAGCTAATAACTAACAGAGTGCCCAGCTAATCACTGACAGAGTGCCCAGCTAATAACTAACAGAGTGCCCAGCTAATAACTAACAGAGTGCCCAGCTAATAACTAACAGAGTGCCCAGCTAATCACTGACAGAGTGCCCAGCTAATAACTAACAGAGTGCCCAGCTAATAACTAACAGAGAGTGCCCAGCTAATAACTAACAGAGTGCCCAGCTAATAACTAACAGAGTGCCCAGCTAATAACTAACAGAGTGCCCAGCTAATCACTGACAGAGTGCCCAGCTAATAACTAACAGAGTGCCCAGCTAATAACTAACAGAGAGTGCCCAGCCAATAACTAACAGAGTGTGCCCAGCTAATAACTAACAGAGAGTGCCCAGCCAATAACTAACAGAGTGTGCCCAGCTAATAACTAACAGAGTGCCCAGCTAATAACTAACAGAGTGCCCAGCTAATAACTAACAGAGTGCCCAGCTAATAACTAACAGAGTGCCCAGCTAATAACTAACAGAGTGCCCAGCTAATAACTAACAGAGTGCCCAGCTAATAACTAACAGAGTGCCCAGCTAATAACTAACAGAGTGTGCCCAGCTAATAACTAACAGTGTGCCCAGCTAATAACTAACAGAGTGCCCAGCTAATAACTAACAGAGTGCCCAGCTAATAACTAACAGAGTGTGCCCAGCTAATAACTAACAGAGTGTGCCCAGCTAATAACTAACAGAGTGCCAAGCTAATAACTAACAGAGTGCCCAGCTAATAACTAACAGAGTGCCCAGCTAATAACTAACAGAGTGTGCCCAGCTAATGACTAACAGAGTGTGCCCAGCTAATAACTAACAGAGTGCCCAGCTAATAACTAACAGAGTGCCCAGCTAATAACTAACAGAGTGTGCCCAGCTAATAACTAACAGAGTGCCCAGCTAATAACTAACAGAGTGCCCAGCTAATAACTAACAGAGAGTGCCCAGCTAATAACTAACAGAGTGCCCAGCTAATAACTAACAGAGTGCCCAGCTAATAACTAACAGAGTGCCCAGCTAATCACTGACAGAGTGCCCAGCTAATAACTAACAGAGTGCCCAGCTAATAACTAACAGAGTGCCCAGCTAATAACTAACAGAGTGCCCAGCTAATCACTGACAGAGTGCCCAGCTAATAACTAACAGAGTGCCCAGCTAATAACTAACAGAGAGTGCCCAGCTAATAACTAACAGAGTGCCCAGCTAATAACTAACAGAGTGCCCAGCTAATAACTAACAGAGTGCCCAGCTAATCACTGACAGAGTGCCCAGCTAATAACTAACAGAGTGCCCAGCTAATAACTAACAGAGAGTGCCCAGCCAATAACTAACAGAGTGTGCCCAGCTAATAACTAACAGAGAGTGCCCAGCCAATAACTAACAGAGTGTGCCCAGCTAATAACTAACAGAGTGCCCAGCTAATAACTAACAGAGTGCCCAGCTAATAACTAACAGAGTGCCCAGCTAATAACTAACAGAGTGCCCAGCCAATAACTAACAGAGTGCCCAGCTAATAACTAACAGAGTGCCCAGCTAATAACTAACAGAGTGCCCAGATAATAACTAACAGAGTGCCCAGCTAATAACTAACAGAGTGCCCAGCTAATAACTAACAGAGTGCCCAGCTAATAACTAACAGAGTGTGCCCAGCTAATAACTAACAGAGTGCCCAGCTAATAACTAACAGAGTGCCCAGCTAATAACTAACAGAGTGCCCAGCTAATAACTAACAGAGTGCCCAGCTAATAACTAACAGAGTGCCCAGCTAATAACTAACAGAGTGCCCAGCTAATAACTAACAGAGTGCCCAGCTAATGACTAACAGAGTGCCCAGCTAATAACTAACAGAGTGCCCAGCTAATGACTAACAGAGTGCCCAGCTAATAACTAACAGAGTGCCCAGCTAATAACTAACAGAGTGCCCAGCTAATAACTAACAGAGTGCCCAGCTAATCACTGACAGAGTGCCCAGCTAATAACTAACAGAGTGCCCAGCTAATCACTGACAGAGTGCCCAGCTAATAACTAACAGAGTGCCCAGCTAATCACTGACAGAGTGCCCAGCTAATAACTAACAGAGTGCCCAGCTAATAACTAACAGAGTGCCCAGCTAATCACTGACAGAGTGCCCAGCTAATCACTGACAGAGTGCCCAGCTAATAACTAACAGAGTGCCCAGCTAATAACTAACAGAGTGCCCAGCTAATCACTGACAGAGTGCCCAGCTAATAACTAACAGAGTGCCCAGCTAATAACTAACAGAGTGCCCAGCTAATAACTAACAGAGTGCCCAGCTAATAACTAACAGAGTGCCCAGCTAATGACTAACAGAGTGTGCCCAGCTAATGACTAACAGAGTGTGCAGCTAATAACTAACAGAGTGCCAAGCTAATAACTAACAGAGTGCCCAGCCAATAACTAACAGAGTGCCCAGCTAATAACTAACAGAGTGCCAAGCTAATAACTAACAGAGTGCCCAGCTAATAATTAACAGAGTGCCCAGCTAATAACTAACAGAGTGCCAAGCTAATAACTAACAGAGTGCCCAGCTAATGACTAACAGAGTGCCCAGCTAATAACTAACAGAGTGTGCCCAGCCATTGAATGACAGAGTGTACCCAGCTAATCACTGACAGAGTGCCCAGCCAATGACTAACAGAGTGCCCAGCTAATAACTAACAGAGTGCCCAGCTAATAACTAACAGAGTGCCCAGCCAATGACTGACAGTGTGTGCCCAGCCATTGAATGACAGAGTGTACCCAGCTAATCACTGACAGAGTGCCCAGCCAATGACTGACAGAGTGTGCCCAGCTAATCACTGACAGAGTGCCCAGCCAATGACTGACAGAGTGTGCCCAGCTAATAACTAACAGAGTGCCCAGCCAATGACTGACAGTGTGTTCCCAGCTAATCACTGAGAGAGTGTGCCCAGCTAATGACTGACAGTGTGCCCAGCTAATGACTGACAGAGTGTGCCCAGCTAATGAATGACAGAGTGTGCCCAGCTAATAACTAACAGAGTGCCCAGCCAATGACTGACAGTGTGTGCCCAGCTAATCACTGACAGAGTGTGCCCAGCTAATGACTGACAGTGGGGGCCCAGCTAAGGACTGACAGTGTGCCCAGCTAATGACTGACAGTGTGTGCCCAGCAAATGACTGACAGTGTGCCCAGCTAATGACTGACAGTGTGCCCAGCTAATGACTAACATAGTTCCCAGGTAATGACTGACAGAGTGTGACCAGCTAATGACTGACAGTGTGTGCCCAGCTAATGACTAACAGAGTGCCCAGGTAATGACTGACAGAGTGTGCCCAGCTAATGACTGACAGTGTGTCCAGCTAATGACTGACAATGTGTGCCCAGCTAATGACTGACAATGTGTGCCCAGCTAATGACTGACAGTGTGTCCAGCTAATCACTGACAGAGTGTGCCCAGCTAATGACTGACAAGAGTGCCCAGCTAATCACCGACAGAGTGTGCCCAGCTAATGACTGACAATGTGTGCCCAGCTAATGACTGGCAGAGTGTGCCCAGCTAATGACTGACAGAGTGCCCAGCTAATCACTGACAGAGTGTGCCCAGCTAATGACTGACAGTGTGCCCAGCTAATGACTGACACTGTGTGCCAAGCTAATGACTGACAGTGTGTGCCCAGCTAATGACTAACAGAGTGCCCAGCTAATGACAGACAGAGTGCCCAGCTAATGACAGACAGAGTGTGCCCAGGCGATGTCTGACAATGTGTGCCCAGCTAATGACTGACATAGTGCCCAGCTAACGACTGACAGAGTGTGCCCAGCTAATGACTGACAATGTGTGCCCAGCTAATCACTGACAGAGTGTGCCCAGCTAATCACTGGCAGAATGTGCCCAGCTAATGATTGACAGAGTGTGCCCAGCTAATAACTAACAGTGTGCCCAGCCAATGACTGACAGAGTGTGCCCAGCTAATAGCTAACAGAGTGCCCAGCCAATGACTGACAGTGTGTGCCCAGCTAATCACTGACAGAGTGTGCCCAGCTACTGGCTGACAGTGTGCCCAGCTAATGACTGACAGAGTGTGCCCAGCTAATGACTGACAGTGTGCCCAGCTAATCACTGACAGTGTGTGCCCAGCTAATCACTGACAGAGTGTGCCCAGCTAATGACTGACAGTGTGGGCCCAGCTAATGACTGACAGTGTGCCCAGCTAATGACTGACAGTGTGTGCCCAGCAAATGACTGACAGTGTGCCCAGCTAATGACTGACAGTGTGCCCAGCTAATGACTAACAGAGTGCCCAGGTAATGAGTGACAGAGTGTGCCCAGCTAATGAATGACAGTGTGTGCCCAGATAATGACTAACAGAGTGCCCAGGTAATGACTGACAGAGTGTGCCCAGTAATTGTGGAGTACCGGGGGGCCCAACTATCGTCCAAATCATATTTAATTTAAAAATTTTCAAATGACATTAGCAAATCATTGTTGAAAAACAATCAATATTGTTTATGAATTTAGAGCGCCAATCAGTCAAATCTATTTGTGGATAATAATGATTTAAGATAGAAAGTGGCATAGCTCTTGACCAAGACAAGTTGGATTTTAAAGTTTTAAACAATACGTCCCAAGCTTTTAATGAGATTTTCTTTGATGGAAACATTGTAGATAATTTAGGTCTTTTAGAAATAGAGAGCCAAATTTATTATTTAATAGAGTATGGGTGTAATTTATCTGTTTCCATCTCTAACCATCTTGGTTTATGTGAATCTAAATTAAATTGTATAGCAACTGCTGCATTGGCTGCATAGTAGTATTTTTTTAAAGCAGGTACCTCCAGGCCTCCCCAACCCAAGTTCTGTAGAACCACTAACTTATCTGTTCCTCCAGATAAATCCAAGAATATCCAAATGTATCTTCTTAAAAAAGACAACGGAACATTTAAGGGTATAGATCTTATAAAATATAAGACTTTAAGGAGAATATTCATTTTGATAGAAGCTATCCTCCCCAACCAATTTCAGACCATCTTACCAACTCTTTTTTAACTTCTGGCCACAACTTGGCGAGGTTAAATGAATGCATGTTTGACAGGTTATTGGTCAAATTAATTCCTAAATAAGAAAGAAATGACTCCAATCAAACTGGTATCACTCCATCAATTTTCAACACAGGCATTGGAATATGAAATGATAATGCTTGAGTTTTATGAGAATTAATTTTATAATACGAAATTTTTCCGAATTCGAGTAATATGTCTATCAATGGGCCCAAAGATGATTCTGGGTCTCCAAAAGATACAATTACATCATCAGCAAATACCATCACCTTATGAACACTTATCCTGCATATGGTCTCAGCCAGGGGTTTCATAGCTAAAATTAACAATAATGGTGACAATGGACACCCCTGTCTGGTACCATTAGACAACAGGAACGTATCAGAAACAAAGCCTGATACATGTACTTCTGCTAAAGGTCAGCAGTACAGTGCGAAAACTGCATCAATAAAAAAGGAAGGCAAGTTCATCCTGACCATCACCTCTCTCAGATAGGGTATTCTATCAAATGCCTTCTCAGCATCCAAAGATAGGAGAAGGCGTACCATCAATTTTAATTTGGTGAATCAGATAATGAATCTTCTGGTGCCATCTGGTGCTTGTCTGCCCCTATCAAATCCCACCTGGTCATTGTTAACCAGCGAAGGAACAAATAAAACTAATCGGTTCAATAATATTGTAGCATATAATTTAGTATCATTATTCATTAATGAAATTGGGCAAAAATTAGAACATTTGTCTGGTGACTTTCCCGGCTTTGGCAAAGTCACTATTCTGGCTTTTAAGGCCTCTTTTGGCATAACTCCTTCTGCATGCCAATTATTGCTAAATAGTTTTGTCAAATGTAGCAAAAGTATTTCAGAGAATGCTTTATAATATTACAAAGTAAAGCCATCTGGTCCAGGCGCTTTACCACCAGGGTTTTTTCTAATGGCTTCTAAAATTTGATCAGACAAGAACATTTTAGGGTTTCCTGTACAGATTGGCTTTATTTAGTACCTTCTGTAAGGCATGTGGTAGACCAATTTGTTCAGTTGAAAGTTCACTTTCAGATAACAAAAGAGGAGGAGCAGAATTACACGGCCAAAATCCTATTCCAAAAGTACAGTGCCTTTAAAAATAGATTATATCTTGTATTCCTAATGCCAATTTTACAAGGACTGAGAACAGAGCTAACAAATGATTTTAATTAAAAAATTCCAGTCCAGTAAGTGCGGTGCTGGTCCTTTACAAAGACATTCTCCAAAGAATCACGACGTGCACTGCACTAACGACATGGGAGTCTGTACTAAACTTTGACATTTCAAATTAACGCAATTGGCTTCCGATACGAGCTGTTAAGGTGTTACTTATAGAATCAAATATTGAATACTAGAAGAAGATGTGAAATGAAAGTGTAGAAACTAGTTGTACGGATTATTGAAAGAATTGCGATGGGATAATTATGGGATTATTTACAGAAGGTGGAATCACTAGCTGAACTTAGCCCATCTGTTGTTCTTGGAAGACAAAAAAAACTAATTTAGCTTTATTATCGTTTTTGTATCTGTACAGGGAAACATTGTTAAGCTTAAACAGCAGTGTAATAAGGTTAAGTTGATATCTTGGCCCGATACTGAGGACACCAGTGTTGAATTTTGGGTGGATGTGGTCAATTACACAGAATCAGCAGGTGAACATAGTTTCCGAGAATTGGGAAATGTTGCACTGTCTCCTCTCTTTACCTATTAGTAATGCAGCAGTTGAAAGAACCTTCTCACAAATGAATTTAATTAAAAACAAAATTAGAAACCAAATGCAACAAAACATTCTGTGAAGCATTTTCCATATTCGTGGATTCTTGATACAGCATATGTTGTAAGAAATTTAAACCGACGTCTGAAATGATATTTTAATGCACGTTTTAAATGTACAAAAAAAGGACACTGTGCCTGAGGACATGTTAGTAGTGCACACTAATCGAAGCTCTAAAACCAATTACTTAGAAAGATCGTGTGTAATTGTTTTGTCAGATTAGAATCATCAGTTGTAAAGAAGTGCCTCTTAACCAAGTTAATTATTCTGATAATCGAGAAAAATTCTGTTAATGGCAGATTAAACTCCTCGAAAATCTGTACTTGGGACGTTAGCTTGTCATGTGAAAAAATATCCGCAATTCTTAACAAATCCTTATCTAACCAATTCATGTCTTTTAAGTTCTATTCCAGGATTTTAATAGGTGTTTTATCCTTCATTAAAGCTATTTTCTTAAAAATAGATCAATCTTTAATAATGTCCTCTATTACTGAAGACCTTCGATTCCTAATCACTTTCTTCAACATGTCTTGATGCACCCAAAGAAGACATTCCAGTCTGTCTGAGGACTGCAATAACTTAGTGGCCTTTGTTAACTTTGCCATTTTTCATTAAACACAATGATTATTATTGAGCACGTTTTTGGCGCAATTGAGCTATTTTTAGGCTACTTTTGGCACAATTCGGCTATTTTTTCCGAAACTTTTTGGGAGCAATTGAGTAGGATTTTTGTGGAGGATTTGGCAACACTGTTCACAGATGTCAGTGTATTACTGGTTTGATTTATTCCTATCACTCACCGTAGTGTGTGTTTGGTAAAGTTAGCATTTGTTTGCATAGGTGGAGTGGAGGTATATTCAAATTTTTCATACAATTGTTTCATTTGTTACTGTTTTTTGGCATTTTCACTTTTTTGTGAAAATGCTGCTGGCTGGGTGCTGGCTGTGAACATGGCTTACTTCTCCAGCAATTTGCGTCCGATTTACAGTTCCAGTCCCAATTCACATTTTCTTGAGCTGATTCCACTCTGACACCCTGATCCCACTCTGAGCACCCTGATATTTATTCTAGGCTGATCCCACTCTCCCCTCACAGCTCTGTCGGGCCGGCAAAATGTTTCCATGGCCACTGCAATGGCTATCTCGAGTCTTGCATCTTGCAAGACTCTCGTGGCCATTTTGGAATCGCTCAATCTGCGCATTCAGAGTTGGTGTTTGTCAGCTGACAGTACAGGCGGCTGCAAATAAACTTCTTTGAGAGGCCTCTCCTTCACATCTGCCTACATACAACATTAAGTGCATGGCGTGAACCCCCTTTTTTGGTCTGTGTTACAAATCGCTATTTGTAACTGGCCCTTTAAATGGAAAATTGCCGTGCTTCCCTGGATTGTGGAGAAGCCTATTTGCCAGCCTCCTTCCTCATGACTATGGCCCCTGTAAGATTGTGCCCCTGAAAAAGTATTAACTTTTATTGGGTGTGTATGGCCCTTTAAGAACCGTCTGGGGACATATTGTGACTTTGCTGAACAATACCCCTTTAAGACTATGTCCCCAGACCTGTAAAATAACTTGTTCCTGGCTTTCTCCCACTTGGTTCAGTAAATAGGGCTTACTGAACCAAGTACCACCCAGGCGGACCACCCAGAAGTTAAAGTGTGCAGGCAATTGACCTCCCAGGCTGTGAGGTTACTGCAGGTTAATTGCACGTGGCGGCGGCCATCTTTGTTCATTCGAATGCGGTCAGCGGTGTATGCTAAAGATTCTGTGGAACTGAAATCGGCTACACATTTTACCGAACACCGCTGACCCTTACCTTCTCCTACACTTCGTTTTTCAGCTCCGTTCGAAATGGGACTTAGTCGTTTTTTCGGCATGAAATTGACCGACCGCACAGCCCAAATCTATGGAACTGTTTTGGGCAGGAAATTGTGCTTGCGGTCGGTCATAAAGGGACCTCCAGCTAACTTTTGATCCAGTGGGGGGATTTGGCTGATTTTTGGAAGTGTTTATGTTTGAAGTGTGCTGAGTCTGAATGTGTAATTTATGGAGATTGAATGTATAGTTTTAAAGTTACAGTGTATATGTGAAAACTGTATTTTTACTGTATGCTATAATTATGTTATGTGTTTATCTGAGGGGAGGAGACGTGGGGGTGGTACCATGTATGTGATTGGTTAATTTCAACCTCCCCCTGGGAGTGTCCTGTGTGTACCTTTTTGTAATAAAAAGCAGGCTGGGTGTCCCAGTCCTCAGTTCTTCTTGACCCTTCAAAACGTAGCCTTGTCTCGTTATTGGAGGGAGTTGCTGTATCACACTGGGGATTGCTATGCTCTGCATATTCCCCTGAGCTTAATCACTTAGCTCTTTTAAGAGCTTGTTCCGGATACGCTCTCCTGGAGGAGAGGTCTTCCCCACATCGTCCTGAATGCTGGAGGTTCATTCCAGGGTGGAAGGAAGACGGCGCGGCTCCAGTTAAGCTACGGCGGTTGTGGAGCCTGCGGTGGTTGTGGTGTCGTCTGCAGTGCTTGGAGTCCTCTGAGAGCGCTAGGAGCATCCATCAACGGAGGGTACTCGGTCGGAGTACACGGAGCTCCGTTACAGTCTGTTCCTTCTGTTGCATTCTGAGAATGAAAAGGGATCTGATAAATCTGATGGCTCCAAGAAAGAATCCCCGAGACCATGAAAATTGAAAAGGAAAGCTGAAGCAACCTAAGCAACGATCAGAACCAGTCCTGATGCAACTTCCCATTTACTTCTCGGAGGAGCACATAGGGGAATTACCGCACACATTCTCTGTTCTAGATGAATGGCATACGGATAGGGAGGCTTCTAACGAAGACATTCTACAAGACAAGGGTGCAATTTCAAATAACTACGTCAAGGAAACATTTGTGGGAGAGCCCTCACATAGAGTCGAAAGAGATCTCTGGCAAGCCCTCCCAAATAGATCAGTAGGGCGTCTTCATGACACAATGAGCAATGCTTCATTAGACCCGAGAAGAATCAGACATCCCCAGTTGGTTGACTGGGTGTCACACACTCATTTGGCATGCTTTATGCATTTTTCTGGTTACATAAGCAATTAGGAAAGGAGGGGAGAAACTGTCTGAAGGCAGAATGCACAAGACTGGCTTTACCTGGCAAAGTGAAACAATCCCGAGAGTTTGATGTGACCATTATTGTTTATGGCCAGAAATGGCCACAACACAAGACAAGCCCCTGGACAGTACAGGACGCTATTTAAGGGCACACAACAAGATGTTCACACCATTAGAGAATTGGGAATGGGATGTTTTTGTTTGCTTGGCCACACTTATTTTGCTCTATCCTCCGGAAGGCTGCTCTGCTGTGCATGGATGCTAAACTCTCTGAATTTGGGAACAAAAGAACCAGGTTCGCAAACCAAGGGTGTGCTTTTTGGTGGCATCTTTATAAAATAACTCAACAAACATGTAAGTTTGTTTACATCTCTTAACAAGACCCAAACTTTTTAAATCCCCCCTAAAAGGGGTGTTTTTGGAAGGGCTTGTTGGCAACCAGACGTTTCAGGACATCAGGTCCCTGAACTACTCAATCTTTATCCTTCTTTCCAGAGATTTTTCTCAGGAACAAGCTTCTACTGACAAAGGATCTGACAAAGAACGTGGAACCAGAGGATGTAGACACGCAAGATTTGCTGGTAAATCTTCAACTCTTAAATGCTTCTTTAAGGTCATCACAAATTGCAACCAGTGGACACAGGTTTCTTCAGATGCCTGGATTCTTCAAATGGTAAAGGGCTTTGTCATAGAGTTTTCTTCTCTGCCATTTCAGAGGTCATTACCTCATCCAATCAGGACTTCCAAAGACCAACATTGGTTCATAGACACAGAGATTCCGATACATCATCACAGTCACCAGTTCTTAATTTTATGTGGATAGTGACATTTATGTGCCTCCCTTCTGTCTTGAGCTCTGCCCATTGGTGTTTTACCAAGCCTCTCAAACCGGTCATAGCCTACGTGAGAACCCATGGTTCGTATCTACTTAGGCGATATCCTGTTATCTGCACAACTGCATCAGGACTAAGCTTTACCATGCGCTTTCTCGAATCTCTGGGATCTGGGGTCACTTACAAAAAAATCTGCACTAACCCCAGCCCAATTTGTGCAGTTTCTGGGATTCCACATTGACTCCATGAACTATGTTCTACGCCTGCCAATGGCCAAGATTAAACTAATTTGGAAAGAGATTTGCTGAGTGTTGTGGCTGTCTTCAATACTCCATTGATGGTTGGCTTGCATTGTGGATCTACTCTCATCTTCCATACAAGCGATTTTTCTATGCCCACTTCATTATTGTGCCATGCAGCAACTGAAAGCCCAACATTTGCAGGTCCTACCGTCCTATGATCAGATTGTTCCCTTGTCTGGTGTGGTTAAAACCAGAACTTTGTTTTTTACTACTCATGCAAACTTGGAATGGCAAGGTCATCCTTGGAACCTGCACTGATATCATACTGGAGTCCAACACCAGTCTGTAGGGCTGGGGCGTGTGAAACGGAGCTCCCTGTACCCCGACTGGGTACCTGCGCCAAAGGGCCACTTCCTAGCTTCAACAGGGGACAAACTGCAGCACTTCTGCCCACAGTCGCCGTTGCTTGACTGGGGCCCTGGAACCGCTCTCTCCTGGAGCCGAATGGGGAATTAGCTCTAGGCACCCCCAGGCACTGGGCGATACTTAGTCCTGGGAGCTCTAGTCCTTACAAGGACTTTCCCCGTTAAATCCCCTGCAAGCTGGAACAGCAGACACAGGAGTAAATCTTCTTTCCCTCCAATAACAGGACAACACACAATTTTGGAGTGTAAGCTGGAATAGATTTTAATGGTGCCACACTTGGCCTTATATGACAGTCCCCAGGCAAGGGGCACGCCCACATGGACCTTGTTGGGGACAGGGACACAAACTTACAAACAAATAATAACACATTTACAATGTAAGCCACTCCCACACCTGGCATACACTCCCTCCCCTCTGCCTGGGAGATAATTGAGTCAGATACTGTATTAACCCAATTATCTCCAGGCAGAAAAAACACACATTTCTAGAAAGTCACAAAAGTACCCCAAAACACATAATATCCCCTAATAGCCCTGATCTGGGTGACCAACATATCCAAAAATCACCCAGTTCAGGGGTTCAGAAATTCTATGGAAGTCATTTATGTGACCGACCGCAGGCATGGTCCCATGCCCAAAACAGTTCCAGAGAATCAGGGCTTGTGGTCGGTCTAGTTCGGTAGTTTGAAAATGAACAAACTACCGAACAGAGTCAATAGTCTTACCCTGGAGCTTGTTCCCCTCATCCAGACGAATGATTTCACCGAACAGTGCCCTTCTAAGTTGAATAGTATCGAACACAGGCGATGATGGAAGTCCAACGTTGTTCGGGAGTTTCTATATCCGATTTTATTTCCATGAGATTCATGCCCAAACACCGCTGCCTGCGTTCATGCGAATAAGATGGACGCCACCTCGTGGTTGTCCATGGGAATTGTGGCCACCCAGATGAACAATTAGAACACTGCGGTAAGAAACGTTTCAAGTTGTTAATAGTTGTTAACAAGCTCCAGGGTGGTCTCTGGTTCGTGTGTTTTTTTGGTAAACGAACCATATAATCCCAATTGCACGAACAGAGACTTTTACATTATTTTTCACAGGGTCCATAGTTTGTGGGCAGGAGACTGGCAAGCAGGATCCTCCAGGAGCTCATGGCAAACTCAGTTACAAAGGGGAGTTTGTCACAGCGTGTCATTCATGGAGGGCTCTATGGGAGAACCATGGTTTGAGTCAAAAAGAACTTTGCACATCAATTGTTTGGAGCTGATTGCAGGCTCTTTTGCAATACACAGCCTCACACAACATAAGATGAATTGTTGCATTCTATTATTGATGGACAAAATCTCGGTAGTCTGATATTTTAATCACCTAGGGGAGCGCGAGATCCTGTTTACTGTTGGAAATCACAAAAGACATACTAATTTTGCTTCCAACACATTTCCTTGAAAGAAGAGTAAGTACCTCCCAGGCTTGTCCAAGCTGTCAGAAGATTGGTTCACCAGGTTTTGGAGGGACTTTAGAGACTGGATGTTGGACAAGTACGTGTTCACAATCCTTCATTCCATGAAGGGCACTTGTAGTGGATCCTTTTGAATCACACAACAACCACCAACTTGCCCAGTTTTAGAATTGGAACCTGGATCCTGAGTGTACAGTGATGGGTGCCTTCCTCCAAATGTGGTCAAATCAATAATTGGTTGGTCATTGGAAAGCAATATTGATCCATTTACAGCTCCTCTACAATTCATTTTAAATTGTCTGTCTTCCCTTTTTGCTTCAGGTAATCTCATGCATTCATCAATCTTGGAGGTTCACATCCTGATTTCGGGTACAGGGTATTCTTCTGTCATGCCCTCCACAAATATTCCCAATTATGGAATGTGAACCTTGTCCTACAATTCTGGAGAAATTGACCGAACAAAAATATGTTCCCTTCCGTTCCACTCCCTTTTCGAGAGGTAGACATTTTCTTGCATATTTGATAATATTTTTATTGTTTCACAATGTGTTATGAATCATTAACTATTTATGCTGCTGATAAATGTCGAACAGCAGATATAGGCGCTCACTATAAATAAGAATAGGCTGCAATAGATCAGCAAGGATTCCCACACCTTGAGTAATATACAAATAGGGAAAAAAACAGAAGTGATCTACTGCGCCAGGGACAGCCACACAAATAAAATTGATATTCAAAACAACCTTATAGTGCAGATTATTTGCATATAGGTATGTTTCCTGGTAAAATATTTTATAAATAAATAAATATACGTACACTTATTCACAACCACAGATTGGTAATTCCAGATTGTACAAAATCTTTAAAATAAAGAACAGTATATACAGATAATAGTGCAATATGTTGAGTCCTCATTGTAGTATTTTTATAAAATCTAGATATTCAACTCACACTTTTCTGAGCTACTGAGAGCTCTGCTGTATAACACGCGGACGGTATAATCCCTGCCTTAGGATATATGAAGATCTACTCAGGATGTTGTTTGGTAATGCTCCAATATGGGGGGGGGAATGGACAGAAATACTCCAATGGTGTAGCACACAAAAATAGGTGTAGTGTATAGAACAAGAAGAGATGTCCTACTTACATTTTCTATGGCAGTACCTTTTTTAGCGGACCCCGGGTAACCCGACCGATTACCTCCACTATTCCCTTCCTTCAGCCACTCTGGAACCCTTAACACAAGTAGGCATCTCTTTCCCCTAGTAACTGGACGAGACACAGCTCGGGGGGGTACAACGCAAACTCTGTTTATTTCTTCACACAAGGTTTTACATGCGCAGACTCCTACACGGGGTCTCCAACACAACACAACACAACAGGGGGTTTCCATCCCAAGAAGCTGATGGGGGATAGAGGAGGGGCAGCGTCCTGCTAGGACAGGAAAAGGAAGGGGGAGAGACACAGAAAAGTAATATTGTACAGCGCTATGGAATCTGCTGGCTCTATATAAATAATACAAATAATAACCTACTCTGCACCAATAATGGGTGCAGGGTGACCAAAATATGTTTCTCAAGTAAATCATATTGTAGACTTTAGACAGATTTATCACTTGCAAGTACTTGTCACCAGATGTGTGGAACATTTTGCTGTGGTTTATAGATTTGTTTTGAGTTTTTCTCCTCTCTTCTTGAAGGGATGCAATAAGTAAAACCATGCAATAATGCATCACCACTAAACCAGACACTGCTGATCATAACAATTTAACCCCTTAAGGACCAAGCTTCTGGAATAAAAGGGAATCATGACATGTCACACATGTCATGTGTCCTTAAGGGGTTATTAAAGGGATGACTTTGAACAAAAAAGGAATCTGGGGAAAATATACGAATAAGTGACGGCGTTCCGTCACAACCTTGCTCTAGCATGAATGGCTTTGGTGGTATGATCCCCACCTGGGATATAGCAGGAACCAGGATCAGCAGAAAGAAGCAATAACATTTGGACTTTATATATGAACTAATAAAATTGGACCTCGTTAAAATATTACTTTAACCCCTTAAGGACCAAACTTCTGGAATAAAATGGAATCATGACGTGTCACACACGTCATGTGTCCTTAAGGGGTTAAGTAAAACATCTACAAAATATATTCATATGCAAATAACAATATTGGTTCAAAAATATATGTAAGAAAGGGGCTCCAATGCACACAACGCGTTTCACCTCACTGGGCTTCCTCAGAAGTGTGGGTGCTTTCCAAGTTCAGAGTCCAAGTTTATACAGGCTGTACATCCTTATTACTGGATCTAGATGTGCTGATTGATTTGTGCTTGTTTCTTCTGAGTAGCACGCGAGATTCGGTTCAATGTGGCATTCTGGGGCTTGTAGTTGTAATCTTTACTATATGTACGTATATACCTATATACACATAATCTGCACTATAAGGTTGCTTTGAATATCAATTTTATTTGTGTGATTTTTCCTGGCGCAGAAGATCACATCTGTTTTTTTTTCACTACAGGCACACCCTCACTTCACATTCACTTGTGAGTACAGACATACCCGCGCCTCTTCTATCCCTGAGTGAACAGAAAATGGAAGGTTCTATTCTCGCCCGGAGCAGCTCAGTTCAGTGTCATTGGGGCAAGAACTTTTCACACCTTCTGACATGGCATAGGTTAATCATCTCAAATTTATACCTTGTCCATATTCTGCAATCGACTACCATCCAGTGAAACGGTTTACCCTGACATTTTCTATAACTATGACTTAGCAGCTTAGCTTCATTAGCCACAATTCTGAGGATTCAAAGTTAAATGATCACTATAGGGTAAGGAACACAAACATGTATTCCTGACCCTATAGCGTTAAAACCACCATCTAGTGGACCCCCCCATGCCTCCTTAACCCCTTAAGGACAAACATTCTGGAATAAAAGGGAATCATTACATGTCACACATGTCATGTGTCCTTAAGGGGTTAAATATAGTAAAATCTTACTGTATTCAACCCTGAAGCTGTATCTGCATGCTGTTAGACTCAGAAAAACAAGCAGTCTGCTGACATCATCAGAAGTGGTAGCCTGATCCAATCACAATGCATAGTGATAGGATTGGCTTAGACTGACAAAGAGGCAGATCAGGGGCAGAGCCAGCATGATTCAAACACAGCCCTGGCCAATCAGCATCTCCTCATAGAGATAAATTGAATCAATTAATCTCTATGAGGAAAGTTCAGTGTCTGCATGCAGAGGGAGGAGATACGGAATCACAGGATGCTTTGCACAGTGCTACCCTGTGCTCTACTGACAGCAGATCTGAGTGCATGGAGGCATATTGTGCCTCCATCAACTCGTAAGTCCCTCTGGTTCACTCTTAGTGACTGCAACGGGAGGCGTTCCTAGCTTTCAATGTAAACACTGTATTTTCTCAGAACATACTGTGTTTACATGAGAAAGGCCTGCAGGGAGCTATAGTTCTCACCTGAATAACCTCATTAAGCTGAATTTGTTCAGGTGACTATAGTGTCCCTTTAAACCATAAATGCTTAAAGTGATAAAGAGGTGTTTCTAAACAAAGTGTGCAACTAAGCTGCTAACAAATACAAATTGGCACTGTATTGACAGAAAATGGCCCAGTGAGCAGGTTTATTTGACTTTTCCTCCCAGTTTAAGGTTGTCAGATTAAAGAGTAAAACATTAAAGATAAATGGTACAATCTGGAATTAGATTTTTCTTTTTACTGTTTGTTTTAACGCTACATTATTGCTTCATTTTAAGTACATTTTCGTTTTACATACATGCTCTGGTCCCATTGTGTCTGTATTAAAGGGACACTATAGTCACCTGAACAACTTTAGCTTAAAGGGAAACTCCAGTGCCAGGAAAATTATCAGTTTTCCTGGCACTGGAGGGTCCCTCTCCCTCCCACCCCCCAATCCCCGGTTACATAGCAGGCCGTTCATAAGGGCACAGACCAAGCGGGCCAAACAATGGGCACCGACATAGCAGGCCAATCCAGGGTTGAATATTATATCATATGAGTATCTGTTATTTATATAACGCTACCCAAATCCACAGCGCTTTACCATGGGTCTTGGAAGAGTAATGGGGATCTCCGTAATGCCGTGAGAAAAAACTGAACCGGGACTGGCGGTCCCTGAATGCCCAGCAGGCAAAAAGCGGTATCCCAGCTGTATTGTTATAAGCGGAAGTAGTTTCAGTGATTACCCCGTCCACGAAAGTAAGCAACATGAGCGATACTCTCCTTAAACTGTGAATTGGAATGCATCTGCACACACAGATCTGTTGATGTTTCCATCATCAATATAAATACCATCATCATATCTGAAAATATTGTATAGTATCCGTCTGTAATTCACAGCAATCCGTGATCTACACTGTCGGCGTGATAAACACTGTCAGTAAAACTCCCAGGGAACTGCGATATACATCAGCAAACACACAGCAAACCGTGATATACACAGTCATGAAAACACACAGTGATCTGTGATATAACTGACAGTAAAACACCCAACAATCCGTGATATACACTGGCAGCAAAACGCGCAGCAAACTGTTTGCCATAATAGGGTCTGGTGTACCATGCGAAAAGGGGGTCAGACGTAGGCCCCTGATACAGTAGATATGTATGCAGGGCACCGGTTCCCACTGGAAGTAAGGGTATGAAGTAAGGAGCCAGTGGTAAAATAAGGTCTGTGTCACAGACAGAGCATACAATGGATATGTCTATAGGAAGTACTACAATCCAGAAAAGATATCATATAAACCCATATCACAACAATCATACACACACACATATCTACATATATATACAAATACATACACCCACACATACATACACCTGGATATAGAAGAACTCATGGTAACTGACAAATAAAGTCCCATGTAGAAGGGGTCAGCTCAAGGCTGCATTAGGTCCCCCAAAGCAAAGACTAACGTGCAGTGGAAGACGCTGAGCTGGTGGAGGCAGACCTCCAACAAGAATGCACCGACGGGGGAGGGACCGCGAGCGGTCGCACTCCCTCCCGGTCGAACTCTCCCCCACCCGGTCGGACACACGCGGTCCGCGGGCGGAGGCGGCCGTGGCCGCGGCCACGTGGGGAAGAAGATCCGGCCGCTGGGGACTCGTGCTGCGTACGCGAGTGCCCCCGCGACCGGGAAACCACATGGGACCGCCGGAGATGAAAACTCCGCGGTCCCGGAGCTCGGGGCCGAAGGAGGCAGGAGTAGCCAGCCTCCTGAAGCCCCCGAGCGGCACGCACAGCGCCAGGCAAGGGCACATAACCGGGAAAAGCCATACAAAGAAGTGTGAAACGGACAGGGGGTTGGGCACAAATCTAAGTGTGGAAAGACAGCAAGGATCCCAAAGCCCCCACAAAACATACACAAATAAGGGAAAATACAGTGAAAGCCTGAAGTACAGGCATTAGAAAACCCCACAAGGAAATATAACACTACATTGGAGTAAAAACCCACACAGATATAAAACAGTATATAGGAGTAAAAAACCCACACAGATATAAAACAGTATATAGGAGTAAAAATCCACACAGATATCTAACAGTATATAGGAGTAAAAAACCCACACAGATATCTAACAGTATATAGGAAGTAAAAACCCACACAGATATATATAACAGTATATTGGGATAAAAAACCCACACAGATACATAACAGTATATTGGGAAAAGAACCCACAAAGATATATACCAGTATATAGGAATAAAATCCCACAAGGATATATGACAGAATAGAAAAGAATACATCTAACAAGGGCAAAATAAACAACTGGACATAGATTAAATCCCACAAGGGCAATCTAAAATATAGAAAATAAATTACTGAAAATAAGAACAAAGACCCAAAGCCACCCACAAAGCAGGAGGCAGAGGTACTCTGACCTGTACTGGTGCGGAGCAGCAAAGAAAGAGGAAATGAGGCATGGGGAGGGGAGTTTTATAGTACCTAACTTTTTTCTGATTGGTTGTTTTCTGTGCTGCTGTGGAGTTCTAGTAAAGAGAGACTTAAGCAAATACGAAGCCTCCTGTCATGTTATAAAATTGCAGGGGAATGATCTATACACTAAAACTGCTTTATTTAGCTAAAGTCATTTAGGGGACTATAGTGTTCCTATAATATATTAGGCTAAATCGTGACATTAGATTCATTTCAGGATAATGTATACATTGGGACTGCATCTCAGTTAGGTTACCATTTATAAATCCACGTATGTGGATTCTCTTTTCTTCTTTTTCAGTTTGATCTCTTCAGATTGTCGTCCATTTATGGAGGTTGATGAGGCTTACCTTCTCAGTTATTGTTTAAAGCTGAAGCTTCTCCGTGACTTTGTATGTTGTATTATTTGGCCCCGGTAGCACCTTTAGACTGTATGCATATTGAGGTGACTGCAGCCTGCCTGGTTTTATAATGTTACTAAGTAACAGAATAAAGTATAACTCCACGCAGTGAGCCTAAAACTGGTCATAGCTCAATAATGAGAATATCAAAAGGATAACTCGAAGGAGACCCGCAGTAGCACCACAGAAGCTCTTTGAAGTGGGGGAAATTGGCAAGTAGCACCTATGGGAATTAGCATATACCAACCCCACATATAACGGGACAAAGATATACTTAGTCCCCATAGATAAATACCAGAGAGCCAACCTGTAAAATATAATAATATCTATAAGTATCAATCACACGAAGCTCCCAAATGTAAAAATATGAATATATATATATCCTTAAATCTCCTTCATGTTATTAAAGAGACACTTCACTGTCCAAATACAAAATAAATAAAAATTGCTTTTTAGTAGATACACCCCAAATGAAAACTTGCATGTGTTTAATTATGTGTTTTTTAATTGAGGATATATCTAAAAACAGTTTGGAAAAGTTGCAGATCTCTTGTCTGGATCCTTTGCAAGCCCTCCCCTTCTAACCCCGCCCAGACTTTCTGTGTGTGTCCAATCACAAACTTCCCAATGCAGCAATGAGGAGTCTTTGCAAGTCAGGTGCTCTGGGTAGTTGTTGCCTCTTGACTTAAAGGACCACTATAGGCACCCAGACCACTTCAGCTAAATGAAGTGGTCTGGGTGCCAGGTCCATCTAGGATTAACCCTGCCTGCTGTAAACATGGCAGTTTCAAATAAACTGCTATGTTTACATATGAGTTAATCCAGCCTCTAGTGGCTGTCTCAATGACAGCCACTAGAGGCGCTTCCGCGATTCTCACTGTGATTTTCACAGTGAGAAGACTCTGCCGTCCTTAGGAAAGCATTGAGAATGCTTTCCTATGGACTGAATGAATGCGCGTGCGGCTCTTGTCGCGCTTGCGCATTCAGCCGATGATGGCTGAAGAAGGAGGAGAGTCCCCAGCGCTGAGGGAGCCCGGCGCTGAGGGAGTGTTTACCCAAAAGCCCGGCGGGAGGGGGACCCAGAGGGTGAGGGGGACCCAAGGACCCTATAGAGCCAGGAAAACTAGTATGTTTTCCTGGCACTATAGTGGTCCTTTAATCTCCACTGAGCTAAACAAACCAGGAAGTAACAGGGTAACAGGACCGGTGGTAACAAATTCATAAAAGTATCAATTTCTGCTGAAATCTACACTATTTTCAAAATGAATAAAGAGGACACACTGTTCACAGATAAAGCTTCTCAGGGAGCTGAAGAGCTAAACAATTAATTGTAATTTGGAAAAGCACATTTCACCCCAGGCTATTAATCTGAAGAGTTTTCCAGTCACCACTTAATGAGTGACTACAAAATGTGTTAAACTCTCCGAAACGCCAAAGTAAGGGCTCTTCTAGAATTCAACGTGGTGCTAGGGTTATTGAGAGCTTCCCAGGTGGCAAGTTCATTTAAAAAGCCAGCGAGTTATAGGTGGTCTTTCACAACAGTGGGATTGGCTGACTGCATCCAGCCATTCACCTTGCTCAATGTCGTTATCTATGAGATCCACACTGACTAGCTCACCATCGGACAATGACGTTATTAGTATAAAATGTTTATATTAGAAATATTTGTCTGATTTTACTATCTTAAATTGAGCAGTAACTGGTCGAACACAATGATGGAGAACCTGGCTGAGTTTTTGGTTTCAGTTAGATAATGTTAATGTTAATATATTTTCTTTGCTCTCCTTGTTGTCAATAGCTTCTCGAATCTCCATGACACCATCGCGTCCACATACCCGGGTTACTCTCATTCAAAAACACATTCAATCCCTCTGTCAATATCCCTCTGTCAATATACACAATATCAACCCTCTCCCTGCCTGATCTCAGCATTCGTGTCATACAAGATGTCCTAATACTCTTCCATTCCCTCTAGTAATGCCCTTGTTACTGTGTGTATCTCACGTCACTGCACAGAAGGCCGCACAGCGACGTGATGCCCACAGCTGATGAAAGCGCCCGCTATCTTATCAGCGTTAGGAAAGACTAATATGTACAATGGCCATTTTTAGACACGTTTCCACTTTCCCTTTTGGAATAATGGTGGGAATTAGCACATACAGATGATATATAATGTATGATGTGCTGCTCCCGCGGTATTTGTGGAGTGGCGTATTAATGGATGTGGTGCCCTCCTCAGCATGGCAAAGGATTATTGATGTTTAAAAGTTAAATATTTTATTTGTTTCATATCTCAGCTGGTGAAGGACCTAACCCCGTGTTGGTAGGACATAGTTACGCTGTAATAACACTTTCTCGGTTCTAGGTACGTTTAGCGGCAGTCATCATTAAGACATGATTATAAAGTTCTTCGCTAGCTTGTTTTATCACAGCATGAGAAATGAAACACACAATATACAGCAATATAGTGGCTCTGCTGGTCTGGCAGTTATTTCTTATTTGAACTTGCATTTAAAGACTTACAATAAGGCCGTGCTCAGAGAACGAGAGACTCACATGTTCCTTCTCTGGAAGCAGCAATCCCAATAATCATTTCTACTCCCTCCAATGGGTGAGAGCAATAAAAGTGACCTTTATTAGTACCGTGAACACGATAATAGCTATGGATAATAAACATTCCTTATTAATACATGCTTTCATTTATTAGTGTATATTTCTAGCACTATGTACACATTCGTTGAAATTATTTCACGCTTACATTTACTTGTTGTAAAGATTAAATATTTCTAAATTGCACTTGTAACAGATGCCCTATTCCTGGAGTTTAACCCCTTCAGGACCGGCCTGTTTTGGCCATGTTGTACGTTAAGGACCAGGGATGTTTTAACACTTTTGTGGTGTTTTTGTTTAGCTGTAATTTTCCTCTCTCTCATTTACGGTTTCCATACAAATTATATATTGTTTTTTTCAGGACAAAACGGGCTTTCTTTATATACCATTATTTGTATCATGTCATGTAATTTACTTTAAAAAAAAATAATAAAATATGGTGAAAAATAGAAAAAAAAAACATGTTTTTTTACTTTTGCTTGAAATATCTTTTATTTACCTATGAAAGCTAATTAAAAAAATGCTAAATAGATTCAAAATGTTGTCCTGAGTTTAAAAACACCCAGTGTTTACGTGCTGTTTTGCTTTTTTTTGCAAGTCATAGGGCTATAAGTACAAATAGGAAATTACTGTTTCAAATATATATTTTTTAAAATGTATTAATAGTGACATTGTAACACGTATCTGTCATAAATCTCTGAATCACACCTCACATGTACATATTTTTTTTAAAGTAGACAACCCAGGGTATTCAATATGGGGTATGTCCAGTCTTTTTTAGTAGCCACTTAGTCACAAACACTGGCCAAAGTTAGCGTTCATATTTGTTTGTGTGTGAAAAAAGTGAAAAACTAAATTGAACGCTAATTTTCATGTCCCCCCATATTTTTGCCTTTATAAGGGGCTTGCTGCCCCCTAAGTAAAGATTCCTCGAAGCTTTCATTAACTGATTCTGTTGTGAGTGTGATTTCTTCGGCACGCATTTATACTTTGAAATCTGGACAGGGGCAGATACTCAAGCAAACACTTGGTTTGGTCTAAAACAATTATACACACATATATAATTCTATATTTTTATTAACATTAACCTTTATTTTTTGGGGGGGATTTTACACTTGCAGGGCGACTGCCTGTCAGCACAGGCAGTCCCCCTGCAAGCAGACACTAGGACATCTATTGTGACCATTTGACCGCTCTGTTGAGCGATCACATGGCCCCAGGGGTCCTAATTCGCCATGGGCAGGCTGCAGGCAGTCCCCCCACACCGTGAGCAACGCTGATCGCCGCGGGGGGAACGACGGCGATCGGGTAAGTACATATTACTGCTGTGACGGTTCAGGACCATCAGCGGTCTGCAACGGTAAAATACACATGACGGTCCTGAACCGTCACCGGTCGCGAAGGGGTTAATTTTTTAATCTAACCGAACATATTTGCCCAGCTGGTTCGTATACCGAATAATATACCAAACACTTGGACCACCCAGAGCAGTCGTGTGCTGCTAATTGACCCACTTGACCTTACTAAGACTTGCTTTAACCACAACACTTGAATGTTCTAAGTCAGGGGTAGGCAACCTTTTAGCAGCACTGTGCCGATATAGGATTGTGATGTCCCGTAGCGTGCCGGTCCTATTTTTTTAAATTGAGGTCTGTATGCTGCCGTATTCTGCTTGTGTTATTTTTTACTGTAATTGCTTTGCATCATTGTATTTGTGCGTATATGAGCTATTATATTGTATATGTTCATTAGTAGTTTATGGTATTGTGTATGATACCTATGAATGTGGGCTGTGTATGAGGGCTGCTTGTGGAATTGTGTGTGTGGATGGATATGTCACATTGTGTGTTTGGTAGTGTGTGGGGGCTGTTTGGGGTATTGCATGTGAAAGGCTGCATGTGGGGTTTGTGTGCATGTATGTGGATTGTTAGCGGGTTACGTTTGTGCAGATTGTGTGTATGTTTGTGTGTGGGCTGTTCGTATTATTTGTATAAGGGGAGGGTTATTCTTCATTTCTGTGTTATGAATGTAAATTAGTGATAGTAAAAATGTCTATTTACTGTGTATACCTGTATTCAATATCTACTCAAAATGGCTGCTAGAGCACCCGCTCCCACCGACTAACTACCTCGTGTAACAAGATGGCGCCTACATCCGGAGTAAAATCCCGGGATGATGGTGACATCACGCCTCGTAGGATGTCCATTAGATAAGACACTTAACACCTAACCAATTAGAGATGTATTCTCTCTGTTATCTACATTTTTGCATATGATGTATTTTTGCCTTTATAAGGGGCTTGCCGCCCCCTGAGTAAACATTCCGAAGTTTTTTATTAACCTGATACCTGTGTCTCAGTGTAATTTACTTCAAAACGTGCACGCATTTTTTTTTTTTTTTAACAATTTGGAAAGGAGCAGATACTCAGATAAACACTTGGTTTGATCCACAATATCTGTGTATATCTAGCAGTATGGTTGGCTTCCCTGGGTTCCAGTGGGGACCAGGCTGGCCTGGTACAGGTCAAAGACAGGAGCTGCAACAGCAGCTGCAGGCTGCTCTACTACGTTGTGGATTCCCATTCACAAGTGCTTGGAGGAACTGATCTGAGATCATTTCCTCTATGTGCTGCAATGCTTAAATTGAGGATTGTCCTTCACCATCTTTTCGTATTAGCAGATATTTGAAGTTTTACTGGGACTCCTGATAGGCCAGAGCCTGTTTGGCTCTAGCAGCCTTGAGTGCCGTGCAAAGACACCTCGAGTGCCATGAACGGCACTAGTGCCGTAGGTTGCCTACCTCTGTTCTAAGTGGTTCACTGGGAGGCCGTCATTCGTATGTACGAACACGAGATGGCGGCCATCTTGTTTTGTCGAATACGTCCAGCGGTGTTTGGTCATCGAGTGCATGGAACTATTTTTGGACACTTAATGACCCGAACACCGCTTAGACTTCCAGGATCACCTATATTGGTTCCAAGTCATCCGAAGGAGGAGGCGTTCACTGAACGAGGGGCACATGACTAGCTTTCTCACTAACAGTTATTTGTGATATTTCGTGTAATTGAAGCTCCCGTAAGAGACCAGCCGCACAACCTGAAATCTATGAAACTATTCTGGGCAGATGCCTCATGTAAGGTCGGTCAGAAATAAGACTTCCATAAAACTCCCGAACCCCTGAATCGATCTGGGTGATTTTTGGATATGTTGCTCACCCAGATCGGGGGTATCAGGGGATATACTTTTTATGGGGTTATTTATGAGTTTTTGGGATACTTTTGTGTTGTCTGTAAATGATGTGTTATTTTTTGCCTGGAGATAATGGAGTTGATACAGTAAATGGCTCAATTATCTCCCAGGCAGAGGGGAGGGATTGAATGCTATGTGTTGGAGTGTCATACAGTATAACGCTATTATTATTGGTCTGTAATTCTATATTGTAGTACCCCACAAGGTCCATGTGGGAGTGCCTCTTGCATGGGGAATTGCATAAAAGGCCAGTGTGGCTACCATTAAACCAGTTCACTTAACCCTCAACACACAGCCTCGTCTCGTGATTGTAGGCAACCACTATACTGCTATAACCACTCGCTCTTATAAGAGCTCTACAGCTATATTGGATTCATGGTCTGCTTGGATATCGACTGGAGAATACTGCAGCGCTACTCAGACTAGGGGAAAAGGACATTTTGGTGGTAGATACCCCTCCTCACTCGGGGTGACTGTCATA
Source organism: Pelobates fuscus (assembly GCF_036172605.1). Classification (NCBI taxonomy): domain Eukaryota; kingdom Metazoa; phylum Chordata; class Amphibia; order Anura; family Pelobatidae; genus Pelobates; species Pelobates fuscus. The sequence goes on along the minus strand of NC_086318.1, from coordinate 444,928,109 downwards.
ATGGTACTGTTTTATTCTTCTTATTATTTTTTTTATTATTTTTTCTTATTTCCATGGTAGTTGATGGGTTCTCAGGATGTTCCATGGCAATGCTAGATATCTTTTCTATGGAACTAAAACTAATAGTTAGCAGTGGCTCCTCTACTATATGTGCTAAATCCTAGTTCTTAGGAGGCCTAGTAGCCCCATCAGTCTTTTTTGTTTTTCTCAGAGAGTTCCCTTCTTTTCAGGCCAACACGGGATGACTCTCTCCACAGATCTCTCATACCAGATCACAGAGATATCCCTCCCCAGATCTACCAGATCACAGATACATAGTTATATAGCTCAAAAGATGTCACGATTGTGGGAACCAAACACGCTAACACACACACACAGAAAAGGTGCAGTACCGGACTTTAGAGTGGCCGGGCTAAGCACACAAAGAATAGTCAGGAGACAAGCCAAGTAAGGGGAACCAGAAGACAGAATAACGAGAAACAAGCCGAGGTCAAAGGGTAGGAGAAAGCCACAAAGTCAGATTAACAAGCCAGAGAGTACGTAACCAGCAACACAAGTTCAGTAGCAATACTAGCAAGCAAAGACCACAACAGGGCAGGGAGGAACAGGAAAGGTAAGTATTTAAACCATAAGGTTAGTTCTGATTGGATCATTTCCAATCAGAATTAACAATCACACATGGGAGATATCCCACTGTGATTGAGGCACTGTGCCTTTAACGCCGGGTCAAGTGGCTGACCCCGGCGTGTAATAAATCGGGCGGTCTCCCAGCGTGCAGCATCATGCATGCTGCCGCTGGGGGACGTGGAGGAAGACGCGGGCGGCATCCGTGGCTGGGAGGATGCCGAGCGCATGGTAGGAAGGGGACCGCGGACGGCTGGTGGGTGAGTGCCGCGAGTGGACTGCAGCCTCCCCTCGCAGCCGCCCGCGGGATCCTGACAAAAGAGACTTGTGTCCATCAAGTTCAGCCTTCCTCACATTTGTTTTTTTGCAGCTGATCCAAAAGAAAGCAAAGAAAAAAAAAAAACAGTTTGAAGCACTTCCAATTTTGCAACAAATTAGCAAAAAAATTCCTTCTTGACCCCAGAATGGCAGTCAGATTTATCCTTGGATCAAGAAGCTATTACCCTACATTGAAAAATTATATCCTTGAATATTCTGGTTTTGTGTAAAACCACTTCTTCAGGCAGAGAATTCCACATCCTTATTGTTCTTTCTTTGCCTTAGACAAAATCTTTTTTCTTCGAGTCTAAAAGCATGGCCTCGTGTCCTATGTAAAGTCCGGTTTGTGAATAGATTTCCACACAATGGTTTGTATTGGCCCCGAATATATTTTCATAATGTTATCATATCCCCTCTCAGGCGACGTTTTTCTAAACTAAAGAGGTTTACATTTGTTAACCTTTCTTCATAGCTGATATGTTCCATTCATTTCATTAATTTTGTAGCCCGCCTCTGCATTTTTTCTAGTGCCATAATATCCTTCTTTAGAACAGGTGCCCAAAATTGCACAGCATATTCAATATGTGGTCTTACCAGTGATTTATAAAGAGGCAAAATGAGATTCTCATCCATAGAATTAATGCCCTTTTTCATGCATGACAATACCTTACTGGCCTTGGCCACTGCTGATTGACATTAAACATTGTTGCATAGTTTGTTGTCTATAACAATTCCCAAGTACTTCTCGTGTGTAGTTATCCCTAATTCGCTTCCATTAAGGAAGTTACGCCGAAGTGCATAACTTTGCATTTTTCAACATTAAATTTAATCTGCCATTTGAGTGCCCATTCCCCCAGTCTATCTAAATCCCTCTGCAGCAAAGTAATATCTTGCTCACATTGTATCAGAGTTTTGTGTAATTTGCAAACACTGAAACATGACTCTTTGTACTCTATCCTTAAGCCAATGTTCTACCCAAGAACAAGCATTTTCATCTAGACCAATTTCTTTTAGTTTCAAGACTAACCTATTGTGTGGAACTGTATCAAAATCCAAATAGATCACATCCACTGCAACACCCTGATCTATACTTCTACTTACTTCTTCGTAGAACGCAATCAAGTTAGTTTGACATGACCTGTGCTTCATAAAACCGTGCTGATTTTTGCTGATAACCATGTTCTTCTCAAGGAATTCTTGAATATTATCCCTTAATAACCTTTCAAATATTTTACCAGCCACAGAAGTTAAGCTCACAGGTCTATAATTTCCAGGCAAGGATTTTGAACCCTTTTTAAATATAGGAACCATGTCTGCCTTCCTCCAATCCTCCGGAACACTTCCTGAAAGAAAAGAATCTTGAAAGATTAAAAACAGAGGTTCACTTATTTCTACACTTAGTTCCTTAAGTACTAGTCTCTTCCCAGATCCCTCATACCAGATCACAGATACGTCTCTTCCCAGATCCCTCATACCAGATCACAGATACGTCTCTTCCCAGATCCTCATACCAGATCACAGATACGTCTCTTCCCAAATCCCTCATACCAGATCACAGATACCTCTCTCCCCAGATCCCTCATACCAGATCAAAGATACGTCTCTCCCCAGATCCCTCATAGTGGATCACAGATACGTCTCTCCCTAGATCCCTCATAGTGGATCACAGATACGTCTCTTCCCAGATCCCTCATACCAGATCACAGATACGTCTCTCCCCAGATCCCTCATACCAGATCACAGATACGTCTCTCCCCAGATCCCTCATACCAGATCACAGATACGTCTCTCCCCAGATGCCTCATACCAGATCACAGATACGTCTCTTCCCAGATCCCTCATACCAGATCACAGATACGTCTCTCCCCAGATCCCTCATACCGGATCACAGAGATCTCTCTCCCCAGATACCTTATACCGCATCACAGAGATCTCTCTCCCCAGATACCTCATACAGGATCACAGAGATCTCTCTCCCCAGATACCTCATACAGGATCACAGAGATCTCTCTCCCAGATACCTCATACAGGATCACAGAGATCTCTCTCCCCAGATACCTTATACCGCATCACAGAGATCTCTCTCCCCAGATACCTCATACTGGATCACAGAGATCTCTCTCCCCAGATACCTCATACAGGATCACAGAGATCTCTCTCCCCAGATACCTCATACAGGATCACAGAGATCTCTCTCCCCAGATACCTCATACTGGATCACAGAGATCTCTCGCCCCAGATACCTTATACCGCATCACAGAGATCTCTCTCCCCAGATACCTCATACAGGATCACAGAGATCTCTCTCCCCAGACACCTCATACAGGACCACAGAGATCTCTCTCCCCAGATACCTCATACAGGATCACAGAGATCTCTCTCCCCAGATACCTTATACCGCATCACAGAGATCTCTCTCCCCAGATACCTTATACCGCATCACAGAGATCTCTCTCCCCAGATACCTTATACCGCATCACAGAGATCTCTCTCCCCAGATACCTTATACTGCATCACAGAGATCTCTCTTCCCAGATCCCTCATACCGGATCACAAAGATCTCTCTCCCCAGATACCTTATACCGCATCACAGAGATCTCTCTCCCCAGATACCTCATACAGGATCACAGAGATCTCTCTCCCCAGATACCTTATACCGGATCACAGAGATCTCTCTCCCCAGCTCCCTCATACCGGATCACAGAGATCTCTCTCCCCAGATACCTTATACCGCATCACAGAGATCTCTCTCCCCAGATACCTCATACAGGATCACAGAGATCTCTCTCCCCAGATACCTTATACCGCATCACAGAGATCTCTCTCCCCAGATACCTTATACCGCATCACAGAGATCTTTCTCCCCAGATCCCTCATACCGGATCACAGAGATCTCTCTCCCCAGATACCTCAAACAGGATCACAGAGATCTCTCTCCCCAGATACCTTATACCGGATCAAAGAGATCTCTCTCCCCAGATACCTTATACCGGATCACAGAGATTTCTCTCCCCAGATCTCTCAGACCGCATCACAGAGATCTATTGCACCGATCACCAAGTAGCGCCCACCTGAGACCTTGCGCTTAGTTAAGGTTGTAACCATCCAGACCCCTCACCACCAGGTCCTGTTTTTGTATATTGCTTTATGTATTTATCTGGCTAACGTTCTGCTTTTCTTGACACAGAGACCTATGTTTTACACGTAAAGTGGGATCGTTTCCATGGGATTATGCTAAAGGCCAGCTTTCTCCTCATTTGCAGACAATCTTTGCATGGTATTTTATCCTCTGTACTTTTCCAAGCAATGCTACACTCGGCCGCCTCAGGGTAATCGGCCTATTTCAGTATTTATTCAGCTTGCCTCCCTCGAATCTAAAGAGTTAAAGTTAGTGAAATGAAGGAGTTAACAGGCTCAGTGCAGCCATTACTAATAAAGAGGATTGAATGGAGGTGAGCTTGTGACCTGGGCTTCAGGCATGAACTGGGCCAAGGAAGACAGAAACCGTGAGAGCGAGTGAGTGCGGCAGGAGGGGGAGAGAATCACGTGCTTGAGAAAAGTCCAAAGCTAGATTCCCGACTCATGTTAATCATACGCTTTATCTGAGGTCAATGCACTACCTGCAGAGCGGCACGTCTGAATGTGTGAGGGACAAGGGGAGGGGGCAGCTGGCACAGCGGCTGGAAGGAGAGAAGGAGGAGAGAAAGAATGAGAAAAGATATGGAATCAGTAACTAGCTCAGTTCTGGACCAAAGAGCAGAGAGGAGAGCAATGGCCGTGGAAACCAATGAAATGTTCCTGCTGTTTGCCCAGCTTTCAGCTCTTGGCTCTAGAATTGCCCTTTATAAAGATGCCCCCAATGTAGCATGAGGAGACAGAGGGCAGGAGGAGACAAGGGACATTAGAAGAGACAGAGAGTGTTAGGAGAAACAGTGGGCAGGAAGAGACAGAGAACATTATGAGAGACAGAGGGCATTATGAGAGACAGAGAGTGTTAGGAGAGACAGAGGGCATGAGGAGACAGAGATTGTTAGAAGAGACAGAGAGTGTTAGGAGAGACAGAGGGAATGAGGTGACAGAGAGCATTAGGAGACAGAGCGTGTTAGGAGAGACAGAGGGCAAGATGAGACAATGAGGATGAGGAGACAGAGGGCATTAGGAGAAACAGAGCGTTAGGCGAGACAGAGGACAGGAGGAGATAGAGAGTGTTATAAGTCAGCGTTAGGAGAGACAGAGGGCAGGAGGAGACAGAGTGTTAGCAGAGACAGATCAGGAGGAGACAGAGGACAGTTGGAGAGACATAGAGCAGGAGGAGATAGAGATTGTTAGGAGAGACAGATAAGTAGGAGACAGAGGGCGTTAGGAGAGAGAAGGCAGGAGGAGACAGAGGGCGTTAGAAGAGACAGAGGGTGTTAGGAGAGAGAGGGCAGGAGGAGACAGAGGGTGTTAGGAGAGAGAGGGCAGAAGGAGACAGAGGGTGTTAGGAGAGAGAGAGGGCAGGAGGAGACAGAGGGTGTTAGGAGAGAGAGAGGGCAGGAGGAGACAGAGGGTGTTAGGAGAGAGAGGGCAGGAGGAGACAGAGGGTGTTAGGAGAGAGAGGGCAGAAGGAGACAGAGAGTGTTAGGAGAGAGAGAGGGCAGGAGGAGACAGAGGGTGTTAGGAGAGAGAGAGGGCAGGAGGAGACAGAGGGTGTTAGGAGAGAGAGGGCAGGAGGAGACAGAGGGCGTTAGGAGAGAGAGAGGGCAGGAGGAGACAGAGGGCGTTAGGAGAGAGAGGGCAGGAGGAGACAGAGGGCATTAGGAGAGAGAAGGCAGGAGGAGACAGAGGGCGTTAGGAGAGAGAGGGAAGGAGGAGACAGAGGGCGTTAGAAGAGAGAGAGGGCAGGAGGAGACAGAGGGCGTTAGGAGAGAGAGAGGGCAGGAGGAGACAGAGGGCAGGAGGAGACAGAGGGCGTTAGGAGAGACAGAGGGCAGGAGGTGACAGAGGGCGTTAGGAGAGAGAGGGCAGGAGGAGACAGAGGGCGTTAGGAGAGAGAGGGCAGGAGGAGACAGGGCGTTAGGAGAGAGAGGGCAGGAGGAGACAGAGTGTTAGCAGAGACAGATCAGGAGGAGACAGAGGACAGTTGGAGAGACATAGAGCAGGAGGAGATAGAGATTGTTAGGAGAGACAGATAAGTAGGAGACAGAGGGCGTTAGGAGAGAGAAGGCAGGAGGAGACAGAGGGCGTTAGAAGAGACAGAGGGTGTTAGGAGAGAGAGGGCAGGAGGAGACAGAGGGTGTTAGGAGAGAGAGGGCAGAAGGAGACAGAGGGTGTTAGGAGAGAGAGAGGGCAGGAGGAGACAGAGGGTGTTAGGAGAGAGAGGGCAGAAGGAGACAGAGGGTGTTAGGAGAGAGAGGGCAGAAGGAGACAGAGGGTGTTAGGAGAGAGAGAGGGCAGGAGGAGACAGAGGGTGTTAGAAGAGACAGAGGGTGTTAGGAGAGAGAGGGCAGGAGGAGACAGAGGGTGTTAGGAGAGAGAGGGCAGAAGGAGACAGAGGGTGTTAGGAGAGAGAGAGGGCAGGAGGAGACAGAGGGTGTTAGGAGAGAGAGAGGGCAGGAGGAGACAGAGGGTGTTAGGAGAGAGAGGGCAGGAGGAGACAGAGGGTGTTAGGAGAGAGAGGGCAGAAGGAGACAGAGGGCAGGAGGAGACAGAGGGCGTTAGGAGAGACAGAGGGCAGGAGGTGACAGAGGGCGTTAGGAGAGAGAGGGCAGGAGGAGACAGAGGGCGTTAGGAGAGAGAGGGCAGGAGGAGACAGAGGGCGTTAGGAGAGAGAGGGCAGGAGGAGACAGGGCGTTAGGAGAGAGAGGGCAGGAGGAGACAGAGGGTGTTAGGAGAGAGAGGGTAGGAGGAGAGTGATAGAAAGAATCTGATTAGTGAGGGTAGAATGGGGAAAACAGGGGTATATCCACTAAACAGCCCGTTAAGGTACGCTGACAGCTGACACATATAGACTGAAACTGTCTTCAGTTAAAAGATACAGAGACGAAGAGAGTGCCGGAGAGAGAGATATGAAAGGTCACTCACTAATTTATAAAATTATATCCAAATAGCACAAATTCAGCTAATAAGCCAAGCAGTGACGAGATCTCAGTTACAGCTTGTTTTTAAAATTAACTATTTCAGCCCGGATTTTACCATTCAGAACTCAATTTACTACAACGCAGAGTTTGCTGAATTCACCACGATGAGAGAGACAAAGAGAAATATAATGCAATGAGAGTGAAAGGGCCCCCGGGCTTCCAAACTAGTGATAGGACCTCTGAAGAGGATGATTTGGGGGGAGAATAGAGAACGTGAGAGCACAGAGAGATTGGATAAACAGGGCCAAGCTCGGTAAACTAAGCCCCGCTGCGTGACTGGGCAGGAAATAATCAGGAATGATACGTCTCTGGTAGAGACCGCGCTGAGCCCAGCTATAATCTAATCATTCCTAAAGTGCTGGAATTTTCACTCTCTGAAAACAAGTGATAACGTTGTGTGTGATACCAGGAATAATACAGCACAGAAGGAGGTTGTATTCACTAAGGAGGAGATTGTCCCTAATAAAGGGCCATTTAACCCGAACAGTTTGGGACAAATTAAAATGAAATCTATCGCGGTGGTAACGCAGCAGCTACAAACAGTTTCATAGAATGACACCCAGAGCCACGGGACCCGAGCTCAGAGTTAAAGATTTCAAATCTGTACATAATCGCTAATTAATTTAATATCTATATTTAATTGCTCCCAGGAACCTCACACAACTCTTTCCAAAGGATGAACGTGATCATTTTGTTATAGTTTTCATGTTGTTAAAAGTATAAATCTCAAATAATTTACTCAATGGAATAATTAGAGAAAGTTCAATCTCTCAAGTCACGTTTCTCTGCGCCCGGATCCCTGGGACGGCTAGGGAGACCAGCCAGGTACAGGGCCAGCAGGGGACCTTAGGGAATAGAAAGGTTTTTTTACACAGTATATTGGTGATGTGTTAAAGGTGCAAATATTTCAATTACAATAAAAAATACTTAAAAAAAAGATTTATAAGCAATAGATTACATGGGTAACTGCTGCAGAAGGCTGACTCATCCCAAACCAGGAAGAGGCTGCACCGACCGGAAAATTCTTATTATGGGTTTTTCTCATGCCCATAAATTTCTTCTCAGCAGAGGGTTGTGGGAAATATAGTGCAGATTCACTGACCATGTAGGATGACTGGAACAGCGCAATAAGAACCTAGAGGCCAGCCGCTCTTCCAGCACTTATGGGCCCTTGTTGTGGTCTCCTGGCTTAGATCAAGGAGTTAGTTGGCAGTGTGATAGACCACTCTATCACTAGATGTACTCTGTCCATTTGTTTTTTCCCCTGTCGTTCGGTTACCAAACAAAGTCCTATTTCCCCCCTTTTTTTTACACCCCCTTCCTCCCCCCCCATGCCCCAGATTGCCAGTTGGCCTCCACCAATCGCTGCTTCCTAGTAGCCTGGAGTACTAAAAGTACCGCACCGGACACCATAAACACCGTAGTCCCTTAGCCGCCGCAGCTAGGTTGGGGTCTCGCTGTCCTCCACTCACCCTGGACCCAAGCCTTGGATCCAGCTTCCAGTGGGTGAACCTCTCCTACTCCAGAGAGTCTAGCAGGTATAGCTGTGTAGCTCTTATAAGAGCTAGTGATTATAGCCAGTATAGCAATCCGAAGCATGTATAGCTGGTATAGCTGGTATAGCTGTTCCCTACAACCACGAAACGAGGCTGTGTGTGGAGGGTGAAGTGAATTGATTTTAATGGGACCACACTTGGCCTTTTATGACAGTCCCCATGCAAGGGGTACTTCCACCTGGACCTGATGGAAGACTGTATTACAAAGTCACAGACCAATGACAACGTTGTTAAAATACATGACACTCCCATACATAATCATACAATCCCCCTCCCCTCTGCCTGAGAGATAATTGAGTCAAGTACTGTATTAACTCAATTATCTCCAGACACAAAAACACACATTTTTATAAAACTCAAAAAATACCTTTAAAACCTATAAAACCTCCACAAACACCCTAAAATCACACATGAACCTCATAAAAAGTATATCTCTGATAGCCCCGATCTGGGTGACCAACATATCCAAAAATCACCCAGATCAGGGGTTCCAGGATTTTCCTGGAAGTCTTAGTTCAGACTGACCGCATGCATGGTCCTATGCCCAAAATAGTTCCAGAGAATCAGGGCTTGCGGTCTGTCTAGTTCGGTAGTTTAAAAATGAATAAACTACCGAACATAGTCAATGTTCTTATCCTGGAGCTTGTTTCCCTCATCCAGACGAACGATTCCACCGAACAGTGCCCTTCTAAATTAAATACAACCGAACGCAGGCGATTATGGAAGTCCAGCGGTGTTCGGGAGTTTCTGTGACCAATTTTAGTTGCATGAGATTTATGCCCAAACACCGTTGCCTGCATTCATGCGAACAAGATGGACGCCACCTCGTGGTTGTCCATAGGAATTGCAGCCACCCAGACGAAAAATTAGAACACTGCGGTTAGAACCGTTCCAAGCTGTTAATAGGTGTTAACAAGCTCCCAGGTGGTCCCTGGTTCGTGCGTCTGTTCGGTTGCCGAACAGGATAACAAAAGGCACAAACAAAAGCCTTTTGCATGGCCCATAGTCCAGAGGCAGGAGGCTGGCAAACAGTGTCAATGTTACTTTTGCCACAACCAGATAGCTTGTTAACCTTTTTGACCCTATTAACTCACTTGTTTTCCTGGGTGGCCGCCATTTCGTGTGAGCGAATGCATGTGGTAAAGGAGATGGTGGCCCTTTTGTCTCACAAATGCAAGCAGCGGTACTCGGACGTCGAATATCTGGAACCCAAATCGGACACACTATACCGCAAACACTGTTAAACTTGTACCGCTGCCTGCTTCTTTCCCAAATATACTTGGAGAGCGCTTTCAGGCAAAAGGTTCGCACGAACAGACAGAAAATTCGCTCCCTAGAGCCAGGGAGGAACATTTGTTTGTATGCCCACAGGAATTCCCAAACAGAGACCGGCCACAGCCTATTTCACCCTAGAACTTTTTTGGGCTTCAACCTCATGGCCGGTCCGTCAAAACTGTACCCAAACAGATCCGAGCGCTATTTGAACCACTTGGGCGCTCGGATCTGGGCTATCCAGGGATATAAGACTTGTGGGGTTCCTGGGTAAATTTAATGTGTTTTGGGTTATTTTCTTGTGTGGGTCCCTGTAACTGAGAGATAATTGAGTTACCGGTCTTTGATTCAATTATCTCCCAAACACATGGACGCCGGGGAGGAGTTTGTATTGCAATGTCCTTGTTCGGGACTGTGACATAAACTTATACACCAATAGTAAGTGGTACAATATAAGGCACACATGGCATACAATACCTCCCCTCTGCCTGAGAGTTAATTTAGTCAATTACTGTATCAATTATCTCCAGGTGAAAAAGACACATTTTCTTGACATGCTGAAAATACCCCCAAAATCACACATGAACCCCATAAAAAGTATATCCCCTAATAGCCCCGATCTGGGTGAGCAACATATCCAAAAATCACCTAGATCGGTTCAGGGGTTCGGGATTCATATGGAAGTCTTATTTCTGACCGACCACACACGAGGCTCCTGCCCAGAATAGATCCATGAAATCAGACCGTGCAGCTGGTCTCTTTCGTGGACTTCAAAATGTAGCAAAATGTCTTGAATAGCTGTTCGTGGGAAAGCTAGCCGTGTGCCCCATGTTCGGAAGCTGGTTTTCACCGAACGCCACCTCTTTCGGATCAATTGGAATGAAACTAAGTGATCCTGGAAGTCTCAGCGGTGTTCGGACCGCTGAGTGTCCGAAAATAGTTCCATATACTCGTGGTGAAAATTACCTTTCCACTGGCTAAAATAATTGGGATTGCAATTGCAATTGGGACTACCGTATATGGTTCGTTTACCAAACAACCATATGGAACATTTTTTACCATAGTGTTCTAATTGTTCGTCTGTGTGGCCGCAATTCCTATGGACAACCACGAGGTGGTAGCCATCTTATGAACACAGGCAGCAGTGTTTGGGCATGAATCTCCTGGAACTAAAATCGGATACAGAAACTCCCGAACACCGCTGGACTTCCATCATCGCCTGCGTTCGGTTCTATTCAACTTAGAAGAGCACTGTTTGGTGGGATCATTCGTCTGGATGAAGGGAACAAGCTCCAGGGTAAAACTATTGACTCTGTTCGGTAGTTTGTTCAGGTTTTTTTTGGCGTGCCCCTTGCATTGTGATTGTCATAAAAGGCCAGTGTGGCACCATTAAAACTCAGTCTTCCTTCACCCTCAACAAAGAGTCTTGTCTCTTGTTGTAGGGAACTGCTATACCAGCTATAATCCCTGCTCCTGGGATTGCTCTTTGGATTCCAATACTGGCTATAATCACTAGCTCTTATAAGACCTACACAGCCAGACCTGCTATACTCTCTGGAGGAGGAGAGGTCCACCCACTGGAAGCTGGATCCTTGCCTTAGGTACAGGGTGGGTGGAGGACAGCGAGACCCCAGCCAAGCTGCGGCAGCTAAGGGGCTACGGTACCTATGGTGTCCAGTGCGGTGACTAGGAAGCAGCAATTGGCGGAGGCATCCAGTCGGGGTGCCAGGTGGTCCGTCACAACACTCGACGACCAAATACCGTTGGACGTTTTCAACAAAACAAGATGGCTGCCGCCACGTGTTTGTGAATACGAATCGACAGCCACCGAGTGAACCACTTAGAACAGTCAGAGTTGCGGCTAGGGCAAGTGTCAATAAGGTCAATTGGGTCAATTGGCGGCACACAACTGTTTTGGGTGGTTCCCCCTCCCAGTTATTCAAACATTGTGCTCTGCATTGTTTTTTCCTCAATAAATTAACTGTCTCATTCCCTCACTAATACTTGTCTAGTATTTGGGAGCGAGGTTGGAAGAGATAGTTATCCTCCCAGGATATTTGGGAGCGAGATTGGGAGAAATATTTATCCTCAATATAGTGCTTGGCTGGTGACTGTGGAGAAGAGACGGATCCAGGTTTGGGTCTGGATCCAAAGCTGGGAACCCTTATCTTGCCAAATCATAAATAACGTGGAAGTGTTCATTTCTATTTTTTCCAAGTTGTCTCAAATGGTTGGCCTTGGATGAATGAAAACCTGAGTTGACCTTGTCTTTTGTAGTTCTGCTACTGTACATCTTTTTACCAAGCTTTTCAACCAACATAAAAAGACATTATTTTGTTATATTTTGGCAAACACTGTCGAAACCTTGAGTCTATAATCCGAAGCAGGAGAACCGACCTATAAACAGGTAAATCAAATCCACCTACATAATGCAGAGGCAGATTGTTGGATTTGGGTAAATGTTCAGTTACAGAGAAACCGAGCTGATTTCATTTGTCTTGGATTGACATGGAGAACAACCTATTACATAAATATTTGTTTTCTTTGATTTAGCTCCCAATAACACACATGCACACGTCATAGTTACATGTGCGAAGACAAGCGTCTACAGAGATGCGTCATCAATTCCAAAGAGAGGTTAGGTGTGAGGACAGCGACACAATCAGAGGTCTATGAGATACACAAAGTCACTGTGTTTTTCCACAATATGCAGTAATTATATGGAAGATCCAAAACCTGTAATTGTACGGAGCTGTTTGAACTCCTTCCCCAGAGAAAAACTAGGACATGTCACTGAGAAGTTATTTGGGAGAAAGCTTTGTAGTTTTCTGACTTTAGCCATCTCATCCTGCCTGACACAGCGCGTATTGAGATGAAGAACGTCAGTATTGCCACACGATAATAACATATTGATCAGAATAAGAACATAAACCAAGCAAGTTATACAATGGAGGGAATGGTACACATAGAACAATGAGTTGGGATCAGAGGCCGATGGTGGAATAGTGAGATAATGAGAAGGACTGGAGATGTACTTGAGAGACTAAATGTTTGATTGTTTCTCGTACTTAACCATTGCGTTTCTCAAATCTTCCATCCATTGAGCTGTATAGTTAATAATGTACTGTCATGTCATTGAGATAATACCCTTCCAATTTACGTATGAAGTGTAAATTGATAAACCAGGCTTTACAGGGTCAGACTAAGCACCCTAATCACTTTGTAATAGTGCATGGTGCTTAGAGCACTCTGAGCCCAAACTCTTTTCTCATTGACTAATAGCCGCAGTGATTGGTAAAAATCTACCTGGGCTGTTTGTTTGGCCCCGTAATGTCCATTTTGACTCATATCCATTGTGTCTATATAGTGCGTGAGTGGAGCAAGGCGCATTTCAATATTATTCCCAATTCCAAGACACATCTTCATTCTACATTTTACCATCTGGGCAGCTATTACGTGTCACATGTATTGGAATCCTTACTAGACAGCTATTCATACTTTTAGCCAATCTGACTCATTAATTCATAGACAGATGAAAAACCCAATTTGAATGCTGATACTGATTGAAAAGCCCATTTTAAGCATTACATATAGCCTACTACAGCCCTGAATTCAAGGTGTCCATGGCACTCTGGTTGAAAACTGCCGACCTTGACAATCCTTTTAATTCCACATGAACATGTTATGATAAAAAATGACCAAACGACAGTGTTACCAATCTTCAATCCAAAGCAGGCAAATACCTACATAGCCACCTGATGGCCGTTCCACAATAACCACAAGTATTTGGCTAATTTTATGACTTCAGTAATGAGCCATTTCAGTGTTATTCACTAAACAGTGAATTGTTGAAAATTTTAAAATAAATTGCACACTTAACGCAAAATTACATTAGGTGGGAAGATGGCGGACCCGGAGAATTTGGCCATTTTGTCCGAACATTTGAAATTGCCTGGTGAATATTTGACAGTTCCCAGTGTAGTGTATAGCCCTATAGGAGAAAGACATATTTACTTAGTCATGCTTCTTCCTGAGCATACACAGGGATATTCACTAAATCTCTCTTATTCTAGTGTATGGATGTGATCTTGCCAGCAGAGGTTCATGGGATACGTAGTTTATGCACACCAGCAGTTCCATACCTATCACAGGGTGAATTGAAGTCCTCAATAGACTGATGGCAGCTATACCATGGAGGATCAGTCTGAGGCAGTTTGTTGTCTTCTATCTGGGTGATGTTCACAGACAGCTTCTCTCCGAGCTGAGAGTGGCTGCATCCTCTACGCACCACCGAACTTTCAAATCAAATGCACGTTTGTTATGGTGCCTAGAAACCCTTTTTAAGAGAGACTTGAAATCCTTATACCAGTAAGGATACAGCACCAAATGTATCAATTTTGGTTTCCCATATGATTGCGTAGTCGAAAGCTGTAAAAAATAAATCTATTTTAATGACATTGGGAACAAATCAGTCCATTGGTGATTGTTACACTCCACCAGAAAATCATTGACATTTGACCAATGTGTTTCACAAGCCTGACAATTTTATTATCTCAAAAAGTCTATACTTTATACAATGCCACAGTTCTGAAAATACAGAAATCTTTGATTACCCAATTGGTGTATAAAGTGGGTAGGATTAAAATTTGCGCAGACCCGGCAAAACTATGACGCTATGGCTGTACTGATTACATCGTGAGAGAAGAAGTTCATGACGACTGTTGAGCCAAAAGTTTAGATCTCAAAATGAGGCTATTATTGGTCACGGTCTGCTTAGTTTTCACTAATATTCTGTGGAGTCACTGCGACGTGTTGCCTTCCTCTCCAGCTCACGAGAGGTTAACAGCGGCCTCGCTATGTCAGTATTGGGTCAGCCCTCCATGTCCAGCTCATCCAGGAAGGCTGATGAAAGCAGAGAGAATGTATGAACAGATAGCAGGAGAATTCCCCCGTGGCATTGTGCATCTCCTGAGAAGCTGGCAGAGCAAAACAGGCTGCCCATTCAGAATGTCCCTTGGGTTTGGCAACATTCCCTGAGAAGGAGGAGAAGGCAGAACAATGATATATACATTCCAAGACAATGCTGCCACCCTAGCCAACCAATGGCAGACTCAGCTCCATCGGCATATCCTCTGCACTGGAAACTGCTCGGCTGGCTGTGCCCGGATCCCGGCTTCTGATTGGCTGCTGCAGGGAGGCAGTGGCTGGACGTCAGAGCTCTGAGAGTGGGGGCCCTCGGCATTGTTTTGGCTATTTGTAAATAGAAGAACATGTGTTATTAACCCTTCATATTGTGCCAGGCAGCAAGATAATCACAGCCCAAGCAGAGAATACGAGAATTAAGGAGGATCTGTAAGGGGTGCTGGTGGAAAAAAGCAACAGCTAAATGTACTGGAATTGCTCCAGAGAATTCTTCTGGAATCGGACCAAAATATCTTTACTGAAAAGAAAGAGACAATGTGGTGAAAACTTGTAGACTCAGAAACCCGTGTAATAACCACACCCATAATAACTCCTCCATAATAACCACACCCATAATAACTCCTCCATAATAATCACACCAATAATAACCACACCCACAATAACTCCTCCATAATAATCACTCCATAATAACCACACCCATAATAACTCCTCCATAATAACCACACCCATAATAACTCCTCCATAATAATCACTCCATAATAACCACACCCATAATAACTCCTCCATAATAATCACTCCATAATAACCACACCCACAATAACTCCTCCATAATAATCACTCCATAATAACCACACCCATAATAACTCCTCCATAATAATCACACCAATAATAACCACACCCCCAATAACTCCTCCATAATAATCAGACCAGTAATAACTACACCCATAATAACTCCTCCATAATAATCACACAAATAATAACCACACCCATAATAACTCCTCCATAATAATCACACCAATAATAACCACACCCCCAATAACTCCTCCATAATAATCACTCCATTAATAACCACACCCACAATAACTCCTCCATAATAATCACACCAATAATAACCACACCCCCAATAACTACTCCATAATAATCACACCATTAATAACCACACCCACAATAACTCCTCCATAATAATCACACCAATAATAACCACACCCATAATAACTCCTCCATAATAATCACTCCAGTAATAACCATACCCATAATAACTCCTCCATAATAATCACACCAATAATAACCACACCCATAATAACTCCTCCATATTAACCACACCAGTAATAACCACACCCATAATAACTCCTCCATATTAACCACACCAGTAATAACCACACCCATAATAACTCCTCCATAATAATCACACCAATAATAACCACACCCACAATAACTCCTCCATAATAATCACACCAGTAATAACCACACCCATAATAACTCCTCCATAATAATCACACCAGTAATAACCACACCCATAATAACTCCTCCATAATAATCACACCAATAATAACCACACCCATAATAACTCCTCCATAATAATCACACCAGTAATAACCACACCCATAATAACTCCTCCATAATAATCACAACAGTAATAACCACACCCACAATAACTCCTCCATAATAATCAATCCAGTAATAACCACACCCATAATAACTCCTCCATAATAATCACACCAATAATAACCACACCCACAATAACTCCTCCATAATAATCACTCCAGTAATAACCACACCCACAATAACTCCTCCATAATAATCACACCATTAATAACCACACCCACAATAACTCCTCCATAATAATCACACCAATAATAACCACACCCATAATAACTCCTTCATAATAATCACTCCAGTAATAACCACACCAGTAATAACCACACCCATAATAACTCCTCCATAATAATCACACCAATAATAACCACACCCATAATAACTCCTCCATATTAACCACACCAGTAATAACCACACCCACAATAACTCCTCCATAATAATCACACCAATAATAACCACACCCATAATAACTCCTCCATAATAATCACTCCAGTAATAACCACACCAGTAATAACCACACCCATAATAACTCCTCCATAATAATCACACCAATAATAACCACACCCATAATAACTCCTCCATATTAACCACACCAGTAATAACCACACCCACAATAACTCCTCCATAATAATCACACCAATAATAACCACACCCATAATAACTCCTCCATAATAACCACACCATTAATAACCACACCCACAATAACTCCTCCATAATAATCACTCCAGTAATAACCACACCCATAATAACTCCTCCATAATAATCACACCAATAATAACCACACCCATAATAACTCCTCCATAATAATCACACCCATAATAACTCCTCCATAATAATCACACCAATAATAACCACACCCATAATAACTCCTCCATAATAATCACACCAATAATAACCACACCCATAATAACTCTTCCATAATAATCACACCAATAATAACCACACCCATAATAACTCCTCCATAATAATCACTCCAGTAATAACCACACCCATAATAACTCCTCCATAATAATCACACCAATAATAACCACACCCATAATAATAACTCCTTCATAATAATCACACCCATAATAACTCCTCCATAATAATCACACCAATAATAACCACACCCATAATAACTCCTCCATAATAACCACACCCATAATAACTCCTCCATAATAATCACTCCAGTAATAACCACACCCATAATAACTCCTCCATAATAATCACACCAATAATAACTCCTCCATAATATCACACCAGTAATAACCACACCCATAATAACTCCTCCATAATAATCACACCAATAATAACCACACCATTAATAACGACACCCATAACTCCTCCATAATAACCACACCCATAATAACTCCTCCATAATAATCACACCCATAATAACTCCTCCATAATAATCACACCAATAATAACCACACCCATAATAACTCCTCCATAATAATCACACCAATAATAACCACACCCATAATAACTCCTCCATAATAATCACACCAATAATAACCACACCCATAATAACTCCTCCATAATAATCACACCAATAATAACCACACCCATAATAACTCCTCCATAATAATCACACCAATAATAACCACACCCATAATAACTCCTCCATAATAATCACACCAATAATAACCACACCCATAATAACTCCTCCATAATAATCACACCAATAATAACCACACCCATAATAACTCCTCCATAATAATCACACCAATAATAACCACACCCATAATAACTCCTCCATAATAATCACACCAGTAATAACCACACCCATAATAACTCCTCCATAATAACCACACCAGTAATAACTACACCCATAATAACTCCTCCATAATAACCACACCAGTAATAACTACACCCATAATAACTCCTCCATAATAACCACACCAGTAATAACTACACCCATAATAACTCCTCCATAATAATCACACCAGTAATAACCACACCCATAATAACTCCTCCATAATAACCACACCAGTAATAACTACACCCATAATAACTCCTCCATAATAACCACACCAGTAATAACCACACCCATAATAACTCCTCCATAATAACCACACTATTAATAACCAGACCCATAATAACTCCTCCATAATAATCACACTATTAATAACCACACCCATAATAACTCCTCCATAATAACCACACTATTAATAACCAGACCCATAATAACTCCTCCATAATAATCACACTATTAATAACCAGACCCATAATAACTCCTCCATAATAATCACACCAGTAATAACCACACCCATAATTACTCCTCCATAATAACCACACCATTAATAACCACACCCATAATAACTCCTCCATAATAATCACATAAATAATAACTCCTCCATAATAATCACACCAGTAATAATCACACCAGTAATAACCACGCCCATAATAACTCCTCCATAATAATCACACCAATAATAACCACACCCATAATAATAACTCCTCCATAATAATTACACCAGTAATAACTACACCCATAATAACTCCTCCACAATAATCACACCAGTAATAACCACACCCATAATTACTCCTCCATAATAATCACACCATTAATAACCACACCCATAATAACTCCTCCATAATAATCACACCAGTAATAACCACACCCATAATAACTCCTCCATAATAATCACACCAGTAATAACCACACCCATAATAACTCCTCCATAATAATCACACCAATAATAACCACACCCATAATAACTCATCCATAATAATCACACCCATAATAACTCCTCCATAATAATCACACCAATAATAACCACACCCATAATAACTCCTCCATAATAATCACTCCAGTAATAACCACACCCATAATAACTCCTCCATAATAATCACACCAATAATAAGGCACCCATAATAACTCCTCCATAATAATCACACCAATAATAACCACACCCATAATAACTCCTCCATAATAATCACACCAATAATAACTCCACCATAATAATCACACCAGTAATAACCACACCCATAATAATCACACCAGTAATAACCACACCCATAATAAGTCCTCCATAATAATCACACCAATAATAACCACACCCATAATAACTCCTCCATAATAATCACACCAGTAATAACCACACCCATAATAACTCCTCCATAATAATCACACCAGTAATAACCACACCCATAATAACTCCTCCATAATATCACATCATTAATAACCACACCCATAATAACTCCTCCATAATAATCACACCAATAATAACCACACCCATAATAACTCCTCCATAATAATCACACCAGTAATAATCACACCCATAATAACTCCTCCATAATAATCACACCAGTAATAACCACACCCATAATAACTCCTCCATAATAATCACACCAGTAATAATCACACCCATAATAACTCCTCCATAATAATCACACCAGTAATAACCACACCCATAATAACTCCTCCATAATAATCACTCCAGTAATAACCACACCCATAATAACTCCTCCATAATAATCACACCAATAATAACCACACCCATAATAACTCCTCCATAATAATCACACCAATAATAACCACACCCACAATAACTCCTCCATAATAATCACTCCAGTAATAACCACGCCCATAATAACTCCTCCATAATAATCACACCAATAATAACCACACCCACAATAACTCCTCCATAATAATCACACCAGTAATAACCACACCCATAATAACTCCTCCATAATAATCACACCAATAATAACTACACCCATAATAACTCCTCCATAATAATCACACCAGTAATAACCACACCCATAATAACTCCTCCATAATAATCACACCAGTAATAACCACACCCATAATAACTCCTCCATAATAATCACACAAATAATAACCACACCCATAATAACTCCTCCATAATAATCACACCAATAATAACCACACCCACAATAACTCCTCCATAATAATCACTCCAGTAATAACCACACCCACAATAACTCCTCCATAATAATCACACCAATAATAACCACACCCATAATAACTCCTCCATAATAATCACACCATTAATAACCACACCCACAATAACTCCTCCATAATAATCACACCAATAATAACCACACCCACAATAACTCCTCCATAATAATCACTCCAGTAATAACCACGCCCATAATAACTCCTCCATAATAATCACACCAATAATAACCACACCCACAATAACTCCTCCATAATAATCACACCAGTAATAACCACACCCATAATAACTCCTCCATAATAATCACACCAATAATAACCACACCCATAATAACTCCTCCATAATAATCACACCAGTAATAACCACACCCATAATAACTCCTCCATAATAATCACACCAGTAATAACCACACCCATAATAACTCCTCCATAATAATCACACAAATAATAACCACACCCATAATAACTCCTCCATAATAATCACACCAATAATAACCACACCCCCAATAACTCCTCCATAATAATCACTCCATTAATAACCACACCCACAATAACTCCTCCATAATAATCACACCAATAATAACCACACCCATAATAACTCCTCCATAATAATCACTCCAGTAATAACCACACCCATAATAACTCCTCCATAATAATCACACCAGTAATAACCACACCCACAATAACTCCTCCATAATAAACACACCAGTAATAACCACACCCATAATAACTCCTCCATAATAATCACACCAGTAATAACCACACCCATAATAACTCCTCCATAATAATCACACCAGTAATAACCACACCCATAATAACTCCTCCATAATAATCACACAAATAATAACCACACCCATAATAACTCCTCCATAATAATCACACCAATAATAACCACACCCCCAATAACTCCTCCATAATAATCACTCCATTAATAACCACACCCACAATAACTCCTCCATAATAATCACACCAATAATAACCACACCCATAATAACTCCTCCATAATAATCACTCCAGTAATAACCACACCCATAATAACTCCTCCATAATAATCACACCAGTAATAACCACACCCACAATAACTCCTCCATAATAAACACACCAGTAATAACCACACCCATAATAACTCCTCCATAATAATCACACCATTAATAACCACACCCATAATAACTCCTCCATAATAATCACTCCAATAATAACCACACCCATAATAACTCCTCCATAATAATCACACCAGTAATAATCACACCCATAATAACTCCTCCATAATAATCACACCAGTAATAACCACACCCATAATAACTCCTCCATAATAATCACTCCAGTAATAACCACACCCATAATAACTCCTCCATAATAATCACACCAATAATAACCACACCCATAATAACTCCTCCATAATAATCACACCAATAATAACCACACCCACAATAACTCCTCCATAATAATCACTCCAGTAATAACCACGCCCATAATAACTCCTCCATAATAATCACACCAATAATAACCACACCCACAATAACTCCTCCATAATAATCACACCAGTAATAACCACACCCATAATAACTCCTCCATAACAATCACACCAATAATAACTACACCCATAATAACTCCTCCATAATAATCACACCAGTAATAACCACACCCATAATAACTCCTCCATAATAATCACACCAGTAATAACCACACCCATAATAACTCCTCCATAATAATCACACAAATAATAACCACACCCATAATAACTCCTCCATAATAATCACACCAATAATAACCACACCCACAATAACTCCTCCATAATAATCACTCCAGTAATAACCACACCCACAATAACTCCTCCATAATAATCACACCAATAATAACCACACCCATAATAACTCCTCCATAATAATCACACCATTAATAACCACACCCACAATAACTCCTCCATAATAATCACACCAATAATAACCACACCCACAATAACTCCTCCATAATAATCACACCAATAATAACCACACCCATAATAACTCCTCCATAATAATCACACCAATAATAACCACACCCACAATAACTCCTCCATAATAATCACTCCAGTAATAACCACGCCCATAATAACTCCTCCATAATAATCACACCAATAATAACCACACCCACAATAACTCCTCCATAATAATCACACCAGTAATAACCACACCCATAATAACTCCTCCATAATAATCACACCAATAATAACTACACCCATAATAACTCCTCCATAATAATCACACCAGTAATAACCACACCCATAATAACTCCTCCATAATAATCACACCAGTAATAACCACACCCATAATAACTCCTCCATAATAATCACACAAATAATAACCACACCCATAATAACTCCTCCATAATAATCACACCAATAATAACCACACCCACAATAACTCCTCCATAATAATCACTCCAGTAATAACCACACCCACAATAACTCCTCCATAATAATCACACCAATAATAACCACACCCATAATAACTCCTCCATAATAATCACACCATTAATAACCACACCCACAATAACTCCTCCATAATAATCACACCAATAATAACCACACCCACAATAACTCCTCCATAATAATCACTCCAGTAATAACCACGCCCATAATAACTCCTCCATAATAATCACACCAATAATAACCACACCCACAATAACTCCTCCATAATAATCACACCAGTAATAACCACACCCATAATAACTCCTCCATAATAATCACACCAATAATAACCACACCCATAATAACTCCTCCATAATAATCACACCAGTAATAACCACACCCATAATAACTCCTCCATAATAATCACACCAGTAATAACCACACCCATAATAACTCCTCCATAATAATCACACAAATAATAACCACACCCATAATAACTCCTCCATAATAATCACACCAATAATAACCACACCCCCAATAACTCCTCCATAATAATCACTCCATTAATAACCACACCCACAATAACTCCTCCATAATAATCACACCAATAATAACCACACCCATAATAACTCCTCCATAATAATCACTCCAGTAATAACCACACCCATAATAACTCCTCCATAATAATCACACCAATAATAACCACACCCCCAATAACTCCTCCATAATAATCACACCATTAATAACCACACCCACAATAACTCCTCCATAATAATCACACCAATAATAACCACACCCATAATAACTCCTCCATAATAATCACTCCAGTAATAACCATACCCATAATAACTCCTCCATAATAATCACACCAATAATAACCACACCCATAATAACTCCTCCATATTAACCACACCAGTAATAACCACACCCATAATAACTCCTCCATATTAACCACACCAGTAATAACCACACCCATAATAACTCCTCCATAATAATCACACCAATAATAACCACACCCACAATAACTCCTCCATAATAATCACACCAGTAATAACCACACCCATAATAACTCCTCCATAATAATCACACCAGTAATAACCACACCCATAATAACTCCTCCATAATAATCACACCAATAATAACCACACCCATAATAACTCCTCCATAATAATCACACCAGTAATAACCACACCCATAATAACTCCTCCATAATAATCACAACAGTAATAACCACACCCACAATAACTCCTCCATAATAATCAATCCAGTAATAACCACACCCATAATAACTCCTCCATAATAATCACACCAATAATAACCACACCCACAATAACTCCTCCATAATAATCACTCCAGTAATAACCACACCCACAATAACTCCTCCATAATAATCACACCATTAATAACCACACCCACAATAACTCCTCCATAATAATCACACCAATAATAACCACACCCATAATAACTCCTCCATAATAATCACTCCAGTAATAACCACACCAGTAATAACCACACCCATAATAACTCCTCCATAATAATCACACCAATAATAACCACACCCATAATAACTCCTCCATATTAACCACACCAGTAATAACCACACCCACAATAACTCCTCCATAATAATCACACCAATAATAACCACACCCATAATAACTCCTCCATAATAATCACTCCAGTAATAACCACACCAGTAATAACCACACCCATAATAACTCCTCCATAATAATCACACCAATAATAACCACACCCATAATAACTCCTCCATATTAACCACACCAGTAATAACCACACCCACAATAACTCCTCCATAATAATCACACCAATAATAACCACACCCATAATAACTCCTCCATAATAACCACACCATTAATAACCACACCCACAATAACTCCTCCATAATAATCACTCCAGTAATAACCACACCCACAATAACTCCTCCATAATAATCACACCAATAATAACCACACCCATAATAACTCCTCCATAATAACCACACCATTAATAACCACACCCACAATAACTCCTCCATAATAATCACACCAATAATAACCACACCCATAATAACTCCTCCATATTAACCACACCAGTAATAACCACACCCACAATAACTCCTCCATAATAATCACACCAATAATAACCACACCCATAATAACTCCTCCATAATAATCACTCCAGTAATAACCACACCAGTAATAACCACACCCATAATAACTCCTCCATAATAATCACACCAATAATAACCACACCCATAATAACTCCTCCATATTAACCACACCAGTAATAACCACACCCACAATAACTCCTCCATAATAATCACACCAATAATAACCACACCCATAATAACTCCTCCATAATAACCACACCATTAATAACCACACCCACAATAACTCCTCCATAATAATCACTCCAGTAATAACCACACCCACAATAACTCCTCCATAATAATCACACCAATAATAACCACACCCATAATAACTCCTCCATAATAACCACACCATTAATAACCACACCCACAATAACTCCTCCATAATAATCACACCAATAATAACCACACCCATAATAACTCCTCCATAATAATCACACCAATAATAACCACACCCATAATAACTCCTCCATAATATCACACCATTAATAACCACACCCACAATAACTCCTCCATAATAATCACACCAATAATAACCACACCCATAATAACTCCTCCATAATAACCACACCATTAATAACCACACCCACAATAACTCCTCCATAATAATCACACCATTAATAACCACACCCACAATAACTCCTCCATAATAATCACACCAATAATAACCAGACACCCTACTGGCCATCATCTCTGTCTGTCTATCACCCTATTGTCCATTAATGCTGTCTGTCTATCACCCTGTTGTCCATTAATGCTGTCTGTCTATCACCCTATTGGCCATTAATGCTGCCTGTCTATCACCCTATTGGCCATTAACTCTGTTTATCTATTATCCGATTGGCCATTATCTTTTTCTGTCTATCACCCTTTTGGCCATTAACTCTGTCTCTTCCCAACTGGCATAGCATTGTGGGTGTCATACGGCAGATGGGGATCTACCTTTTGGCCACTCTTGCACTAAAGGGGGACCAAACTAATTTCATGCACCAGTGCCCTCTCTGCATTCATTCCACCATGGAACCAAATGCTTTAGCTATCTCCTCGAATAACCACATCCTCAATAACCCATGCATAATAACCCCACCAGTATAGCCCCTCCTCTATCTTGTCAATTTCTCCTGTGTATTCTTATCACTGCACTGTCTGCGAGACCTCCTGTTGTCTGTCTTATCACTGCACTGTCTGCGAGACCTCCTGTTGTCTGTCTTATCACTGCACTGTCTGCGAGACCTCCTGTTGTCTGTCTTATCACTGCACTGTCTGCGAGACCTCCTGTTGTCTGTCTTATCACTGCACTGTCTGCGAGACCTCCTGTTGTCTATCTTATCACTGCACTGTCTCTGAGACCTCCTGTTGTCTGTCTTATCACTGCACTGTCTCTGAGACCTTTCAGTGAATGTGCATGCCCTTCGCTGTCACCCACCTCAGTACATACAGCTGTATTGTCGTGTGGTCACCTTGTCACAGACGCAGGTAACGGATGTTACTAAAGACATTTTCTTCTAATGCTTTTGTCTTTTTTCGATGGGATCTTCCTCTGCTCCTTCTGGTACAAGTGACCACGCATTGTACCCCTGTACTGCAAGGACAGAATGGCTAGGTTAGTGCACACAGCCAGCATTAACAATGAAACGTATCACAATCTGCACTGGTTATAATGCTGGACTATTATTGGAATCACAGTGTAGGGCCACCAATATGGGAAAGTTGGTAATCCTCAACAAGAAATGGTAATTTCATGATTCAAGCAACAGTAACACTTTAACTGTTATAGAGAAATAATAATTTAAAGAAAGTTAAATATATGTAAATGTTATGGAACCTGTCCATTTTTACCTACATAATTCCAGAAAGCAGTGTTTTATTGCACAGAGTGCATTGTCTAGGGGAGTGAGTATTCCTTGTTCCTGTAAGAGACAGGTGTCTATTGCCCTCACACATGATGGGAGGATGTTACATAATATCACATCCTGTCCCCTTCCATGATGAGCTGTTATGAGCCTGTGGTGAGCTCAAAGAAAAAAAATCTTTCATTCAACATTCACTTTCCTATTATATGTTTTGTGCTCTGTGCCCAAAAAGGAGGGAGAATATTTAGAGTGTGCTCCTCTTGTATCAAGTCTACACCTAACCATGAGCCAGTACCATCAACGGGCGCCCCTAAGGTGGTTTCTGGTACAGGACTGATAGTCGACCGTAGCCATGCTATGTACAGCAGCTGCATTTTGCTCTATATTTAGGGCAAATATTCCTGTGAAAGCTCATTTTATGTAAGGTGTTTTATTGCTGCCCCCTCTAGGTGCCACCTGTGCCACCAGTGGGCTTTCTAGGTGCCACCAGTGGGCTTACTGATTCCCCGGGTAACCCTAATCTTACTGTACTGGGAACATTACTGGACCCTGAGTCATTAGAGCCCTGAGTATTGCACTGTCATTAATTTCTCAACTTCATGAGAAGATCCATTCCCCACGTCACTCTCCCCTTCCAGTTCTGCTAATGTCCCACCCTGTCGTTGGCTCTTCTGCCCCATGCTGCCCTTCATATTGAGCTTCAGAATAACTTGGCCCTAAATAAATGCTGATAATAATTAGAGTCAACATTTGAAAAACAAATCTGCTCCGCTCATAACCCAACCTGAAAAAGGACCGTTTATACTTTAAGAAGACAATGCAGCACAGTGATCCATCACCAGCTTTGGAGAAGCCCACTACACCCCATCATTCAGAGAGCCCTCTCTTGCTGCCACAGTCTCAGCAATTCAAGGTTTGAGATAATTTCATCTGGATCTTAGACTTTCTGTCCAGAATTATTATGAATGTATTGATTCCTTTTTTTTTATTTTTTTGTAAAGGTCCGCTTTCATCCTGTGCTAACTGAAATGACTACAAAATGTTTTGAATCATTTAAGTTTTTATGTAATTTTCAGATGTTTCAAAGTTTTAAGCACAGCAGCTTTTCCTCAAAAAATATGTACTTTTTTATATTTGTATCTAATATTTTATTAATTTTTGTCTTAGACCGTTCTAAGCTTTATATTTTAAGCAGATATATCCTGTGACTGGGATCTGGAAATGTTCTAAGTCTTTTTGATTTCTGAAATCCTCCCCTCTATTACGTTAGAACGGTTTGTCACGTTGAATAAATGAAACTGACGGTCTTTTTTTAAAATAGATCTTATATTTTTGAGGTTTAAAATAAAATGTAATGAAGTGATTCTTAATTTGTCACAGTAGTGATTGACTCACGTATGTGTTAAATCATTCCTGTGTCTGTAATTAAGTCTTTAATTGGATTTACAAAATTCCAGCTATACTCACGGTCTTATAGACTTGTTGATTACAAACATAAAACACAAGATTGTAAAACATAAAACACAAGATTGTAATGTTGCTGTTTTTTCTTATTTAACATGCATACCATTTATGTCATCTTTTCAAACTCCTTCTGGCCACTTAAAACAAACATTTTAACCCTTGTGTAACTCCAGCTGCGGTGATCCACTAGAGCATTCTGGTAACAGCTGGCAGGACGTTCTTCATTGATCACTATTTAAAATGAATATTTTATACATTCCTGGCTGTCAGAATGTCCACTGTTAGCAGAAAATTCAAGATCGCCTGCCACTCAGTTCTCCTGTTTTTTAATTTAATAAAATTCTCATTGGAAAACAATGTGAGTTTAAAAGCAGCTATGTTGTGTATTTTCTTTTATACCACTCCCCCCCCCCCCCTTTTCTTGGTTATACTCCCTCCTTTGCCACTTGCCTTTATTTATAATTATAATTATTATTATTATTATTATTTATATAGCGCCAACAAATTCCGCAGCGCTTCCTTCAGCCAGATCTCCATATCCATATAGCTGTTTTAATCAACTCTCCCCATATGTGTGGGTTCCCGTTTAATGATGCATTGTTTAGTAAATATGATTGGCAACTGAAACAAGTTTGTTTAAGCTCCGTCCATTGTCAAGTTTTGTCGGCTTCCCTGCTAAGCATAAGGAACAATAGTCTGTGTGTATTTTTATGAAAATTATAGCACTCCGGAACAAGATTCAGATACAGCGGACTATTCTGAAGAAGAATACGTTACTTTTGGTGACAGTTGCTTTAACTGTCAGTTTTGTCTGCCACCGGCTCTTTAGACTGGCCAGTACCTTTCATTTCCGAAGAACTCTTCCTGGCACCATCTGTAGATGTGGGGATAATTGTTTTTTTGGTCAGTCCTATTGAGTTGCCGGAGTTAAAATGTGTTTTATTTTGCTATATATTGCTTAGAGCAAAACTCAACTGAAAGTATTTTCTAGGTTTCTACATGTGGAGCACAAACTTTTACCATTAGAAACTACATTAGCAAAGTTGAGGAATGATTTCTACTTCACTTCATGTAGCAGATTTAAAGATTATTTTGTTTGTTATTGAATGTTGTTTAACATCATTAAAAAGAATGTGTAGCGTTCATTTGAAAATATTTGAATGTCTGCAATGTTGAACACGGAGAATATTTTACATCTTTGTATGTTTGATGCTCCATTATCGAAACATGGATTACTTTGTAAACAAACCTCAATAAATACAAAATGTTATATAACAAAATATCCAGCTGGAGTGGTTGAAGTTAACACAGTGAAGGTAGTGGATGCATGGAATAGCCTTCCAGCTGAAGTGTTAGAGGTTAACACAGTAAAGGAGTTTAAGCATGCGTGGGATAGGCATAAGGCTATCCTAACTATAAGATAAGGCTAGGGACTAATGAAAGTATTTAGAAAATTGGGCAGACTAGATGGGCCGAATGGTTCTTATCTGCCGTCACATTCTATGTTTCTAACTGTGCCGCAGACTGGTCTGTCCAGGTCATACCAGGAGATACTGAAAGCCTGTACATGACAGGGGTTTTTAAACTGGCTTTTTGAGGCCTTAAAATGTTCACATAATCCGCATTTTCCATGAATCTGTGGACTGAAAAGTCACAAGACGCTGTTATGAAGCAGCCAGTTCGAGTCTGAGACGCTCATTATCCCACGCATCGCTAGATATGACACAGTTATTAGGATTAAAGCCTCTTATAATGCTACCGTTCCATTAACTCCCGGAGAGCCAAATAATAGGACATAAAGTAATTAGCTCACATTTATTTCAGTGAAATAGATTATTCCACAGAAAACAAACCTATACATCTCAGAGGATATCTCCCTAAGTCACAGGAAGCAGCCACTGAGCTGAAATGGAAAATGTCCAGCATACAACACGCATTGAATACAATTCATCAACCACTGAATGTCCGACCAGTGGCCACTTTTTCAGGACACCGTTTGTCAAACTTCTCGAGTGGACTTTGTTTAAAATATCACCAAGGATCTGGCACGAGAACAAAAACAGGTTTTGTAACTCATTTGTGCTTAAAACATGAAAAAACACATCCAGAGCATGCTGCTGCAAACTGAGCTCATATCTGGCCATTTATCACTCGCGGGATATCACTCTGTTATGCAACACTGAATTATGTTCTTTATGAGTCTGTAAACAAGGGTGGGTACTGGCGTTTAGTCACAGGCATTGCCGACACTGAAAGTAATATGGCAGACGGCGACTGGAACCAAACGGCTGGAGCAGAATAGCGGATTTAAAAGAATACCAACAAATTATCAAATGCTGAGACTTTCAAACATGCTTTTAGTTAATTTGGTATTAACCCCCCGCCTTCCCCCCATGAGTATTGCTGGCAGATAGTTAGACGCAGCCAAGGCCCATCCTTGTATAATTACCCGCACCCTCTGATTTCACTCTCGCTATATATATATATACTGGACATCAGCTGAGCCACGCTTCCAAAGGGATCTACTTTTATGTTTTGACATGTTTAGTGTCACGTGATGTTGTTACTGCGCAGTCCTGTTTGATGCTGATGGTGTCCAGACATGACGTCCCTCAGGATCAAGAGTTGGTGGATTCCTGGACTTTGACCTCGCAGCCTTTTCTGTCTGTTTACAATACAGCCGTTAGAAAAACAGCCACAGTAGGCGTCACACTGTCCGCCATCTTTCTGGAACTGTCGGCCGGCACATGGTGACAATACCTGTTCACTTATTATGTTCGCTAAACCTCCAACATATTCCACAGTGCTGTACAACAGGTGGGCTAACAAACATGCAGACTGAGAAACAATTGGATGTAAAGTAACAGAAGGGAGTGATGACCTTGCTCCAACGACTGTTAGTCTAAAACCTGCCCTCACAAAGCTCGCAGACAGCTGTTTATAGGAGACTGCCAAAACGTAG
This sequence comes from Pelobates fuscus, assembly GCF_036172605.1. Lineage (NCBI taxonomy): Eukaryota > Metazoa > Chordata > Amphibia > Anura > Pelobatidae > Pelobates > Pelobates fuscus. The sequence continues at coordinate 444,896,983 of NC_086318.1, read as the reverse complement.
GTTGTCATCAGCAGCCTTCCAGATTATACAGAGAATGCTGAAAGAGTGGTGGATACAAGAAATAACTATCCAGCAGATGTGGTATAGCATAATGGTGCTATCCTGGATGGGACAGAATAGCAGACAAAGAGCTGATATGATTTGGGTTTTACAAATAAAAAGTGGCTTGGTAGCATGGCCGAGAGTTTCCCATTCCTGTATTTAACGGAGTCCCTGTTAGAGAGAGGGTCTCATATGAAATCTGTTCCGCTTGGGAGTTCATTAATGGTTTAACATAAAGGAGATACATCACTGGGAGCTGAATGGGTAGACACTGTATTCCTTGTGAACACGTCTAGATCTGATTTAGATCCAACGTTACCCAGTTTATATTTATAGGAGTTGGTTTTACAAAAGGGAGCAGCAGTGTGGCGACTTTTCAAACGTTTCGTATAGTATTAACGGTGCAGGATAATGGACGGGTATACAGACTGCCCCAGTAGTGTATTTGAATTAAATTGCCACCAAAGAACACACACGTGAAGATCCACAAAGTTTGGCTTATGTTACGTCCAATATAGAACTGATCTCCAGCACAATGGAAAGGATTGAAATCCCAAGAGGCTCCAAGCTGGAGCTGCTCTCTTCTTTTCTTTTATTGCATTGTATAGAAAAAGCATTCCCAAAAAAAATGTAAATTTATTAAATCTAATAAGTACAAAAAACACTTTCATTTCCTGCAGTTGCTGTTAATCTCCAGGTAATGAGCTCTGAGCAGACCAGGAAGTGATATATCCAATTATGAAACCTCCTTAACATATCCCAGATATAGGAATAGGACAGGGAGAGAACAGAGTTAATACAAGATAGTGAATGTTTCTGCTATAGCGAGCTGCTGTAAGTCCTAAATGGCTACTCCAAGCATCGCTGTGCAGTAGTGATTATGGTACCAGGAGCACCCTGGCCAATTGTCCCTGGTAACGGTTTGCCCTCTTACCTGAGTCCTCGTTGGGCTCTGAGACTCCCTGCTGCTGTGGTGATACAGGCACCATGACCTCTTCAAATCACTGAAGGGGTCATGGTGAATGGAGTAACCCAGTAATACTAATACTAATACTAATACAAACACAAACACCATTGGGAATATTTCTGATTACAGCCCACTCAGAGGCACTTTTCACCGATTTTTGGAGCTAAAGCTGATAGGAAATCTCAGACATTTTAACGGAGTTCAAGACTGTGCCCATAAAATGTGCAGCAGGTGGGTGGACATTCCCCGAACGAGCATAGTAGTGGACGTCTCACCAGCTGGATTGTGGACAGAAATGAAATCAGGAGATCTTGCAGGAAAATTCACTGAGCCACATTCAGAGCAAATGTATATCTTTATTCTTTAAAGTAAGAATTCAACTTCAACTTCAAGGTCAGGGTAGGCGAGTGGAAAGCACAGCTGGCTGAGCATTTTCCCAGTTCGGCTAATTTGATCTAAATTTCATATTCACTTTGAATTCAAGGTTATTCACTATAGTGAGAATTCAAAGTGATTTTAGAAAAGTTCAAACTAGCTTAACTGGAAAACGTCTCCTAGTCAGCCAAGCTTTGTTTGGTAATCAGGCCGTCAATTTGAAACACACTTTAAACTCTCACGTTGGTAAGTAACCTGCTTGATGGAAAATTGCCTCAAGTCTTCAAATAAAAAGGTTTTGTACAGCAAAGTGTTCTGTTGTATGCCAAACACTAAAAATATTCTAGAAATTATACGTGTGAACAAGAGAGAAGCTACTGGGAGATTTTCAGCTTTATTGTTTTAAACCCTCGACCCTAGAACTATTACATCATCTACAATACAAAGCTCACAGGTTTAGCGTTTACTCATCTTCCGAATAGTAACATTTAAACATCAAAACTGGTCTAAAAACCTAAAAAGTTACTTTGACGGTGATGATTCTATACGAGCTTTAGAGCCGTGATCTGCTTTTTCACACACAGGGATATTTAGTAAAGTAAGATCTCAAAATTAATTTCAAGTCTAAGTAACCAAATGTAAAGCACGACTGATTTAGAGATTTTCATCCAATTCGGCTATTCAAAATTTAAATTTGAAATTCCCTTTGAATTCTCTGACAGTGTTAAGAAGTGGGGACCATGGACCTCATCGGCGGATGAGAGAAGATTTTGTGACCTATTAGTCAACCATTAGAATTCTGAAGAGAAACAAGAGATATTATTGAAACATTTACTGGCGTGAAATGAGCATCATGGGATATTTTGAATTTTAATTCGGATGCCAAGCGGTCGGGACACATTGTGCCTTTGTTCGGATGCTTATTTAGAAAAACAGAATAACCAGGTACAGAATAATTAATATGTAAGGTAACTGCTTGTCGATCCAATATTATTTTTTAAAGTCTCTGAAAATCTCTGTAAAACAATGGGAGGGAAAGTATGTTATTTTATTCTAGTGTTATATAATCGTATTCACAACATATCAACTAACTGATCAAAAAAATGTGTTTGGTTAAAATAAAGCACGTATTAAGAAGGCTGTTGGCAGAAGAATGTGCTTTAATAAAGCTAATGACAAGTCGCTGTTCTTAGTATAAGCATTTTGTACATTGTGCATGTGTAGAGTACATGTGGAAGTCATTCTGTGTGATGGTTTATACACTCACTGTGCATAGTCCACAATTTATTGATTTTTTAATAAAAACAAAGGCAAACACGGACATTTTGAATGATATATTTATGCTTTTTAAAAAATAAATATGGTTTCTACATAATATTTTATCTGAATAGAAGTGTGTTAATGATGTGTGTTTTGAAACAATTACAAATTATAGCACCAATAAATAAAAGAAACAAATATTACAATAAAAAAAGAAGAAGATTTGTTAGGGTATAACTGTTTGGTTTTTTTTCTTTTTAAAAACATTATTTACAAAAAGAGAAAAAAAAATATCATTTAATACAGAAATATACATATATTAATCCTCAGATGCAAGAAGTTTTGAGTACAAAGCCCCCGTGACACGAATGGCTTCATGGCGAATATATATTTTCTAGTAAAATAGTGGTAAAATTGTCAATATGCAGCAAAACCCAGACGAGAATGAATTAACACTTCTGTTTACTCACATCGTACTGATGACATTCAACTGTGAGCAAGCTCGTACTTTAACACGACAAAGCATATCCTCCGTTAATATTAAATGTGAAAATCTTTAGGACATCGGAAGAAAACCAAATTGTGTTTATTAAAAATAACACCACACAAGATGGGGTGAGGTCTAATTCATTCACTGGTGATATCAAGATCAGTGCTTCAATTCAAAATAAGCCCTGTGGTGAAAATCGACAGATCCACAGGCGGAAGGATTCTGATCACAAGAGGATTCGGGGGAATTTGAAGAAGTGGAGTATAATATCTTAAATGACCAGAAAGCGAGAATGACCTGGGAAGGGTTATGTAGCTTGTTTTGAGGTAAGAGCAGATATAGGATCACACACTTTATATTGTCAATGATTTTTAAAGCACTGTTCCAGAAATCAACATGAAAAGTGGAGATGAAATGGTCATGCTTAAGCAACGGTGCAATGGTCAAGCAAGGCCAACCAGTCGATTCTGGAGAAAGACACTTCCCATTTCTTTTAATAAACTCAATTATAATTGTTTTAAAAAAAAAACAAAAAAAACTTTACCAGCTTTTTAGAAATGAATACATGGGAAAGCAGTACCTTGTCCTTTCCTCCAGTAAGTAACGAAAACCAAGGTTAATCATCTAACAGAGGTTAAGGGTGTATTCCCAGGCTGTTTATGATGGGGAGGTCCAGCCTCGGGATCTGGGTTCTTTATTAATACTGCACATGACAAGTTTTGCCATGTGATGTACAAGGCTTTAAACAAGTTGTGAGAATGTGTTACAAGGCTACTCTCAGAGGGCAAGCGTATCAAACCTTCCCTTACAAAGCAACACATTTCATCTTCACACTCCAGTGGAAAGACTACAATTGACACCTCATCATTGTCTTTGAGTTTGAAACCCTAACCTGCTGCACGCAATGTCCGTAACAGCATTCTTCCCCAGAGTTGACCTTGGAGGTGTATCTCAAGGTCACTGACCCACATCAGTCCCGGAGAGAGTAAGCAATGTCTTTGGCACTCTAAATATTAGAGGATTGAGTTTGGAAAGAAAACTTGAAACATGAATTCAAGTGAACATATAATTGTAGACATTTCTGCCTCCCCCAGAATTTCGTGTAACTCACAGTTTGGGGTGCATTATTAAGTTAGATTAAACTCTGGGAGACATATGGTCAAACTAAACACACAATAAATACCAGAAAGGCCAATGTGCATTAAATGTAGGAGTATGTGTTAAATGCATGTATGTAGTGTCTAACTGTGTACGATTGGGATTCAGTGGTAATACAATGCTGTTTTATTTGTAGTATTTTATTAGAGTCTGTCTGTCAAGTAATTAACAGTATCAAAATCAACCAAGCAAAAAATAAATAAATAAATATCCCCGCTCTCCTAATCGGTTTAGCTTTCTGCCGTATGTCTGTACCAGGCAATCATTTGATTTTCATCGTTCTATTTTGTCAGTGCGACTAAAGGATCTGCAAACATACAGATGTGAATATAGGGGTTACCGCAAGAAAAAAAATAAAAAAATTCTAATACTCGACAATCCACCAGTGGCTGGATTCAAACATCCTCCCTTTCCCATGAAAGAAGCCGCTATAAATACTTTCTGTTTAGACCTAGGATACGTGCATTCACCAAGCCACAGAGTGGGGGGTGGTTTCCAGGAAATCGGGACTCATGGATTAAGAAACAGCCTCGGATAAGTTAGTGGTATTGTTTTTGGTTATACACTAGTGTGGTTAATGGGTGTTCCTATTTAGGGGTCCGCGAGGATAAAGGACTGAACGGCCATTTTGAAAGGACAGCACTACCGCTTTAGCAGTCAAAAGGTGCAATGTATTAGTCTAACTAAAATATTTGTACAGTCAAAAACACAGCATGTTTTTTCTTTTAAATTGAGAATTAAACAATAATATAAGAAATTAACAAAACTCTGATATAAAGGTGCACGTCCACTTCGAAACATATTGTATTCAAGATACCAATTAGACTGAGGCACCCAGTGTCAACATCCATCCCCCCCAATTACTCTCTACAGGATTGTGGGGCAATAGAGAAATTAAGAGACCACTACAGAGAAGAGATAAAACATTGAACAATTCATGTATTTCTTTTATAAATAATGTGAAATTTAAATAAAAACAAACACTAAGCCCTCCTCGATTCTTTAAAATTAAAATTGAACAAAATAGAGATTAAAAAAATGCAATGCAGCTTCTGCACCTCTGCATACATACATTCACACACAGTGTCTTTACAGATACATCTCAGTAGGTATACATATATAATGCGTACATCTATATATATTTATATATATACACATACAAAGATCTGCAGGAATTAGCTGTTGGGATATATAGGTTACATGTGAGACTAATATATATATATAAAATAGTCATGTATGTCTGTATGCTTTGATAGATGTGTGCGTACCCCTATGCGCCTAAACAGCTTCAGATTATGGAAGGATCTGAGTGACATTAACCCCTTGAATGCCAGTAAGTTGTGAAATTTCCATCTAAATACGTCATGGGAGGGGATTTGTCAATAGATTCAGGAAAGAACAGCTTTAACTCCTCCTTTCCAAGAAGGCACTTCGTAAGGTTTTAGGGATTTTATTAGGTGGGTTTAGCAAGAATAATTCAATACTACGAGTTTGGCACCAAACAATACAAGGTAAAGAGGGGACAGGCCATGAAGCTGCATGTAGGCTCTGCAAGGACCTATATTTTCAGTCTACGATAGGAAGCACATTAATCGCCCTATTTATGGGGAGACTGGCAAAAAGAGGCAGTGTAGGGATGTTTACGGCTCATAACCCCTTCACTGCCACAAACCCAGCATTAGTAGGGTTAATACTGATTAATTTCACTTGCTGAAATGGGGGGAGGAGAATCCCTTTTGGACTACAGACCTACAGCCAGACATGGTTTTCCCCTCTAACTCAGTCTAGCAGCAAAGGAGCCAACTCCCCCAGAGGGGGATTAACCCTTCTATTCTGTCAGGATAATTGACTACATTTCGCACTAAAAGCCGTTATTTTGAATGTATTTCTTATTGTACAGTGCATCTGACCTTCTGGGAGACGGGGGTAAGAGTACAAGGTGCTTTATCACATTTGTGTAATGTCAAGTTGAACCTGCACCCCCAACCATTGGCCACTGTGGGGTGGGTTTAGGGATGTTCAGAGCCACGGGGTATTGAATGTGTAATGGGATATCCTCAACAGATGTGTGTGTCTGTATACATGAGTTACACATGCAAAAGGTTACAGTGAATATATTTCCGAGACTCCAGTGACAGGAGAAAACAGGAATCCTCAGCTCAATAACTTATATGTTTACATTGAGAGCGTCACTCGTTGTCTTAGTTGGGTTAACTGGGTGGTGGGACCAGCTAGCTTCAGATTCTCAGACAGGCTGAGCCAGTCCTGGTTCTGTGATTGTATTTATAGATTACATTTTTGGCACCTCTCATACGAGGGTGGCGAGCCTGAACTCACTGGAAGGCAGTCTCACTCAACATAAACAATTAGTCAATCAAAAAGCAAGCCTCACTCAGTATGAGTGATTCTTACTTATATTGTAGCATTTCCACTCATTATGAGTGAGTCTTCCTCACTGTGTGAGTAGTAACTCAATTTACAACGCAGTTCCATTGACTTGACATGAGTCTTGGTCACTGGAAGGACACCAGTCTCTAAGAATTATCTCCAGAGTTCTATCACACTCCACGAATTGACGGTTCTTCATTTGGTCCACACCAATTGCTTCTTTGAAAACTTGGACTTTTAGTTAAGACCACAGATAACAGATCTTTACTGGCCCAGCACATGTCTGGTAAAATGGAGCCAAGAGGTCACGTATATTAACAAGTTCTTTTTTTTTCTCCTTTTTTTATGGCTTGTTTTGAAGCGTAGACGAAGGGAAAGTCCATGCGATAATACACCTTTCTATCTCGTGCAGCCATCGTGCTGAATGATGTCACCTTTTATAAACACTGCTGCGCTTTAACAGTCAGTTAATGTCCATCAGTCTGTCTCCAAAACACACAGTAGGATTGGCATGACAAAACCTCTTCCTGCACCTTGGATGCTGGCGCAGGATCTCTCTTTTTCGGAAGGATGGAATCTGAAGATTTCCAAACATTCTCAGCAGTGCTGCTTTGACCTTTTACTTGTTTCGTAAGATGTGGGTTTAGCGTAGATAGTGACAGTAAATATATCCCAAACATCCATACAGGAAAGTTAATAATATTAGACGTTAAACTCACAGCTAAACCCCACGTGTCAGTTTATAAAAAAATAACCAGAGTTCAGTATTGGCCACAAGACTCCAGAAAGTATACTTATTGTGTTAAAAAAAAAATCTATATATATATGTATGTATGTGTATAGAGACACACACACACACACACACACACATATATATACACATATATATACACATTTATATATTGCTATCCATAATCACTTCGAATAATAATAATAATATAATAATAATATAATAATAATAATAATATATATTTGTAGGATTTTTCCTACACCAAAAAAATACAAACATCATTATTTTTATAGATATATATATGACCCCTGGTGTTTGTGGCTCTTGGGTGTTTAGCAGCATAAAATTTGATAAAGAGAAGGAGAGATGGTTTTGTAATGGTATATACATTCGCTCCCTCTTCGCGGAATGCTTAAAACCAAAGTGCTGTGCTGAGTTTAATCCTTCATTTAGAATCCGTCTTGTCTCTCGCAGGGAGACTGGCTCCATTTCTCACCGTCGTGGTTTTTCACATCTGAGTAAAATTTAGGGGGGAAAAAGGAAACAGTTTAAAAATAAAAAACAAAAAAAAATATTTCCTCTCTTCTTTTTCTAGAGTTACTGTTTTACACTATTCTCCCCAATGTAAACACTATAGAATGCGGTTGGGATAAAAGGGAATGTTGAGGTGTCGGACAGGTTGTGGCCACTGGATCTGCTTGGACACCTTGTCTGGAGGCTGAATGCAAACTACGTGTCTGCATCAAACTTTGCCAGGGGTACTGCGTAATCTGTAATTCACAATCTAAATGTGGCAATCGTTTCTATGTCATGCTACAATGTGGCCTTTTCAAGCTATTTTTGGGATACAAACTATAAACTAAGGACAAACAAGGCCATCTGCTTGTTGAGTTTGTCTTTGGTTGATGGTAGTTTAAGTTTATAAACACCACAAAAAAGTTTCATGTATTAGAGACCATTCCCCCAACCTGGCTGCAATTCCCCTGGACAAGGTTAAACACTTTAAATGGCAATACTAAATAGAAAACATCAGCTGCTTTCAAAAGCATTTGAGAAAGTGAGTGTCCCAGAGGTGGACATAGATTGGTAAGAGTTTGGGAAAAGACAAGTGTTACTTGGGGTAACTTACTTTGCTGTATAGAGGTGGCAGAGCGCGTGTTAGTGAGCGAGGTCAGCAGATAGAGGGGCCCGCATGTGGTTGCACTGCTCTAGGCTTCGTGTCTCTCCTAGTGAAAGACAACACACTGCTCTAATTGTGCTCCCTGTGTACGCATTTTGCCATTCTCATCACCCAAGTTTACTCACAAATCCATGTATAATGAGCACTGATAGACCTTCTTATTAATTGCCATTTACCAATCCACAAGTCAGGAACTACTGCACTGCTCATGTGTGAAAGCTCTCTGTCTGTTCATGACCATCTACAAAACCATAAATGAAGCCCTCTGCCTATTCTTGGCCATCTACAAAACTATGAGTGAAGCCCTCTGTCTGTTCCATTCGTTTCCTGGCCACCTACAAAACCATGAATGAAGCCCTCTGTCTGTTCCACTCGTTTCCTGGCTATCTAGAAACCATGAATAAAGCTCTCTGTCTGTTCCTGGCCATATACAAAACCACGAATGAAGCCCTCTGCCTGTTCCACTTGTATCCTGGCCATCTACAAAACCATAAATGAAGCCCTTTGTCTGTTCCTGGCCATCTACAAAACAATGAGTAAAGCCCTCTGCCTATTCCATTCGTTTCCTGGCTATCTAGAAACCATGAATAAAGCTCTCTGTCTGTTCCTGGCCATCTACAAAACCATGAATGAAGCCCTCTGCCTGTTCCACTTGTATCCTGGCCATCTACAAAACCATGAATGAAGCCCTCTGTCTGTTCCACTCATTTCCTGGACAACTACAAACCATGAATGAAGCCCTCTGCCTGTTCCACTTGTATCCTGGCCATCTACAAAACCATGAATGAAGCCCTCTGCCTATTGCATTCTTTTCCTGGCTATCTAGAAACCATGAATAAAGCGCTCTGTCTGTTCCTGGCCATCTACAAAACCACGAATGAAGCCCTCTGCCTGTTCCACTCATTTCCTGGCCATCTACAAACCATGAATGAAACCCTCTGCCTGTTCCACTCATTTCCTGAACAACTACAAACCATGAATGAAGCCCTCTGCCTGTTCCACTTGTATCCTGGCCATCTACAACACCATGAATGAAGCCCTCTGTCTGTTCCACTCATTTCCTGGACAACTACAAACCATGAATGAAGCCCTCTGTCTGTTCCACTCATTTCATGGTAACAACTCATGATCTAGCAGTGAATTAAAAAGCAGTCTGCTCTTTTCTACAAAGCTTCTTTACACAACCACTCTGTACATGGTGCTCGAGTATTTACTTCTAATAGGAAGCTACACTCAACAACTGCTGCTTAATGTCAGGTAAACACGTGTCTTGCCACTCACGTTCAAAAACAACATAAAGCTGAGAATAGGCTTCGTGTGTGCACAGATCAGCTCAATTACAATACATAAGAACAATTTCATTTCTTGTGGTTTACATATTAAAAGACCAACGGAGAGAAACAGTGAGAAACAAGTGTTCAGCCTGTACAGAAAAGTTGTCCATAAAGAGAGGTTCAAGCAGGGATGAGCAGGAAGCTGCCACTCTCGTAGCACTACGTTTAGTGTCTGAATTTGCATATTTCCCAGGTGTGTGGAAAACCAACCTGCAAGTCCTTTCGTTTAACTCAAGCTGCCTCGTTTTGCAACGTGAGTCTGTGTATTTACAGGAACATTTACAGGTCAGGGGGTCTTGGACAAACATGTGTTTTCTCCTTTCTTTGCAAGGCTCACAATGACTGCAAAAAGCAAAAAGGAAAAAAAGAGAGAACTAAGCTAGCGCATCAGCAAGAGAAACGTCATCATGCATTACTGAAGAACACATCAGAAGCCTCTACCCCCCTCCCTCCCGAACAACCCTTGGTGACCACACAAAGAGGAGTCATACAGTGCAGGTATATACTCCCGAACCACCCTGGGTGACCACACAAAGGAGTCATTCAGTGCAGGTATATACTCCCAAACAGCCCAGGGTGACCACACAAAGGAGTCATACGGTGCAGGTATATACTCCCGAACCACCCTGGGTGACCACACACAGAGGAGTCATACGGTGCAGGTATATACTCCCGAACCACCCTGGGTGACCACACAAAGGAGTCATTCAGTGCAGGTATATACTCCCAAACAGCCCAGGGTGACCACACAAAGGAGTCATTCAGTGCAGGTATATACTCCCAAACAGCCCAGGGTGACCACACAAAGGAGTCATACGGTGCAGGTATATACTCCCGAACCACCCTGGGTGACCACACAAAGGAGTCATTCGGTGCAGGTATATACTCCCGAACCACCCTGGGTGACCACACAAAGGAGTCATTCGGTGCAGGTATATACTCCCGAACAGCCCAGGGTGACCACACAAAGGAGTCATATGGTGCAGGTATATACTCCCGAACCACCCTGGGTGACCACACAGAGGAGTCATTCGGTGCAGGTATATACTCCCGAACCGCCCTAGGTGACCACACAAAGAGGAGTCATACGGTGCCGGTATATACTCCCGAACAGCCCTGGGTGACCACACAGAGGAGTCATTCGGTGCAGGTATATACTCCCGAACCACCCTGGGTGACCACACAAAGGAGTCATACGGTGCAGGTATATACTCCCGAACAGCCCTGGGTGACCACACATAGAGGAGTCATTCGGTGCAGGTATATACTCCCGAACCACCCTGGGTAACCACACATAGAGGAGTCATACGGTGCAGGACATGTCATGTAGAAAACAAGTTACAATAGTAGAGATGTGTCACCCTGGATCGTGATGTCTTATGAGTAACCGTTCCCCATAAACCCTTAATAGTCTTGAATGAAATGACCCCCGGCTTCTAAACTAAGGATCATTACGTCCATACCTGGTTCCAGAAAACAATGGGGTTTCTATATATTGTATTTAGAATAGAGGCCGGAAGTCATGTCCTTACAGACCCTGTTATCTGAGACACCTATAGAGCTCCCAATCTCAGTTCTCTGTAAAAGGATATAGACAGAGCAAAGTAAAGCAGACAGAGCCAAAACTCTGCATTTAGAGAGAAAAAAATTAAACCATCAGGACAGGTTCAGACAGCAGTGGGCTTATAGCTAATGTAATGACTGCACATTATCAGGACAGGCTCAGACAGCGCTTGCTTTATATCGAATGTAATGACCACACGTTATCAGGACAGGCTCAGACAGCGCTGGGTTTATATCGAATGTAATGACTGCACGTTATCAGGACAGGCTCAGACAGCGCTGGGTTTATATCTAATGTAATGACAGCATGTTATCAGGACAGGCTCAGACAGTGTGGGGTTTGCATCTAATGCAGTGGTTCTGACCGCATGTTATCAGGACAGGCTTATAGAGTGCTGGGTTTATATCTAATGACGGTTATTTGACTGCACGTTATCAGGACAGGCTCAGACCTAGCTGGATTAATACAGCTGTTCTACGAGAAAATGATGCAGAGCATATTGCCAGCCCGTTCTTTTAGAATAATCAAACTTGGTATCTGGTTCGTTAAAGCATTTAATAAAAGGAAGTCCTTCCTGATGGAATTTATAAAGCTTTCCAAATGCAGAATTTCAGGATTGAAAATAAAGAAAATAGCATGAAATGAACAACAAGACAAAAGCAAAAGAACTTCAGCAGACAAGCCGTGCTACACCATATGAAGAATTCAATACTAATGTCACCCATATGGAAATCCTGTGAGTAGAATTGCTCATTTTAATTCTTATTCTGATCATTCGATATAAATCATTGTTGTGTAGCAGAGTTTCAGCAGCCGGGGCAGTGATTTTCCTTGTGAGGATGAAATACCCACGAGAGGGCCAGATTCTGTTATTAAAGATAGCACTGGGGGGCACACAGTTCTGTATATCTCTTGTAACAGAATGCATTGAGTGTAACCAGCCATGCTAGCCTAACTGCAATTCCAAGGATTCTCAGCCAGCCTGCAGTGCCAAGCTTAGATCACTACTGGTTCACGACAGCTAAATATTGCTCAAGGTCTGGGAATTTAGATCAAAACTTTTCAAAATCACAGGGGTGGTGGGGGCGCCAATAAATGATTGTCCATAGAAGAGAAACTTGAAATGTAAACCCTTCATAATAGGTGACACACTAAGCTCCTCATAATATAAATGGACAATCCTGGTCGTATGTTATGAAGGGGTTAATTCTCTGTGGTCCTGAGACTCTGCATATGAAGCAAAGGTGAACAATGAATAATAAAATACTTCGTAAGCTGTGCTCGGTTAGTAGAAACGAAAAGGTAAGGGGGGACAATCCCAGCACCAGTACAAGATTTAAAGGGGAAATTACCATTAACAGATGTGAGCAGTTGCAATGTTCCTGTACTGTAGGTAAAAGGTAAGTGGGATGTTGCTGCAGTATCAAACTATGGCTGGCAAACAAGAACTGCCATTGCCTGTTCAGTCAGCTTTGTTTAATTAGTGCATGGTTAGAGGACCAATCGGATTCAGAAACACATACATTGTGCTTTGGGGTATATGTTCCCTCTATAGATTAGTACTTCATGCAGCGCACTTGTGATGACTTAAATGGTTAAATATCGATGATGCATTAAAGGTGCACTCACTGCACCAATCCTAAACCGATTTAATCTCTCGTTACTGGCAGACATTGGAATTTAGATTTTCTTGCTACATTTAAGGCCAGTTTATTAGATTCCACATTCAGACATGGAGTGACGGAACATGGGAACAGTACGGTCTCTCCATGCTTTATCCTGTTCCCACTCTCTGCTCCGGTAAAAATCCCCGTCATCCTCTCACCCCCATTTACATGTCAGACTAATTACTATATTTTGTTTTCTCACATGAATGTGCCCCACCTCATCTGCAATTTTTATGGCAGACAGAAAAATGAACCTTTTATTTGTCACAAGAGGGGTTTTTGGTGAAAGGTAAATCTTTTTATATAAACATTTCCTTCAAATTGCTCATGTGCCAATTCATCTTGTAAAATAAGGCATTTGTCTTGATTTCTGAAAGTACCCAAAATACAGATTATTCTCTCAAACTACAAAAAGGGCGGAACAGAGTCCCCAATGTATAAAGGGTGGAGTAGCAGCTTAATACATAAAATAACTGTGACCATTTTTATATACAGCCGCCTTTATAAGCACTACTTCTATATGGCTACCTGGGGAATTCAACAGAAAACTTGGCGAATGGAGACTATTCACTTGTGGGGGTTTCATACAATTTTAAAACTTGTTTTGTTTTTAGATTAATTGCAAGAAGAAGTAATGACTACTTTGTGTTAAGTTTCTGGGATGCTTAGCAAGTTCTAACAGTCCTATTGTGTCCGATAACTAGTAGAACCGTCACGTGGAATAGAATACAATGTAAATCATCTTAAAGGAGCACTATAGGGTCGGGAACACAAACATGTATTCCTGACCCTATAGGGTGAAAACTACTATCTAGCCCCCTGGGCCACTCATGCCTCCATAATTATAGCAAAATCTTACTGTATTCAAGCCTGAAGCTGTAACTCTGCATGCAGTTTGCCTCAAAAAAAAAACAAAAAAACATCATCAGAAGTGGTAGCCTGATCCAATCACAGTGCTTCCCCATATGATTGGCTGAGACTGACATGATTCAAACACAGCCCTGGCCAATCAGCATCTCCTCATAGAGATGAATTGAACCAATGTATCTCTATGAGGAAAGTTCAGTGTCTGCATGCAGAGGGAGGACATACTGAGTGTTTGGATGCATTTTCTCTGAAAAGACCGTGTTTACAGCAAAAAGCCTGAAGGTAATGATTCTACTCACCAGAACAAATTCAACAAGCTGTAGTTGTTCTGGTGACTATAGTGTCCCTTTAAATGTCAGAACCCGTACCGGCCCCCTGATGGCCAACAGTAGCCATAGAGAATAGTTTGATCCCATTGGTGTAGAAGTGAAAATGGCTCCCATCATGCTCTGAGGTGCTCAGTTGTGGTGTCCATGCTGTTATGGTTTATAATAGTACATCCCCTGCCAGCGTGGCTCAGCGATTACAGAGAAGCTCTAAAATAAAATTACAAGTTTCTCCTGGACATAAAAACAATAATAAAAAACCATTGTGTAACCTACAGAAAGAAAGACTGCTTTTCACAGAGCGTAATTACGGCGCGGTTTCACTCTTCTGGGAAACATAGTTCATTAAGACACAGCAGGATGTTGCTAAAAACCCTCGTACAGATGGAATGATCTTAAAGCACTTGCATGTATATTTACAAATCTGTGAAATGCTATAATGGCTCATTAAAGTGAGATGGCATGCAATGTTAAATAACAGCAGGTCCACGCCAGGAGGTATCATTTACTAAGTGAACACCCACCACCAATTACATGGTCAGAAAGCCAATGTCACCTCACTGCACCCCAATGTTATCATGAGATTCCGTAAGTTATGGAAATGGAGGACGCCCCATCACATCACCACAAAAATACTAGTCAACCATCGAGTGATACAGAGCATCCAAACATGTACTGAAGGAGCGCCGATTATTTCCAAACATTCAGAGATCCACCATTCACCAAAAGAGCCAAGTTTCAGTAACGAGACAGTCTGCTGTCAATGATTGGCAGAACAGACTAACATCCTCCAGCAGCTGTGGGTTAATCCGATTAGTGGTGAATTTAGAGACAGCTAAATATACGGGATTATTTACTAAAAGTGTGAATTGTTGGGAATCCAAAGAGAATGGAAAGAGAATTTCAAAATATAAAACAAATTCTCAAAGGCAGCTAAGCTTCCACTTGGAGGACTTTAGACTAAACTGTGAAACTCACTTTGATTTTCAACAATTCCCACTTTAGTGAATAACTAGGATATATTTCTGGTGCCTCTAAACAAAATCAAAACCTGGTGACCTTAAGTTTGGGAAGCTGCGTATATAGCATTACAAATCAGTAATTGTTGGAAATGGGGGGCCCACAAAGGTTTGAGGTGCGTGTTTGGAGAGTATCGGGGGCTCCATATGACTCCCCTGCACTAGTCACTGGATTGGTTAGTTTGTTTCTGAGATTTTACTTCTCACACATGGTATACGAGAAGGTTTACTGGCAGAAGGTAGAGAGGAGAAACTGGAAATCTCATGATGACATTAAGACCCCACTCGTTACACCTACTACAGATTCCCGAAACGTGAACAGAGACCAACAAGCCACAAGCAAATTAATGGGATTACATTTTGGGTGACGTGATACATGGCAGTGAGAGGGAGGGTGCCTGATTTGAGATTTTAGTGAGCACACGATACAAACGTACAAGCGTGGCGGTTTGTACCGGATTCTCTTGCGCTTTCGTTTAAGGCCCTTTCCTTGCTTTCCTTTTCTGGAAGAAAACAAAAAAAAAAAGAGGGAGAGACAGAGACAGAAAGAAAGGGCAAAAAACTAGAGAAACTAAAAGGAGAGTGGGTAAGGACAAACACCATAAAGGTGCGAACGATGGATTCCGCCTCCTCTTGGGGCTGTGTAGCGGTGACATTGACCGGTTATTTACCAAGTTAGAAATCTAAGAGAATGCAAAGAGAATTTCACATTTAAGCCCAGAGTAACCAAACTGGAAGTACAGCTCACGTTTTACAGTTTATTATTATTATTTTATTATTTATATAGCGCCATCAGATTCCGTAGCGCTGTAGTGTTCCGATCTTACATTTGAAATTCACTTGGAATTCTCCGTAGATTGTACATTTGTGGACTGGTCTCAACATTACTTTTTCTTTTGTAAACACATTTAGTATGCGTCATTCTCAATTCAAGTGCCGCTGTGCATGTATTTTAACACCGTGCAGACTTGGTGTGTTACAAAATGATAGGAAGGCCGCAGCACTTGTACGCACCGATAAAGGCATCAGACATGCTTATTGTTGTTCCTCTGCCTGCCTTTTGTCAGCCACTAAATCCCCGTGTGGAACAATAAAACGATGACAGGACAAATTCCACCAGCTTGGCTTCTGAAATCCTACACTCAATGCTTTAATTATGGCTGACTACAGTATCTCAGCCTGGAGGACGTTCACTGCCTCTAAGACCCTTCTTGCATTGGAACCTTCATTAAGTCTACAGCCTCTATGAAAATATTCCAGGTTCAATAGCAGTCATGTGTCAGCCCAGAATATCCTCTCCTCTCTGTCAATTGAATCCTGTATATTGGCATTCTTTAGCTACTGCTAATTCACCTGACAGGCCGAAGGTGGACAGTCACCAAGAATGAAAGCATTAAGGTGAGGACACAAAGCACTGCATCCCCTCTAGTAAAGTGATCCCTAAAAAAATAAAATAAAAAAAACCTCCAACTGGTCACCTGGTGCGGAGGCAGCAGATTGGGCAGGTGCACGGTACCTATATGGTTTCAGGAATTTACTTTCCTGGCAGTATACATGCTCACACATAGCTGTCAGTGTGCACTCACTAATCACTGAGCCCTCATGTGCACACAGGAAGTTCAAAACACAGGTGCTGAGTCCAGGACACCAACACGGACAAGTTTCTTCAGTTCTCTGTATGGAGGCCACTTATCAAAGCGTGACGTGCTGAGGGTTAAACAGTTGCATGGTCACAGACTGGACTTCACTGTCTGCTCAAGGACTACTGAAAGGGTTAAGAAAGGCCAGAAACATGTCTACAAGAGCTTGCTTCCTGCAGAGTGCAGCAAAGATTACCCATCCTGATCATGAAGCCCCAGGACAGTAGAGGTGACCTTTCCCATGCACATGGTTCGATATTAATAGGAAGAGCATGTTCCTCCCACAGTGCATTCTGGGACCCTCAGCCTCTCGCTCTACAACACCACGAACCCTGTGCCATTACCAACAACACGGCAGAAAATACACTACAACCGAGGGGTGCATTGTCCTTACACAGCACTGATCGTCTCTATATTGTAATTCTTTATATCTGGGGTCAGTGAAGGTTTATATCATATCATAATGTAATGACCGCACGCTATCAGGACAGGCTCAGACAACGCTGCGTTTATATCTAATGTAATGACCTCACATTATCAGGACAGGCTCAGACAGGGTTTTGAAGAATAGCATTTTCTACGTTGGTGCCAATGGACAGGTCCTAACAGGGTGTATGAATCCACAAGATATATCACCCCCCTGGGCTGCTCTGCCAGTCTCCTTCACACCCACCTCCTCACTGCTGAGTAAAGCAGAGAACTGCTGTGGACAGTCACGACACACAGTGTCTGTGGACGGTCACGACACACAGTGTCTGTGGACGGTCACGACACACAGTGTCTGTGGACGGTCACGACACACAGTGTCTGTGGACGGTCACTACACACAGTGTCTGTGGACAGTCACTACACACAGTGTCTGTGGACAGTCACTACACACAGTGTCTGTGGACAGTCACTACACACAGTGTCTGTGGACAGTCACTACACACAGTGTCTGTGGACAGTCACTACACACAGTGTCTGTGGACAGTCACTACACACAGTGTCTGTGGACAGTCACTACACACAGTGTCTGTGGACAGTCACTACACACAGTGTCTGTGGACAGTCACTACACACAGTGTCTGTGGACAGTCACTACACACAGTGTCTGTGGACAGTCACTACACACAGTGTCTGTGGACAGTCACTCTACACATGGCGTGTATCTATGGTGACACAGGTCCCAAGCTCAGCCCGTGTATAGAATAAATCAGCCTGTGGACGTGTTAAAATACATAATTAAATAAATCCTAATCTTAGGTTTTTCTATTCCTTTTCTTTAAATTCTTTATCCAATTACAGCCCAGATTAAAAGGCAATACACGCATGAACGGATATATATTCATTTAATTCCATGTTATGATTTAATTTTAACCCTGCTAATGGGTTTCTCTGTAGTGAAGCGGTTAACCCTGACACCAGAGGAGTTACATGCACGGGGCCATTCAGCGGACAAGTGGTCACTTACACAGAATGACATCTAAATTATACAATAGTAAAAATGAAATTGAAATTAGCATATTTTGTATTTTTTCCTCCAGTGTTGAGTACAATTGGATGTGATCATATTGAGTTAATATACACCGAGGAGTCGAGGACCAATCACTGGCCAGGACAGAGCTTGCACACACATAGAATTAGACAGAAAGCCATCAGCAAAGCAGAGGCAGAGATTGAAATCAGCCACCAAGCACCGCATGTTAACGGGGGGAGCAGAGCGATATCATAGCGCATTCATAGCAGAGGGAGAAGCACCTATTTCGCCATTACTAGGATCGAGACACCTTAGGCCCCCTTTTCAATGCTTTCGGATTTAAATGTTAAATAGGGCTGGAATACACACTACAACGCTGTGTCATCCTATCAATTAGTTGAATTTTCTCTTCCTCACACCAGCATGCACTCTGGCAGCCCATTGATTGGACTCTGGCAGTCCATTGATTGGAGTGGGTGTCAGTTTATAGGCTGACACAATAAAGAAACCAGTATTTTATTCTAATTGTCAGCTGCTTGATCCAGTCCGTGCTGGGCATCTCTGCCCTACAGACTACTTTTTTAAAATGATTGCATACTCTATCGCTTTACAAGGAAGGTTAGCGGTGATGCAGACCTCCATATCATTAACGAAGGTCCTGGCATTACAGCACCATACCCCTATGGGTAAATGCAGATATTAGATCTAAGTCTGACAGATGTGTAGGATTAATAAGGTGAACACTTACTTTTCCTGATTCGTTAGCACTTCTTTCTTTAATCTGCAAACAAGAAACAGAAGATTTTAAATGACCTGCAATTTCTCCCTTCCAGTGGGAATCCAACACGGACTTAAACTGCGCAACACACAAAAGCCACAAACCGTGAACATATCAGTGGAAATGCTCACAGCGTGCCGTACACACAGGGTACTGACCTGCATTCGCACCGGCTGTGCTGCTGAAAGCTTTTATCGATTATGTGCTGCATTTTGTGAGGTTTAATACTCATTATCTGTGAAAGAAAAAATAAAAAAAATATATCTTTGTTAAACGCATCTTGCTACAGTTACTACAACTCCCACAATCCTTTACACCAGACAGAATAACAAGTGATACCAGCCATCAATCTAGGACACGCACTGAGAAACACGACTCCTGCTGTGATCATTAATCTGCTGGGATTGTCATTTGGTTACTAAGGGACACCCCAGAGGGTGATTACACGCTGCTCATGAGTTTTCTAGGACAGGAGTCTCGCCTGGCATCTTATGGCAATAGGACTGTCTGAAAGCAAACAAAATAACTACCTGCAAGTTACACTTTATACATAAAGCCGGATCAAAGTGCGTCCTAGCCGCTAGTACATGAAGACGCCAGTGTTAAATATACACCTTTCTCAGTGGAAAGATTATTTTTCATTTTAGATTTAAAGCCCCATGTTGTTAATTTTTATTTATTATTAACATGTAATCCAGCGCCGAGAACACCTTCATGTCGCAGTTCTGCTTCACCCTCAACAGATCATCAATACTGACAATTTCTAGCCCAATCTAATCCATGGGGGAGGATGCTTCTCATAGACAATCAAACAAACTTCTTTGGGGTACTAGAGCGTTTCTTCACAAAAATAAATTAATTAAGAAAGACGGTCTAATCTTGTTTTTCAAACCAGAATTTATTAGAAAATATATAAATGGTTGTGTAAACACTTGCCACTGGAGGCTGTTGCACAATACAATCACTGGTTTGGGGGAAGACAGGACCATAGACCTGAACAATGTCCACGTTGACTGATTTCAAAACCGTAATGGAAAATGCAGTGAGTCTCAGCTCTCTACTATCTACCAGCATAGTGTGGTTGTAATATATGTTGAGCCATGTGGGTTTGCGTGGGATACACGGGGTCCTTTTACCTGCATGGTGGTGTTGTAGGTCTCTGCTGGAACACACTCCAGTGTTTCATCATTGCAGCAGCCCGAACACCTCTTCAGGAGCACGCAGGATGGTTTGAATATGTATTCCACTTCATCTGGATACTCCTGATATATATCCACCATGGTCTCTCGCACCTGACAGATACTTTGCTGGAACACCTTCATAAATGGGACCACTGCACTCAGAGAGAACAGAACAGAACTTTAATACAATGCCCAGCGGAGGAGAAGCACACCTAAACACTTTAAAAAATAACATTTTACTGAAAATATAGCGGATCTAATGGTGGTTTATGCAACAAAACATAAGTTTACATTTTTAAAAGTCCATTGTTGCTTCAGAATGCATAATGGATTATAAATAAGTTGACAGTTCTGTATAAAAAGAGACACTCGGCATGCAAGCAGTGAGACATCCATCACGGATGGAATGAGGAGCAGAATAAGATTGGTTGACGCACATTGACAATAGACGTGATGACAAAATACACTACGGAAGAGAAACTAAAAAACAAGGCAACGGTTTAGGGCAAGCTAATTACGCTAATTGGCAAATCTATCTATAAAGCTGCCATTGATCTAAATATCTCCCTTTAGTAAGAAAATAGCCACGATTCCCAGAATAAAATCCGCTTTATGAACATGGTGTGGGATCCCCTGCAATGCATCAGGGAGCTAATTAGATAGGCATTTCTCAACAAGTGGACAAAGACTCATAGTCAACGTGATTTCAGACACATGGCGTCTGGATTAGCAACACAAATTCCCTAGCAGTTACAGCATCCTAGGAGGATTGTTCCACTTGCCGTGTGAATTAGCAGTCAGATCCCTTTAAAATGCCCCTGGCTTCTCTGACACGGACCCGGACCCATACAGCTGTTGGGTGGACCCAGCCCCCAGAATGATAACTGCCTCCCCCCATTTTAGAAACCACAGTCTTCTTTACCAAAGATGACCACTTGTTGCGAAACGAATTGATCTGCTACTGTTCACCCTGTTTGTCAAGGAAAAGCATTGTTTGCTGGTAATGCACAGATGGACAATTCGAGATGGGTTACTCAATAAAGTGAGAATTACAATTTATTGTCACAGCAGCCAAACTGAAAGCTTAACGTTTCCGGTTTAGCGATTTTGAATTCTCACATCTTCCTTATTTTTGTGGATTATTATTGTTCCATTGGCTCATACTGTCATATTAGCTGCTGTGTGCCCTGGCATGGACAGGGTTAATCCAAGTAACCCTTAAAACGCTGTGCACTTACAGAATGCTGTGTAACCTATGTGTTCCCAATTAATCGGCTGCAGATTCTCACACACAGGAGTCCTCAAATAACTTCACACTGGGAAGCAACCCCCCCTCGCCCCTCCACTTCCCTCACTGCCAAGAGTGGTCGCACACACGAGACCACCAGAGGAGCAGCTGGAGTGCTGCCCATCCCCCTCTCCCAATGGCCCACCCCAAACTATGTTATTAGTGAGGCCTGGTTCTCATCCTGAGCATAAATCATTGCATTAAACTGAAATTCACAACTCTGCCGGCTGCCATTACCCCAGGCTTGCTGGATTTTACTGCAATGTGCTTTATCCAGCCTATTCACAGCGTCACCTGCTTCAGGGAAGTTTCTATGGCATACTTCTACGCCATGTTTCTCTGCCTTATAATACTTACCAGTATTCTTAGTAACCCACCTCTCGCTCAATTACAGCACGGATTAGGGCATTTATATGCCAATGACAATGAACTACTGTTACAGCAGCATCTTATAATGGTCAAACCTACTCCCTCTATACAGTGACAGGTGCCAGACTGCACCCTCTATACAGTGACAGGTGCCACACTGCACCCTCTATACAGTGACAGGTGCCACACTGCGCCCTCTATACAGTGACAGGTGCCAGACTGCACCCTCTATACAGTGACAGGTGCCAGACTGCACCCTCTATACAGTGACAGGTGCCAGACTGCGCCCTCTATACAGTGACAGGTGCCACACTGCGCCCTCTATACAGTGACAGGTGCCACACTGCACCCTCTATACAGTGACAGGTGCCAGACTGCACCCTCTATACAGTGACAGGTGCCAGACTGCACCCTCTATACAGTGACAGGTGCCACACTGCGCCCTCTATACAGTGACAGGTGCCACACTGCGCCCTCTATACAGTGACATGTGCCAGACTGCTCCCTCTATACACTGACAGGTGCCACACTGCACCCTCTATACAGTGACAGGTGTCAGACTGCTCCCTCTATACAGTGACAGGTGCCACACTGAACCCTCTATACCGTGACAGGTGCCAGACTGCACCCTCTATACAGTGGCAGGTGCCACACTGAACCCTCTATACAGTGACAGGTGCCACACTGCGCCCTCTATACAGAGACAGGTGCCAGACTGCACCCTCTATGCAGTGACAGGTGCCACACTGAACCCTCTATACAGTGACAGGTGCCACACTGAACCCTCTATACAGTGACAGGTGCCAGACTGCTCCCTCTATACAGTGGCAGGTGCCACACTGCGCCCTCTATACAGAGACAGGTGCCAGACTGCACCCTCTATGCAGTGACAGGTGCCACACTGAACCCTCTATACAGTGACAGGTGCCACACTGAACCCTCTATACAGTGACAGGTGCCAGACTGAACCCTCTATACAGTGGCAGGTGCCACACTGAACCCTCTATACAGTGACAGGTGCCACACTGAACCCTCTATACAGTGACAGGTGCCAGACTGCACCCTCTATACAGTGACAGGTGCCACACTGCGTCCTCTATACAGTGACAGGTGCCAGACTGCACCCTCTATGCAGTGACAGGTGCCACACTGAACCCTCTGTACAGAGACAGGTGCCACACTGCGCCCTCTATACAGTGACAGGTGCCACACCGAACCCTCTATACAGTGACAGGTGCCACACTGCTCCCTCTATACAGTGGCAGGTGCCACACTGAACCCTCTATACAGTGACAGGTGCCACACTGCGCCCTCTATACAGTGACAGGTGCCAGACTGCGCCCTCTATACAGTGACAGGTGCCACACTGAACCCTCTATACAGTGACAGGTGCCACACTGCTCCCTCTATACAGTGGCAGGTGCCACACTGAACCCTCTATACAGTGACAGGTGCCACACTGAACCCTCTATACAGTGACAGGTGCCAGACTGCACCGTCTATACAGTGACAGGTGCCACACTGAACCCTCTATACAGTGACAGGTGCCAGACTGCGCCCTCTATACAGTGACAGGTGCCACACTGAACCCTCTATACAGTGACAGGTGCCACACCGCGCCCTCTATACAGTGACAGGTGCCACACTGCTCCCGCTTTACAGTGACAGAGTTTGGCTAGCTCCCTCTATAGTATGATAGATTTTGCCAGATACCCCTATAGTGTAAAAGATTTGGCTGGCTCCCTGTATAGTGTGATCGGTTTGGCTGGCTCCCTCTATAGTGTGATCGGTTTGGCTGGCTCCCTCTATAGTGTGATCGGTTTGGCTGGCTCCCTCTATAGTGTGATCGGTTTGGCTGGCTCCCTCTATAGTGTGATCGGTTTGGCTGGCTCCCTCTATAGTGTGATCGGTTTGGCTGGTTCCCTGTATAGTGTGATCGGTTTGGCTGGTTCCCTGTATAGTGTGACAGAGTTTGGCTGGCTCCCTGTATAGTGTGATCGGTTTGGCTGGTTCCCTGTATAGTGTGATCGGTTTGGCTGGTTCCCTGTATAGTGTGATCGGTTTGGCTGGTTCCCTGTATAGTGTGATCGGTTTGGCTGGTTCCCTGTATAGTGTGATCGGTTTGGCTGGCTCCCTCTATAGTGTGATCGGTTTGGCTGGTTCCCTCTATAGTGTGATCGGTTTGGCTGGCTCCCTGTATAGTGTGATCGGTTTGGCTGGTTCCCTGTATAGTGTGACAGAGTTTGGCTGGCTCCCTGTATAGTGTGATCGGTTTGGCTGGTTCCCTGTATAGTGTGATCGGTTTGGCTGGTTCCCTGTATAGTGTGATCGGTTTGGCTGGTTCCCTGTATAGTGTGATCGGTTTGGCTGGTTCCCTGTATAGTGTGATCGGTTTGGCTGGTTCCCTGTATAGTGTGATCGGTTTGGCTGGTTCCCTGTATAGTGTGATCGGTTTGGCTGGCTCCCTCTATAGTGTGATCGGTTTGGCTGGTTCCCTCTATAGTGTGATCGGTTTGGCTGGTTCCCTGTATAGTGTGATCGGTTTGGCTGGTTCCCTGTATAGTGTGACAGAGTTTGGCTGGCTCCCTGTATAGTGTGATCGGTTTGGCTGGTTCCCTGTATAGTGTGATCGGTTTGGCTGGTTCCCTGTATAGTGTGATCGGTTTGGCTGGTTCCCTGTATAGTGTGATCGGTTTGGCTGGTTCCCTGTATAGTGTGATCGGTTTGGCTGGCTCCCTCTATAGTGTGATCGGTTTGGCTGGTTCCCTGTATAGTGTGATCGGTTTGGCTGGTTCCCTGTATAGTGTGACAGAGTTTGGCTGGCTCCCTGTATAGTGTGATCGGTTTGGCTGGTTCCCTGTATAGTGTGATCGGTTTGGCTGGTTCCCTGTATAGTGTGACAGAGTTTGGCTGTCTCCCTGTATAGTGTGATCGGTTTGGCTGGCTCCCTCTATAGTGTGATCGGTTTGGCTGGTTCCCTGTATAGTGTGATCGGTTTGGCTGGTTCCCTGTATAGTGTGATCGGTTTGGCTGGTTCCCTGTATAGTGTGATCGGTTTGGCTGGCTCCCTGTATAGTGTGATCAGTTTGGCTGGCTCCCTGTATAGTGTGATCGGTTTGGCTGGCTCCCTGTATAGTGTGACAGAGTTTGGCTGGCTCGCTGTATAGTGTGATCGGTTTGGCTGGTTTCCTGTATAGTGTGACAGAGTTTGGCTGGCTCCCTGTATAGTGTGACAGAGTTTGGCTGGCTCCCTGTATAGTGTGATCGGTTTGGCTGGTTCCCTGTATAGTGTGATCGGTTTGGCTGGCTCCCTGTATAGTGTGATCGGTTTGGCTGGCTCCCTGTATAGTGTGACAGAGTTTGGCTGGCTCCCTGTATAGTGTGATCGGTTTGGCTGGTTCCCTGTATAGTGTGATCGGTTTGGCTGGCTCCCTGTATAGTGTGACAGAGTTTGGCTGGCTCCCTGTATAGTGTGATCGGTTTGGCTGGTTCCCTGTATAGTGTGATCGGTTTGGCTGGCTCCCTGTATAGTGTGATCGGTTTGGCAGGTTCCCTGTATAGTGTGATCGGTTTGGCAGGTTCCCTGTATAGTGTGATCGGTTTGGCTGGTTCCCTGTATAGTGTGATCAGTTTGGCATAAATGATGGCTGTAGTGTTAAGATATAATAAATGAAGGTGTAAACATGGTTTCTTTATCCGTGAATCTATCCTTGTAAACAGCTCTATGTTTTTCCCTCATGGGTTTCACAAACTTGTCCCAGCACTGGAAAAACAAAACAGAGAGATCATATTCTCAGCTCGCTGCCAAAACTTCCAAACCTACACACACATATATTAGAAGCCATTTCTCTGTCCTTCACATGTGTGAGTGACAGCATGGTCAGGGTATAATACGTGTGAGTGACAGGAAGTGTCGGGGTATAATACGTGTGAGTGACAGGAAGTGTCGGGGTATAATATGTGTGAGTGACAGGAAGTGTCGGGGTATAATATGTGTGAGTGACAGGAAGTATCGGGGTATAATACGTGTGAGTGACAGGAAGTGTCGGGGTATAATACGTGTGAGTGACAGGAAGTGTCGGGGTATAATACGTGTGAGTGACAGGAAGTGTCGGGGTATAATACGTGTGAGTGACAGGAAGTGTCGGGGTATAATACGTGTGAGTGACAGGAAGTGTCGGGGTATAATACGTGTGAGTGACAGGAAGTGTCGGGGTATAATACGTGTGAGTGACAGGAAGTGTCGGGGTATAATACGTGTGAGTGACAGGAAGTGTCGGGGTATAATACGTGTGAGTGACAGGAAGTGTCGGGGTATAATACGTGTGAGTGACAGGAAGTGTCGGGGTATAATACGTGTGAGTGACAGGAAGTGTCGGGGTATAATACGTGTGAGTGACAGGAAGTGTCGGGGTATAATACGTGTGAGTGACAGGAAGTGTCGGGGTATAATACGTGTGAGTGACAGGAAGTGTCGGGGTATAATACGTGTGAGTGACAGGAAGTGTCGGGGTATAATACGTGTGAGTGACAGAGAAGGGCAGTGTATATAAGAATGTAACAATAAAGATGAACAGAGATGCAAATGACGGCTATAGCGATAGCATCTGCACATGTTGATACACGGCTGGGAAACACATAAGGACTGTTAAACGTACCAGATTTTAGTAAGTAAGAAAGAAACATCTTAGTTTGCAAATGTATGATGTGAAAATAGAGACACAAATAGAAATGACACAATATAAGCAGTTACCAACAGAAGCCTCAGGAGAGATACAAAATAAATAAATGAAAGTTAAGATGGAGGCTCACACTACCCAATATAGAGGGAGGAAATAATAGACTACACATTTTTCATTTTGTTGTGGTTTTACTTGTAGTATTTTTTATTTAGCAGTTTTTGAGAAATGGCAGCCAGCGTCAGTATGGTGTGCGCACGTTACAAAACACACGGCTATAGACTAATATAGATAACACAAAGGCTCACATTAACCCTCGTTAGAAGGTGATAACCCTGAAATACCAGAGTGGAATTTGTTTTGTGTGAAAATGGAAAAGGCTGAATTAGGCATGTGGAGTGTTACAGCTGCAGCGATAAATCCAGCCTGTGTTTGCAGTTATGGTGGCGCACGTGTTGATAACGGTCTGATAACAGAAACTGCTTACATCATGGAAAATGATCTGCCCGCCAGGAGACAGATCCGTTCTCCTTATACAGGGTCACCACAGCATGGCTACCAACTCACAGTATGCTCGGACAGACGTACACAGCCAGTCTCTGTATACCCCCAGGTTTGAAGGCCTGACACAGCAGATTGAAGAGAATTGTTTGCAGAATTCACTGAACTGAAAGTGTTAAAACCTTGAATGATTTGATAGCCCAGTGCTGACGTAAGGGGGGGAGAAACAGTCGTGATTGTGACAATAAGGCTGAGGAGGGGCTACTGCACGGCTTCCTCCTTCTTTCTCCTCTGCTGCACGCTCCCCACGTTTCAGGAGCTTAAAATAAACAGTCTGAGTAATCTGTAGCCACCCGCAGGCTGCAGAATAATGAGGAATATTCTGAGCACAATGTGAAGCTGCAAGGCGTACTGTGCCGGCACCAGGACTTGGCTGAACACTGCAGCACCCCGATAGTAATCTCGGGATCTGACCCCATGTAGAGTCCCTACCAGCCATTGAATGAAATGACAATGTCTGCAGCATTTATCAGCCGCTCCGAATCCTAAATAAAAATCCCATTCTCTTCACTAAAAGGCTCAGAAATGGAATGATGGCACAGCTTTTAGACTGCAAGCTCATTTGGACAGGACCATCTTAACCTACTGCTCCCGTATGTCAAACGTGCTTTATTGGAATGAATTGCTTGCCTTGCCTATTGTACAGCGCTGCATAATATGTCGGTGTTATATAAATAATCATAATTTATTCTGCAATGATTAATAAGCACAACAAATTTCTCTCCCCAATACACCCCAGCCCTTTGTACAGCTCAGTGTGCAATCAATTGGCTTGTATCAAAATTGTGATATATAAATCATCCATTAACTCTCTGTATGCCAGGAAACTGCACTCAAAAAATGAAGTGCAAATAGAGCAGGCAGTGCAGACCGTGCCAGGCATACAGCAGAGGTGCCGTTTAAGGAGTCCTGATTAATGGGATACACCCCGTGACAAGGCCTCCTGTGAGTAATCTCAGCACGCTGTCATGGCTTGAAGCAGATTTCTCATTCCATGCAAGCTCTCACCTAGAGGCTTGTGGAGTGTCTGAATGTCAGCAGAAAAGGCAGATAAGGTCTACAAGGAGTACGACCTGATTTGCTGAAGTGTTCATGTTCTTATTCCGGACAAATTGCTGAGTAACTAACACCAGCCAAAGTTCTGTCTTCCTCCCATAACCTGGATGGGGCAGCGGATAGGGGCATTTTACATTAACAGAGGGTAGGATGGCAACCAGTAGGTGGTGGCAGTCTATAGCATTAAAACCTGGTCACTTGTCACTCTTCATGTTGATCCATGGTGTTTATGGGTATAACATTCCAGGCCAGGCAGAAAAAGGTCAAAGTGAAGCACCATGCCGTTCCCTTCCGTAGCCTGGAATTAAGATCCCACCAGGACCAAGGACCAAGGTTTGCCCCCCCATTATTCTTCACATAGTGATGGCAAAGCCAAGCAAATTCATGGTTTCTGGGGCCCTTGTCTGACCACTGGGCCCTAGTCTATAATTAATCCTGCTCTGCTAGAATTCCACTACAATCTTTACTAAGCCATGCTACATTATGGTCTAGAATGGTTATCGCCTTGCTGACCTGCCTCTCTCCACCACCACAGACTCGTTCCTGCAGTCGGCCTGCTGAAACACCCAGACATTTAAAACACAAAGCAGTGAGTCCAACAGAACAAAATAACAACAAAGGGTCTCTGCTTACCTTCTGTGGGCTTAGCGTCTCCTGGTGTGGGAGCCGTCCGTGACAACTAAACAAAGAAACAGAGGAAAACATCAGAATGTCACTAGGACCCCCACGTATCAGAACATTGCTAGGACAAATTGCAAGGCCCCTCCACATGTCAGAGCACACATTGCGAGGACCCCGGTGTATCAGAACATTCATAGCAAGGACCCCCATGTATCAGAACATACATCGCAAGGACCCTCATGTATCAGAACATTGCTAGGACAAATTGTAAGGCCCCATCCACATGTCAGAGCACACATTGCGAGGACCCCCGTGTATCAGAACATTCATAGCAAGGACCCCCATGTATCAAAACATACATCGGTATGACCACCGTCACTGTCCAACCATTACAACACCTTCTATTTAGGCCCTAAATCAATCTGTTGCAACTTCTGTTTTGTGTATTAAGTCAAACCTGCATCTTCTATCGCTGAACCAGTTTCACATAATGCAATGCTCACCCCAAGTGGACGTCAAAAAGCACTAATAAGTAAGGCAACACACCCCATATCTATTTTCCCTAAACCAGTACAAATATTACAAAACAACAGATGCACGTTATCTTTATGAAAAAGGAAACTAAAAAAATGAACTTTTAAATCCAGACAAGGAGTATCACTGTATGTAAAACCACTCTAAGAATAAACACAAAATACAGGATTTATGTATAGCTCCATTACACCCCATCCGTAATGAGAGATGGGGTACCTCTAATAGAACACGGCTAGTGGGGGGCTGATCAATAACTCCCCAATACTATTACAATGCTTTATTTTTTGGCCTGCAGGGAAATGATCACATGAATAATGATAGCAACAGATGCATTTTATTGGGGGGATCACATCATGAGATAGAGGTAAGGGGTGTGTTTGTGGGGTCTACATAAAGAACTCGGGGCAATAGTGATGCATATCTGGAGATGAGACAAAGCCAGCATAGCTTGTTGGCATGTCTCTGCTGCAGTCACCGCGCTGTGCCGCGGCTGCGTATTCTACTGTGTTATTTGTATCCTGTTTCTCTGCTGGTTTCACAATTGACCTAATGCTCTCTGAAGGTGCCAGTCTGACTGTCCATCCGTCCTCTATTCAACTGTGCCAAAGGGAAACACAAAACAAACTGAGCCGGCACAGATATACTTACATACTAAAAGCAAAGTTTAATAAATATCTACAGCCAACAGTCTTCACAATATCAGGACAGGCTCGGACAGTGCTGGGTATATATCGAATGTAATGACCATGCATAATCAGGACAGGCTAATATAGTGCTGGGTGTATATCGAATGTAATGACTGCACGTTATCAGGACAGGCTCAGACAGCGCTGGGTTTATATACATTGTAGGGGATCTGACTGCACGTTATCAGGACAGGCTCAGACAGCGCTGGGTTTATATCCAATGTAGGGGATCTGACTGCACGTTATCAGGACAGGCTCAGACAGCGCTGGGTTTATATCTAATGTAGGGAATCTGACTGCACGTTAGCAGGACAGGCTCAGACAGCGCTGGGTTTATATATAATGTAATGACTGCACGTTATCAGGACAGGCTCAGACAGCGCTGGGTTTATATCCAATGTAGGGGATCTGACTGCACGTTATCAGGACAGGCTCAGACAGCGCTGGGTTTATATCTAATATAGGGAATCTGACTGCACGTTAGCAGGACAGGCTCAGACAGCGCTGGGTTTATATATAATGTAATGACTGCACGTTATCAGGACAGGCTCAGACAGCGCTGGGTTTATATCTAATGTAGGGAATCTGACTGCACGTTATCAGGACAGGCTCAGACAGTGCTGGGTTTATATCTAATGTAGGGGATCTGACTACACGTTATCAGGACAGGCTCAGACAGCGCTGGGTTTATATCTAATGTAGGGGATCTGACTACACGTTATCAGGACAGGCTCAGACAGCGCTGGGTTTATATCTAATGTAGGGGATCTGATGTTATCAGGACAGGCTCAGACAGCGCTGGGTTTATATCTAATGTAGGGGATCTGACTACACGTTATCAGGACAGGCTCAGACAGCGCTGGGTTTATATCTAATGTAGGGGATCTGACGTTATCAGGACAGGCTCAGACAGCGCTGGGTTTATATCTAATGTAGGGGATCTAACTGCACTCACAGTGCAGAATACATGCACACAGGATCTTACAACATAATATTGGAGTAAAAAAGGAAACAAGATTGCAAATACAAGAGTAATAAATCTTGAACAACTTCCTGCAGGGCAATACAAGCAATATTTCCCATTTAAAACCCCTATTGGGAATACTTATGGCTATTAGAATCTGCCTTCCCGGCTCCTGTTTGGCGTCAGTGATGTCACCGCCTCGCGAGGAGCTATGCCTGAGCTAAACGATCCATGTCTCACGTTTAGGGCGACGCTCCCTCACCCATTACTTCCATCCATTTATCAGGAATGTGTTTTTATATCCCCGTTGTACAGCACCACAGGATAGGTTTGTGCCATAAAACAATATTGCCATGGAAGGTGCACAGTTGTCAAACCTACTGAATCCCAGCTATACTTTAGACACATTACTGGGAGTATTATTGCTGTGGAGCTCTGTTATACACTCAGGCACATTACTGGGAGTGTTATTGCTGTGGAGCTCTGTTATACACTCAGGCACATTACTGGGAGTATTATTGCTGTGGAGCTCTGTTATACACTCAGGCACATTACTGGGAGTATTATTGCTGTGGAGCTCTGTTATACACTCAGAGACATTACTGGGAGTATTATTTCTGTGGACCTCTGTTATACACTCAGACACATTACTGGGAGTATTATTGCTGTGGAGCTCTGTTATACACTCAGGCACATTACTGGGAGTATTATTGCTGTGGAGCTCTGTTATACACTCAGACACATTACTGGGAGTATTATTGCTGTGGAGCTCTGTTATACACTCAGACACATTACTGGGAGTATTATTACTGTGGAGCTCTGTTATACACTCAGACACATTACTGGGAGTATTATTGCTGTGGAGCTCTGTTATACAGACACATTACTGGGAGTATTATTGCTGTGGAGCTCTGTTATACACTCAGACACATTACTGGGAGTATTATTGCTGTGGAGGTCTGTTATACACTCAGACACATTACTGGGAGTATTATTGCTGTGGAGCTCTGTTATACACTCAGACACATTACTGGGAGTATTAATACTGTGGAGCTCTATTATAACACATTACTGGGAGTATTATTGCTGTGGAGCTCTGTTATACACTCAGACACATTACTGGGAGTATTATTGCTGCGGAGCTCTGTTATACACGCAGACACATTACTGGGAGTATTATTGCTGCGGAGCTCTGTTATACACTCAGCCCCATTACTGGGAATATTATTGCTGTGGAGCCCTGTTATACACGCAGACACATTACTGGGAGTATTATTGCTGTGGGCTCTGTTATACACTCAGACACATTACTGGGAGTAGTATTACTGTGGAGCTCTGTTATACACTCAGACACATTACTGGGAGTATTAATACTGTGGAGCTCTATTATAACACATTACTGGGAGTATTATTGCTGTGGAGCTCTGTGGGGCTCTGTTATACACTCAGCCCCATTACTGGGAATATTATTGCTGTGGAGCCCTGTTATACACGCAGACACATTACTGGGAGTATTATTGCTGTGGAGCTCTGTTATACACTCAGCCCCATTACTGGGAGTATTATTGCTGTGGAGCTCTGTTATACACTCAGCCCCATTACTGGGAGTATTATTGCTGTGGAGCTCTGTTATGCACTCAGACACATTACTGGGAGTATTATTGCTGTGGAGCTCTGTTATACACTGAGACACATTACTGGGAGTATTATTGCTGTGGAGCTCTGTTATACACTCAGACACATTACTGGGAGTATTATTGCTGTGGAGCTCTGTTATACACTCAGACACATTACTGGGAGTAATATTGCTGTGGAGCTCTGTTATACACTCAGACACATTACTGGGAGTATTATTGCTGTGGAGCTCTGTTATACACTCAGTCACATTACTGGGAGTATTATTACTGTGGAGCTCTGTTATACACTCAGACACATTACTGGGAGTATTATTGCTGTGGAGCTCTGTGATACACTCAGACACATTACTGGGAGTATTATTGGTGTGGTGCTCTGTTATATACTCAGACACATTACTGGGAGTATTATTGCTGTGGAGCTCTGTTATACAGACACATTACTGGGAGTATTATTACTGTGGAGCTCTGTTATACACTCAGACACATTACTGGGAGTATTATTACTGTGGAGCTCTGTTATATATTAAGACACACCAACGCTCCTGGAAAAGAGGGCCTTAGGATAGCAAAGAGAGACAGAGGGATTTGGGCCCAAAATGGTTATGCTTTCCTCCTGTAATATCTGGGTGCCGCCATTTTGTTCTCCTCTGTGCATGATGCCAGCAGTCTGCCTTCTGTGGATTCGTCTCACTGATGGATTATGGGTAAAAATACCTTGGAAGCTGAAATGGAACTGTGATTAGGCTCCGCCCATTATATATAACTATTAAACTAAGGTGAGTTTAGAAAATAAAATCAAGGAGAAACGGAGGGACAAAGAGGGATTCGTTTAAAGTACAGCCGTTTGTCACCAAAAAGGAACCTTATCTAATCGATCAATATCTCTTTATTTTATGCCTGAGCACTCATTTACATAAAATACGTAAATGTATCGATTTTCCTTATATGTAGCAAACAAAACGTGACAATGGGAGGAGCGTAAATCAAGATTCTGTGACATTTACCCACAATCCATCAGTAACATCAATCCAATAAAATGCAAACAGCAGAGGAGAACAAAATGGCCGCGCACAGATGTTGAGATCATAAATATACAGTGCCAATGGGAGCAGTATAATCATTAGGAAAGGGAAAAAAGGAAAAATGGCTGCTTTAAAAATAAAACCTGCATCGTTTTGTTGTGTTCCCTCTAAGACAGGGGTCCCCAAACTGTGGCCCTCCAGATGTTGCTGAACTACAACTCCCATGATTCTTTGAATTATATAGATAGTCAGAGAATCATGGGAGTTGTAGTTCAGCAAAATCTGGGGGGCCGGAGTTTGAGGACCCCTGCTCTAAGCGATCCAGAGCTGAAACAGTTAAGAACTGGGGTTTGACCTAAAACAGAACCTGGCCCCTCAACTGCCCCCAAGATCAACCAAAAGTAATTTGGAAAACAATGGCAGGCACTGGTCTTCACTGCTCAATGGTCTGACACTAAAACGAGGCTGACTACACCATAACCACTACAATAAGCTGTACAGCAAACTGTGAAGTGCTAATGGTGGTTAGAATGTCCCTTTAAGATCCCATCAGCAAACCCAACATAATATATATAGATTTTAAAAAGAACATCAGAGGGACAGAGGAGTGGGAGGCACAGAGGTACAGAGGCCAACGGCCGACCTTGTTCCTTTTTTAAATATTTGATAAACCCCTTCAATAATCAGGAAGGGAAACACTGCCAGTCTTTGTTAAAGATTTGTGGAACAAACCAGCAAATAACAGGCTGTGTTCGCTAGCTGCTATTTAACTAACATTACCCAAGTTCAAATCGATTCCTGAATTTCTGCTCATACCTTAAACTCCAAAGCAGCAGGAAAACGGCGGAGCGAAATGACACGGGAAAATGTGACAATTTCAGAAAATCTTATTATGTAGCCAAGGAATAAAATATTGCTGTGAGCGAACCCCCAATTATATCGCAAGCTATGTGCTGATGGGGATTTTTTGTTTAAAATAAACACAATAAATTGTAAGATAAAATAGGTCCGTGACGTGTGTGGGGGGTGTTGCATGCGCTAATTAAAAGCACACAACAGCTGGTTACTTTGCCAAGTGATGGGCTGTGTATAGACACATGGTTTGCTTTATTGCTTATCTAATAACGCCTGTTTATTCTTTCTCCAATATATTTACCTTGCAGGCATTGCAGAGTTAACCCTTTCTGTGCTAAAGACAGATCTCCCCCCACGCCCCAGCTTGGTTCTTTTGCTTATATTAAGTAAACGGTTTAGTAAATAAGCCCATCAGTGAATATATATTGCAGATCAGAAACACGTCACATTATAATTAATTTCATAGATGTGTTCTGCAATATGGACACAGTGGCCGGACAGGTACATCGCCGCGCAGCAGGGGACGCCAATTCCACACAAGGCCGTTAGCAGGAATGTAAACATGGCTGTAGAGTGCAGGAGGCCAAACACTGGCCCGGGGTGGTTACACAGACCTGTATCACAGTTGGCTCTGCTAGGGCCAAAGTCTAAGACCCAATAGTAGCAGAAAAACAAGAGGACCGGCCAGGCCGAGAGCGAACGCTCGGGGACATTGCGTAACTGAGTCAAACATTACTGTATAGACATGTATGTGTAAGCAACATTGCAACAGCTCCTCGCTTCCAGCCCACTCCAAGCCAAGGGATAACGAATTGGGTTACACAACTGCCAGGATCCCAAAGAGTTAAACGTACATACAGCAAGTGTGCCGAATTGGCAGAATTTTTTGTATGTGGGAGGAATAAAATGGCCGTCTCCCAGAACAGAGGCCGACTCCCAAACATTACTCCATACTGCTAGAAGGCCCATCCAGACGTGTTTTTAGCACGCTGTCTCACAAGGCAGACTGCTGCGGTTACCATGACAACAAGGCATGTTCGGCTTAATAATTGCCCACACTATAATCAATACATCGCTTATACAGCGGTTTATTGTAAATTAAATATTTCTTTACAGGCTCATGTTTGGCTTGGTATATATCATAGGTCATTTCTGCAGCGCTATATCAGTGCTTTAGTTTATTTGGGAACTGTGTACCTACTAAAAAACTAAATGGAATATGGTCAAATGTCAGTGTTTTTGTAAATAAGGGAACGTTTTTTAAATCGCACCATATTTCCTAGAAAGTGTTAAACAGAATACATCTAAAGACCATGCCAATTGTACCAGCCAGAGCTGTGCCCGCACAGGGAGTTACATGCGCCAACCTTAAAATAAATCCCTAAAATAGAAATGTGCTGGCCGCAGGACGCGGTCACCTTTCAGAGCCCTTGGATGCACATGATCAATTAAATTAACCGGAGAACTTTTTATCATTTTATGACAGCTGGCCAGCGACAGGACAGATCGATTGCGCTCAGTATTATGGAAGCTGGCGTGGTCCAAATCATAAACGTAACATCTATAATGTATCTGCAAAGTACAGGGAAAAGGCAAGCATCTGCAAAATATACACAAAAATGATCTCATTTGGAAAGGTGTGATGCACAGGGCAAACGTGGCCCTCACCATTCTTAGAACTATTTGTTTTGAAATTCTGCATTTTTTTTTTTTTTTGCATGGAAAGCAGCCATCGTGACCTCAAACTAGGCAGATTTTGGGAGAACACGGCTAATAATTTGTTTAGAAAATAAAAAGAAATAATCTTAAGGCTGGTAAAGCACCATGGGAGTTGCCCGTGAAAGATTTGATTATTAGATTATTTTCCATTATAATTTATCCCTGAAGAAATGGCGCTCTGAAGCAAAGATTTGCAGCCATTTTGTCAATACCTTCACCCTGAAGTCTATAAGTTTATCACAGTTTTTATATATACGCAGATATGGCATCCAATCCCAAAACTTGTTACAAGCAATTGTGACCAATCAAGATATGGCCTAAAAAAAAAACGAGAAAATAATGAGATAGGCCAATTGCATAATCTCCTTCTCTTTCGCTCCCGGTGTCTGAATCTGGTTTTCATACAATGTATCAGGAAACCCAGAATCACAGGGACAAAACCTGGCACAGGGACAAAACCTGGCACAGGGCGGAGCTTAAAGCAAGGTTCTGTTCAGTTACCAATCACATTTACCCACAATCCATCAGTGAAATCAGTATCGGCCAATACAAACAGCAGACATCACGGCAGAGAACAAAATGGCCGCCCCCAGACATTGAGATCACAAGAAAGAAAAGATACTAAATATAAATAAGGGCAAGTGGCAATGGAGTAATATAATCAGTGAGATACCGGGGGAACAAAGAAAGCAAGCCAAAATAAAAAATATGAATACATTAAAAATAACTGCTTTAAAAAGGAAGAAACGATGAGTGTAATGAACTATAGGGTATAATTATCCTGCTGGTATTTCCCTAGAATACCTGCTACCCCACCAACCAACTTTACGATTTGTGGAATTTTTTTTATATCCGTGTGAATTATT
Organism: Pelobates fuscus; assembly: GCF_036172605.1. NCBI lineage: Eukaryota > Metazoa > Chordata > Amphibia > Anura > Pelobatidae > Pelobates > Pelobates fuscus. Next base: position 444,859,701 of record NC_086318.1, on the reverse strand, counting down.
CCCAGCAGGAGACGGGACGAGGGGAGGCAAACAAAGACAATGTGCAGACGGTATGTTTAACCCCTGCACTGCCAGAGCTGCTATAAGTGACTACACAAAATTATTCTCCAAAAACATTTTTCCTTCCACTTTTTGACATACAGTGTAATCAGATGTAATACACGATCAGATTAAATAAATAAAAAAACAAATTAGCCAATTTGCTTCCTGGAAAAATAAGAAGATGTTTTCGGGAGGGTTTGGAGATGGGAATGTTACTAATATTGATCACAAAGAGAGAGAAATAGATGCGATCATCCTTAACTTGTATCTAGAAATAATGACACAGGATTGTGGTTACGCAATGAAATCACTTGTGTTAAAAAAAACACACAAAGAATCTCTGGAAAAATGACAACTGGTGGAATCCCTCCCCCCCCCCCCCTTAACATATGATGCATCATTTTTATAATGACTTCAGTTGTGTTATTGGGGAGCGAGTGACATGTATAGGATGGAGGGCCCATATTGACGGAGCGTGAAACCCACTCCTGGATTTACTGGTCGCCACCTGTGCTGGAAATCGTCAGCTTGGGATTCCGCACCTGTGTCCACACAGACCTCCAATAGGGAACTTAAAGACCCCAGAGAAAGGATTTGCCCGTCTTGTTCTTTCGTTTTGTGCCAACCATTCTCAGCGGGGACATTCAGCCCCTTTGGCAGGCTCAGAGAATGACAAGTCCTGTCTGTGGCACTACCCAGCTATGCGCAGTGACCTTTTCCCTTGCTTAGTTTGGCTGACAAAGCTTTACTGGAACGTCAGTTTAATTTCTGAAGCCAGGTAAGTGAGAAAGAAGGCACTTATAGGGTTAAGGAGTTAAGAACTTTCACACCAAGCCGAGAACTGACCGGTCAGGAAAACTAATTGGCCACTTGACCCTTCAGTGGATGAATCTTTGAGCTCTGTGGGCTGAAACACTTAGTAACAATGCAAACATTATCCACGGCATCGAGCTCACACAACACAGCCACCCAGCTCACACAATTACACGTGAATCTGATTATCAAACAGGGGGGAATATGCTACAGAGAAGGTACCTCTTCTTTGCTGGTATGCACAGTGTTGGCAGGGAAATAAATACAAAGTATATTCACAGCATCAAACACACCAGCAGAGCTAATGAGATAGGGAAAGCAAGCTGCATTAACTTCTAAAACGTGTAGTCAGTGTTTTAATCAATTCTGGGCGTACCGTCCAGTTTTCTCCTGGCTCCACGCATAACATGGGCACACCCACCAGGAATGCGGGGCTTCACCGGAATACTATACATTTTATTTCCAAGGGACATTTACATGAAACATGTCAGCGCAAATCATAGATAGTACTTTCTATGCATCCCACAACACGCACTTCATATAAAATACACGGAGAGGGGGGGGCACCCCAATACACGTCTGGTTATTAGAAGGCCAGCAGCAAAACCCGTCCACCTTGCCTGCTCTGTCTTTAATTGGTGGCTTTATAACATCACGCTGTGTCTTCCACATGTATAGCACCGCTATGCTGGCAGGAATATTGAATCACTGTCACACGTATGACATAATTATGGTATTAGAAGTACAGAACTGAGGCCACAGATTGTGGTCCGCACTGATGTAAGAGACACTGGAGTGACGATATGGATCATAACATCTCTTTAACACCGTATCTGTCTCTGGTCCCGACGGTCGCCAATCTCAATCAGTTAAACATTTTTCCTGCTAGCTTTACTTATATTCTTTATATGCCGATCAGCAGCTGCCGATTCACTGTGCTCAACGTGTCTCATTGTTCTGTACCCTGATCTGAACTGCAGCATTAACCCCTTCAGCCATTCAATACCATGAAAACACATATCACACGCATGACATGCAGAAAACACTCCTCAGACAGAACGGAAAATTAACTGCAACAATTCTCAAACATTTTATTAAACTTTTCAAAGAGATCAGCCTGTTCACACACACACGGCACTTCGACTCCAGATTTTCTACTGGAAAAAGTAGTGATTTAAAAAAACCAGGCCTGGATCCCCGCACCTGGGTCATGCAACCACACACACAATCCTCAGCCTTCAGGGGATGATGGGATCAATCTCGGCGCAGTAAAATATAACTGTCAGATATTGATTTTCACTTTTATTATTCTTTAACCAAACACACGGGAATACAAGTTGGATGCATGCACACTGTGGTGGGTGGTAAACTTAGACACTTCTCTGAGGTCAAAGGATAAGAAAACGCACGTCAAAACGCAACACATTCTGCTTTCACCACTGGCAGTAAAAGGGTTAACCCTCTGTCAGACATGTGACTTTCAGCAGTCCATTTACAGGAAATATAACAGGTTAGAGAGAGAGAGAAACATGACCTTGTGAAGGTCAGCCAGACATGTTCAATATGCTTTCAGATGCCCTCCCCCTCTGCATTAAATATCTCCACCTTACAAAATAGCTCCCTCTTCCTTTTATTGGCCTGCCTTCTCCTCCCTCGGCCATACCCCTTCACTGACACCAAACACAAGCAGGAGACAAGGCCAGGCAGACACAGGGACACACAGACAGACATAGGGACACACAGAGACCAACACACACACAGACCAACACAGGGACACACAGACAGACATAGGGACACACAGAGGCCAACACAGGGACACAGAGACACACACAGAGTAACACAGAGACACACACACAGGGACACACAGAGACAGACACAGACCAACACAGGGACACACAGAGACAGACATAGGGACACACAGAGACAGACATAGGGACACACAGAGACAGACACAGACCAACACTGGGACACACAGAGACAGACACAGAGACAGACACAGACCAACACAGGGACACACAGAGACAGACATAGGGACACACAGAGACAGACACAGAGACACACAGAGACAGACATAGGGACACACAGAGACCAACACAGGGACACACAGAGACACGGGACCGACACACCGAGACAGAAACAGGGACACACAGAGACAGACACGGGGACCGACACACAGAGACAGACACAGGCACTTAATGACAGGCTTATTATTAGGCATTCAAAGTGGATTTGACATTTTAGGCCACAATAGCAAATTGCAAGACAGCATTGACATGGAAAATGTGTATAATTTGAGAATTTTGGCTTAAAATGTTAAATTCCCTTATTTTGATTTCCTCGCAATTCACACTTTTAGGTGAAAACACTCAGACATAGAGAGAGATAGAGATACAGAGAGAGAAAGACAAAGACAGCCACAGCTACAGAAAGAAACACACAAAGACAGTCACAGAGACAGACACAGAGAGACACACAAAGACAGTCACAGAGACAGACACAGAGAGACACACAAAGACAGTCACAGAGACAGACACAGAGAGACACACAAAGACAGTCAGAGAGACAGGTAGAGTAACACACACAAAGACAGTCACAGAGACAGACACAGAGAGACACACAAAGACAGTCAGAGACAGGTAGAGTAACACACACAAAGACAGTCACAGAGACAGATACAGAGTGAGAGACACAAAGACAGCCATACAGACAGTCACAAAGACAGATATAGAGAGAGCTACACACATACGCAAAGAGCAGAAGAGACAGACAGAACTAGTGACATACAGACACAAAAAAAAGAGAGGCATAGGGAGACAGAGGTGTCCCCATAATAAAATTACTGACCCAGACTAGCCTTTATTTGGTCCGTTTATGTAGTTATTATAAAGAGTATTGTAATCTGCTGGGACTGGCTGTGTTTTATAATAAAAACGCCAAAAAGGAAAAGGAGATTATAAAAGCACAGTAACAATGTGGACAGCACTGTGTCAATGAGTATTCATAAAGCTCACAATTAACCCCTTTATAGCAGCAAACAGAAGCAGAATTCTATTCCCGGAAGATTAGATTCTTAACATTTTATACCTGACTGGTAAATTGTTATTCAGAATGGTAAAACTGTGCAATTTTTCCTGGATATGTAAAATAGGTTTATTTTTTTTATACTTTTTTTTTTCCTTTCTGCAAGACTTTACTTTGTAACCAGGTACGGAAACGAAAGAGTTAAGTATATTTAATCTGTTTTGCCGGCCTCCCACATTTTTTTCTTCCTTTTTGTGTCGTAATTAGTGGCAGTTTTTGTCACAGTAAATGGCTACAATGACAATTAAGTTCACTTGGGAAAAATCGGGCTGAGTGTACGAGGGCCCTTGAGTCAACGAGTCTGGCCAGGCTCAGAAAGCAGCAGGACTGGGGCCGGCAGAGCTCGCTCGGCCTACAGCAAGGAGAAAGCAAGTCTCGGCCATTGAAAAGGATGGCGTCCGTGTAACGGAAGGCCTGCAAAAATCTAGAAAATGGAAATGTGCAGAGGAGGGGCAAAAAGAAAAAGAAGAAAGAAGATTGAGCCAGTCACATGAAAAAGATTGAAAGGCCTTTAGTCAGTCTCAAGGCTGGTTTACATTTGGGAAAAAAGTGTACGTGCGAGCCAGGAGGATTTTTGAAAAAGCCCTGCCTACTGATCTGCGTCATGAAAAGGGGAGCCAGGGAAAAAGAAGGAAAAAAAGGCACCAAGTAACCCTCAGAAGGAGAGTGATCAATCTGCAGTCTGGTCACACACCTCTCCTCGTTCACTTGTTCTAGCTCTGTATCTAAGGAAGTTACACCCAGCGTGGCCAATGCCGGCTCCTCGAAATGCTGGAATTAGAGCCGGTTTCAATGATTAATCTACTGAATGATCTCCAGAAACAAGTAAAAAATGACAACACACTTACCGAGATACCTGGATAGAACATGTGCTGCACCAATTTTATTCATCGTAGCACCGGAGGGATAAGACTGATTATTTTCAGCGGAATTAGATTTCTTTTGAAGAAAAGAAACAACCTGCACCCTTTCCATTTATGATATATACGGCACCCGATATTATATAGGATATATACGGCACCCAATATTATATAGGATATATACGGCACCCAGTATTATATATACAGCACCTAATATTATATAATATATACAGCACCTAATATTATATAATATACACAGCACCCAGTATTATATATAAAGAACCTGATATTATATAATAAATACAGCACTTAGTATTATATATACACACACACACACACACACACACACACAACACCCAGTATTATATATACAGCACCCAGTATTATATATGATATATAAAGAACCTAATATTATATATATACAGCACCTAATATTATATATGATATACAGCACTTAATATTATATATGGCACCTAACATTATGATATATATAGCACCCAATATTATATATACAGCACCAAATATTATATATGATATATACGGCACCTGATATTATAAATAAATAAATATATATATATACACACACACACACGGCACCTAATAATATATATATATATATATATATATATATATATACACACACACACACACACACACACACATACATACATACACACACACAATAATATATATACACACACACACACACGGCACCTAATGATATATATATATATATATACACACACACACACACACACATACATACACACACACACAATAATATATATACACACACACACACGGCACCTAATGATATATATATACACACACACACACACACACATACATACACACACACATACATACATACATACACACACACACACAATAATATATATACACGATATATACTGTGTCTGTCCCTGCTGGCGGCGTGCGTGAGTTTTCGCATGTACAGTACCCGAGAAATGGTTAACCCGGTGTCAGTTCCACCAACCAGTGTTAAAATGGGAGGATCTGTCAGAGTAGACGGCTAGCGTGTTCAAACTGCTTCACTAAGTTTTCTGGCATTAATATATTTCTCTGTCCTTCCCGCCTTACGTCGGTCGAAGCTGGAAGATCAGGTCTTCAGTTGCAAATCAGAGCAGAATATGAAACACATTTTACGTTCCCCACCTTTGATATTATCCAGCTAAAGTTTTGAAAAAGATCAGCAGACGGAATGAGTTTAGGGTGTTTGCTTGTGTCAGTTCATTTTTTCATATCCTACAATATTGCATTGTCCCAAGTTGGCCAGCCGGCAGGCAATAGGAGCTTTAAGGGATTTTGGTGTAAGATCTAACGCGCACGTTTCTCTCTGACCGATAGAAAGAAGGGTTTCATCGCTCTGGAGCAATGTCGGAAAAGCCATCAGGTTGGGACTGGACTTAGCCAAAGACAGAAAAATGACCAGAAGTTTGAGACACGTGTTACTGGTCGCCTGTCACTTTGGAGGATTTTGCTGGATAGGAGGGAGAGCTAAATAATGCTGATACAAGGAATACACAGAAACTGTCATTTCACAGCAGTCGGCTGTGTTGTAGGGTATTCAAAAGCCAACGCAGTTACGTCTCGACTTTCCGTGATCCATCGCCTTCCTGGGAAGTATTCCCTCGCTTTACCGAGTGTCATTGTCTAAGAATATCAGAGGAGAAATAGTCTGATCTAAGCGTCCTTCACATGCGCCCTGCGTGGGACAGGCGATTAAAGGGTTAAATGGAACGAAAAGTCACAATATATTCTCTCTCTCTCTCTGGTGTAGACTCATTAGTTGGTTTAATCCCCTGTAAACCTGCAAACACAGATATTCCCAGCTGTTTGTCCTTTGTCTTTGGAGGAGGCCGGGAGTGAAATTTTTTTTTAGAAATGACCTGGGATAATTAAAGGCAGTTTAAATGACCCCTGTCATAAGGGATTTCAGGTTCCTCCTACCCCCCCATCAACAGAACCCGTGCGCTGCAGCCTAGGTTGGCGCTTTGTAAATAAATAAAGAAGCACTTCTAATGTCTATTGATGTCAGAGCGGAGAGCAACAAGGTGTTAAAGAAAATCCCTCCTTCCCAAGGAGAAAAATGACACAATTAGAATAGAAAGTGAGTTAAAAAATAAAACTGAATTTCTAATAATAAATCTATTTTATAGGAGCAAAACTAACAGACAGAACAGCAGGTTGGGGTAATTAGGGTAATAATATACCCCCCAGTGCAGATCTGGAACCCTATACATGGAGCTGGGGGCAGACACACTAAATGAACAGGTTGTGAAATCTTAGTAAATCTCCCATTCTACACAGCTCCAGAACTCCTAACTTTAACACATCTCATCCTCTGAATAATGCTGTCACCGGCTAGGTACATCACTCAGCCTATTCTAACCCACACAGACACTTCCAGGGGATCCAGGAACCAGCTTACTTGGGATCCTCTTGCACTTAGACAAATAATAAACCAGTCCCCATCACACCCCCAATGGGACATCAATCCCAGCCACACTTACTGAGTGAAACCCCCAATGGGACATCAATCCCAGCCACACTTACTGAGTGAAACCCCCAATGGGACATCAATCCCAGCCACACTTACTGAGTGAAACCCCCAATGGGACATCAATCCCAGCCACACTTACTGAGTGAAACCCCCAAGGATATCAACCATAGCACATCTTCACTGAGTGGGACCCTCTATAAGGACATCAACCTCAGCCCCCAATGGGGACATTAACCTCAGCCACACTCACTGAATGGGACCCCCAATGGGGACATCAACCTCAGCCACACTCACTGAGTGGGACCCCAATGGGGACATCAACCTCAGCCACACTCACTGAATGGGACCCCCAATGGGGACATTAACCTCAGCCACACTCACTGAGTGGGACCCCAATGGGGACATCAACCTCAGCCACACTCACTGAATGGGACCCCCAATGGGGACATTAACCTCAGCCACACTCACTGAGTGGGACCCCAATGGGGACATTAACCTCAGCCACACTCACTGAATGGGACCCCCAATGGGGACATTAACCTCAGCCACACTCACTGAGTGGGACCCCAATGGGGACATCAACCTCAGCCACACTCACTGAATGGGACCCCCAATGGGGACATTAACCACAGCCACTCTCACTGAGTGGGACCCCCAATGGGGACATTAACCTCAGCCACTCTCACTGAGTGGGACCCCAATTAACCTCAGCCACTCTCACTGAGTGGGACCCCCAATGGGGACATTAACCTCAGCCACACTCACTGAGTGGGACCCCAATGGGGACATTAACCTCAGCCACACTCACTGAGTGGGACCCCAATGGGGACATTAACCTCAGCCACACTCACTGAGTGGGACATCAACCTCTGTCACCTTCACTGAGTGAGACCCTCCATGGGACACAGCCTGGCCACTTACCTGCACAGTACTGAGAGACAGCAGAACGGCCAAGCCCCAGTGGATCCAAGCGAGCAGAAAGTTCATGTTTCCCAGTAACATCCGCAGAGGTCCAAGCAATATCCCTGAAAAGCTAGTGAGAGCCCCCAATCCCCGTGTGACTCCTTTAATGTGTGGATCTCCCCAATGGGCTGGGGTCAGGCAAACTCCATAATAAATAAAGCCCCCAATCCAACCCCCCAGGGCAGCAGGGAGGCAGCAAACTGTAACAGATCCACAGACAAAGTTTAGCTGCAGAACTTTTTCAATCCATGTTGGGATCCAGAATCCAGGAGAAGACAGAGCCCTTCAAACCACATCCACAGCCACAATCCAGAGCAATGTGAGTTCACTCAGCTAGTGTGAGTGCCTTGTAATGCAGTGAGTGCAGACTGATTGCAGTGCTGAGCTCCTCTCTGTGTCTCTGCTTCACAGCCTCAATTGCTTTTTTCTTTCACTGTAAACCAAACCCCTTTCCTCCCACCGCTTTACCCCGCCCCCAGCATGAGCTATAAAGGCTGATACACTGTTTCTCTTCATAGCATGCGATATGACATGAAATATTGCATGCCCCATATACCATATCACTAGTATCCAAGGGGGACATCTGTATCTACAGAGAAATGCAACATAAAGCTGGAGAATTCATTAAATAATAATGCAAAGAAAACAATAAAACTCCCACGGTCATGTAATAGAGAACTGGAGGCAAATTCTGGCAAACCGTCGCCCCTGACCCCATGCCATAAACCGCCGCCTGGCTACCTCCGGCGCACCCACTAATGCAGCCCCCCCAAAACCTGCCTGGTCTCTGCGTGTCTAGGATTTTAAAGAAAATGTTGCTGGAAATCTAATCCTTATTTTGCACATTTAGTATTTTTCAGCAAAGTTAATTTTCTCTGGGTGAACGTGTTAATGGACACAATTTATTTAGACAGCCAATGGAACACTCCAAACCCCTAAATCAGCTTGCCGCATACTATTGCCAGATAATGGCGATTGCCGAGCATGCGCCAGAGAGTCTCTACGAGAAACATACTATTGCCAGATAATGGCGATTGCCGAGCATGCGCCAGAGAGTCTCTACGAGAAACATACTATTGCCAGATAATGGCGACTGCCGAGCATGCGCCAGAGAGTCTCTACGAGAAACATACTATTGCCAGATAATGGCGACTGCCGAGCATGCGCCAGAGAGTCTCTACGAGAAACATACTATTGCCAGATAATGGTGATTGCCGAACATGCGCCAGAGAGTCTCTATGAGAACCATACTATTGCCAGATAATGGCGATTGTCGAACATGCGCCAGAGAGTCTCTACGAGAAACATACTATTGCCAGATAATGGCGACTGCCGAGCATGCGCCAGAGAGTCTCTACGAGAACCATACTATTGCCAGATAATGGCGATTGCCGAACATGCGCCAGAGAGTCTCTACGAGAACCATACTATTGCCAGATAATGGCGACTGCCGAGCATGCGCCAGAGAGTCTCTATGAGCAGCATTCTATTGGCAGATAATGGTGATCTGGAGTAGCCCTGTAGATCCGCACTAGTTAAGATATCCCAGGGGAGAATTTTTCCTTGCATAGACCCAATTGGATTAGCTTTATATTTTAAATAAAGATGGCCTCCAAATCTAATGAAATAATAGACTCCAGCATTACAATTACATTGTTTTAATTTATTTCAAATGCAGGGGGGTTCCTTTAAGAATTCCAGCTACGTGATTGTGCTTTATCGCTGTATGAGTTTTACAAAATGCCGCAGTTATAAGTCATTCTTAGACAATGGACACTGGTTATTCTATTCAACAATTTAAAAAATTATACCGCAACCCATTAAATCCTTTAAATAAACCTCTGGAATGATGGCCAGTCAGCTCCATACATTGCATTATTTAGTGAATAAACTAGAAATGTTAAGATAATAGTTTTCTTTAACTCTTACAGGGCATTCCACAGTAAGAATACTATGAATATAACCCTCACTATAACCCCTCCTATTCCTCCATATAACCCCTCCTATTACTCCATATAGCCCCTCCTATTACTCCATATAGCCCCTCCTATTACTCCATATAGCCCCTCCTATTACTCCATATAGCTCCTCCTATTACTCCATATAACCCCTCCATTACTCCATATAACCCCTCCTATTACTCCATATAACCCCTCCATTACTCCATATAACCCCTCCTATTACTCCATATAACCCCTCCTATTACTCCATATAACCCCTCCTATTACTTAATATAACCCCTCCATTACTCCATATAGCCCCTCCTATTACTCCATATAGCCCCTCCTATTACTCCATATAGCTCCTCCTATTACTCCATATAACCCCTCCATTACTCCATATAACCCCTCCTATTACTCCATATAACCCCTCCATTACTCCATATAACCCCTCCTATTACTCCATATAACCCCTCCTATTACTCCATATAACCCCTCCTATTACTTAATATAACCCCTCCATTACTCCATATAGCCCCTCCTATTACTCCATATAACCCCTCCTATTACTCCATATAACCCCTCCTATTACTTAATATAACCCATCCTATTCCTCCATATAGCCCCTCCTATTACTCCATATAGCCCGTCCATTACTCCATATAGCCCCTCCTATTACTCCATATAACCCCTCCTATTACTCCATATAGCCCCTCCTATTACTCCATATAACCCCTCCTATTACTCCATATAGCTCCTCCTATTACTCCATATAACCCCTCCATTACTCCATATAACCCCTCCTATTACTCCATATAGCCCCCCTATTACTCCATATAACCCCTCCTATTACTCCATATAACCCCTCCTATTACTCCATATAACCCCTCCTATTACTTAATATAACCCATCCTATTCCTCCATATAACCCCTCCTATTACTTAATATAACCCATCCTATTCCTCCATATAACCCCTCCATTACTCCATATAACCCCTCCTATTACTCCATATAGCCCCTCCTATTCCTCCATATAACCCCTCCTATTACTTAATATAACCCCTCCATTACTCCATATAACCCCTCCTATTACTCCATATAACCCCTCCTATTACTCCATATAGCCCCCCTATTACTCCATATAACCCCTCCTATTACTCCATATAACCCCTCCTATTACTCCATATAACCCCTCCTATTACTTAATATAACCCATCCTATTCCTCCATATAACCCCTCCTATTACTTAATATAACCCATCCTATTCCTCCATATAACCCCTCCATTACTCCATATAACCCCTCCTATTACTCCATATAGCCCCTCCTATTCCTCCATATAACCCCTCCTATTACTTAATATAACCCCTCCATTACTCCATATAGCCCCTCCTATTACTCCATATAGCTCCTCCTATTACTCCATATAGCTCCTCCTATTACTCCATATAGCCCCTCCTATTCCTCCATATAACCCCTCCTATTACTTAATATAACCCCTCCTATTACTCCATATAGCCCCTCCTATTACTCCATATAGCTCCTCCTATTACTCCATATAGCTCCTCCTATTACTCCATATAGCCCGTCCTATTACTCCATACAGCCCCTCCTATTACTCCATATAGCCCGTCCTATTACTCCCAAATAACTCATCTTATAACTGCCATATTTTATTCCCCATTACATATTTTTACATATTATGTTCTTTAAAACTAAACAGGAGAATGAATGGCATTTAATTAGCTATTAATGTGAGGTTCTGTCTGTCCCATAAAGCGGTATTTGCTGTTACCCCAAGTTACTGCAAGTCTCCCAGGAACCCGCTCCCGGTGAATTTTGCACCTTCTGTATCACTGGACGCTGCTGTGCTGGGGATAATAATTGCTGCTATACAACTACTTTTTGTCATCATTTTATTAGATTTTGTAAATATTTTTTTGCCACTGTAGCAATAAGCATCTCTGCACTCCAATTCTCATAATGCTCAGCCAGGTGTGTTGTCTATTTCTGGAGCAGGTGTAATAGGCTGGTATTGATTGGAATCAAGCATTCATTTAGGAGAGATTCCAATTATTAGCTCTGTGGGGCCCCCTGCTGGAAGCAGGACTTGTTAAATTGCTATCTGATCATTTCTCTGAGTTTGCATAAATCCCATGAATGCAACATATTGCCCAGTTTTATATCACTGACAAACCAGCATGTCTGCATTTTAATATTTCTATAATTCCCCTGTAGGGAAAGGAGCCCAGATCTCGGTAATATAAAATCGCTTAATTACAGGGAATATTTGGTTTCTGTATTTAAATCAGACTGGGAAAATTCTTAAATATAAATCACTCTGCTTGTTTGTGTATTGTTTCTATTGGCTTCCTCTGTGCTAGGAACCTTTAATGTGATATTTCTGCTTTATCCATAAGGGGAGTGACCTCGATATGTAGAGATATACAGATTAGTGGAACTAAAGGTTTCAAACTCAGTGCTTTGAAAATCAATCAGAATGCGGAATTTAAACATTTCTGATAAATTTCTCCCATGTCAGCGGACGCAGGTGACAACTTACACCGTCCCATTAACTAATTACACCATTGGGCTTTTTAAATATATATATTATTATTATTTATAAAGCACCAACAATACAATATATATAAACTAAACTACATAGCAGCTCTCTAAAACGTAACTTCAATCTGCCTTTATTCTTCACCATAAATCCGTCACACAGGGGATGTTTCGGTTCTTAAATCAAACTTTCATCAGGAGAGTAAGGATTTTTATACTTCTGATGAAGGTTCTGTTATGGAAACGTCGACTGTGTGAAGGTTTTACACTGAAATTAAGGCAGATTTAAAGTAAGCTAACTTGTTTTGTTTACAGATGTTTGGCCCAATACCGAGCGCCAGGTGCTGAAAGAAAGTGATCTGTTTGATGCTTCATGGATATCAACAATATATACAAACACATTCGGACATTTCAGGGCCACTTTGCTGGGACACCGGTCTGAGCCCCCCATCTTTCTACCTATGGGGCATTGCAAGTGAGCCTGGACCTGGTTTCATATGAGGGGCTGTTTCTCTATAATTACTGATGTTAAGTCTAACTCTGGGGGGGGGGGAGGGACACATGTGGTACTCTGCACTAAAATGGAAATTCTGCATAATTAATAAAGAAATTGTACATGTTTGAAATGCAATGAATGCAAAAATATCTTTATTGATTTTTTTAAAAAGTTTGTCTTTTTTTAATTTATCTAAAATGTAAATATTTGCCAGTTTTCCCAAAAACTGCTAGTTGGCAGAATAAACTATGATAAGATTATGAGAAGTTGTATTGTAACAAAAGGTATAATATAGAAATTCTAAATATATTCCGAGTAACTGATTGTCTAAAATACATAGAGATTACCTCTGAGACACTAAAAGGCTCTCTGTGCGAACACCACCTACTCAGTCGGCTGCAGACCGTAATGACAGCTATTAACCAGCAGGTGGAGCCAGGAACTTTGCTGACTCAGCAGATGGCAAAAAAGTAGAATTAGTGTTGGTTGACAAAATACAAGTTGAGTTGTAGTTCTGCTGCAGCCAGGGTTTACAGTTTGGCTATTATTTATTTAGAGGTACGCCGGACATGTTAATACGGGATAAATTGTCTGCATCCACACCTTGAACAGTTACCTACAAGACTCATGTCGGGCAGCCCTGTTCCTACGGTATTCACTAGCAGCAGTTCCCCTTCTCTTCAGTCCGCTAATAAACCGTAAAACGAGCCCCTTCTTTATGGTGGAACGTCAAATCACCAGTTAGTTTCTCTACCTGTCCATATCCCCGTTCTCCTTACTAATCCCAGTGTCTACTTCTCCGTGATTTAAATCACACAGCGTCTGCGGACTTTAGTTAGTAATACAGCAGGCAATCAGTATGTAACACGAATAGAGTGCACTCTGCCATTATTAGGATCTGGGTAACGTTAACCAGCTTCCGTTAGATTGGAAGCTTGTTGGAGCCGAGTCCTGATCTCCTCTTGTTCCTGTAAGTCGAACCTGTCTTTACTTGTATTATTACTGAATGTACTTGTACATCTCATCCAAGCATTGTACAGCGCTACAGAATATGTTGGTGCTTTATACGAGGATCTACTTACATCTACAGAAAGGGTAGCTATGTACCATAAAGATGGCAGCTGGTTCACAGCTCATAAACTATCTTCCACCTCAGATTGACTCATATTTATTGCTCTTCTTGCCCAATTACATTTAAACACACGAACGATCTATATATTGGAAGTATTGCTGGGTATTTGAAGTATTGCTGGGTATTGGAAGTATTTCTGAGTATTGGAAATATTGCTGGGTGTGGGAAGTATTGCCAAGTATTGGAAGTATCGCGGGTATTGGAAGTAGAGCCGGGTATTGGACGTATTTACAAGTATTGGAAGTATTACCGGGTATTGAAAGTATTGATAGAATTATTGCTTTTTATTGGAAATATTGCCGGGTATTGGAAGTGTTGCTGGGTATTGGAAATATTGGTGGGTATTGGAAGTGTTGCTGGGTATTGGAAATATTGGTGGGTATTGGAAGTATTGCCTAGTATGGGAAGTATTGCCGGGTATTGGAAGTATTGACGAGTATTGGAAGTATTGGAAATATTGGTGGGTATTGGAAGTATTGCCGAGTATGGGAAGTATTGCCGGGTATTGGAAGTATTGAAAGTATTGCTGGTTATTGGAAATATTGCTGGTGTGGCAGAACCAACCTCGCCACTGTGCACTGGAGAAGCCTGGTTGCTCGCCTGCTCCCTTTAGACTATGGCCCCTGTTCTTTTTCCCTGCAGAAAGGCTGGTTTGTGCCTTTCTGCGGACTGTTAAAGCCATGCTACCCCAGATAGCTATGCCATGGAGCCCAGCCGTATACTGAAAGACTGTATGAAAGACTTTGGCTCCATGGCGATTGAACTGTATGTATGTGATCTGAGCGTCATCCGGTAATAATGTGCGCTCAGATCTAAGCTATCTGGGGATAGGTAGAATGTCTGTATTTTATGTATAAATGTAACTGTAGCGGATTGGTACTGGGCTGTCCTACGAAATTCATGGGAATAACTGTATTCATGTATATTGCCAGTTTTTATGTGTGTAAAATAATGTATTCCTCTGGTTGTTCGGTAGAATCATTCGAATAAAGCAAGGGAATGAAACTACCGAACAACCAGACCTCCTTGTGTGAAGTGTGCCTTCAATTACCGGTTGCAACAATGTTGCAAACGGGTAATTGGCAATCTATGTAATGTATTCTTTGTCCTCTGGGTGGCCGCCATTCGGGAAACGAACACGTGGCGGCCATCTTAAACTCCCGAACAGCGGTGTTTTACCGTCGAGTGTCTGGAACTAAAATCGGACACTCGACTAGGCAAACACCGCTGAGACCTCCATACTTCCAGAAGTTCGTATGGGAACTACCGAACGGCCCGCCGTTCGGTAGAAAGAACCCCACGAACTAGGGGATTCATTCGAATCCCCCTTAGGCTCCATAACCCAGGCAATTCGTCTGTTTTCATTCCCTTGTCTGTGACCGACCGCAGGGCCAAAATGCATGGAACTGTTTTCGGATACTTTACCCATGCGGTCGGTCAAATCTGTACCTGGATTTTTGAGTATGTTGCTCACCCAGATCAGGGCTATCAGGGGATACCATTCTTAGAGGGGTACCCCTACGTTTAGGGGTACATCCAGAAACTGGGGAAATTCGTGTACAGTATAAGGGGATTATGATGTGCGAGGAGGGGAGGAGATGTGTGGGAGGTTACTAATCACCGATTGGACACTGTACTGATTGTTAGAAACTCCTCCCTTGCATGGGAGCATGCTTTATAAGGCACTGTGGAATAAAGCTTGTCAGTTCTGCTCCTGAAACTGTGTGTCGTCCAGTTATTGGGATTGCTGTTGGGATGCTGCTGTATTACTTTACCTGCTGGAAACCTTGCCTGTGGATTTAACATCATCTTGTTCCTGAGCCTCACTGGGATCGTTAGTGGAGAATAGCTGTGAGATATCGGCTCTCCGCTACAGTAACCTTGTGTATTTTATTGTATTTTACTGTCTTTTTACTGCAATGTGCTTAATGGAGTTTTGCCTCTGTCCTTGGAGATAATTGGATTACTTCTCAATTATCTCCAGGATAGAAGACTCTGTGGAACTGGTTTTGGGCAGAAAAGCCATGCTTCATTTGGTCACAAAGGACTTCGATCTATATTTTGAATTTGGATGATTTTGACATATGTTTGTATTTGGAGTATGCTGATTCGGAAAATGTAAGTTTTATGTGAATGTGATGCACACTTTCAAAGTTATGAATAATGTGGAAAAACTGTATTCCTCTGCCTGTGATAATGAGATTACCCATTGTGTTCAGTAATCATATCACAGGCAGAGGGGAGGATTTTGTGTGGGAGTGTCTGTGTGTATTGTACGGATTGATTGGTTGTTCTGTAAAACCCTGTGGGCAGTACTATGTAAAGAGGCTGTATGTGCCAGTACAGTCAGATTCTGCTTAACCCTAAAAACGAAGTGTCGTCTCGTTATTGGGGGAATTGGATTGTATGCTGACTGCCAGGAGTGTATCCCTTTCGTATGGTTTTCCTGTTCAGATATTTCCAGGGTTCATGTGTTTTCAGTTCGGGAGATTGGTGCTTACAGTAGCTGTCGGTGTATCTGGAAAGGGGAATATCGCCTAAACGGTTTTAAACCTCTGGTGAGCAAAACGGTCCGTTACAGCTGGGTATTGGAAATATTGCTGGGTATTGGAAGTATTGCTGGTTATTGGAAGTATTGCCGGGTATTGGAATATCTATTTGGGTATTGTAAGTATTGCCGGGTATTGTAAGTATTGCTGGGTATAGGAAGTATTGCCGGGTATGGGAAGTATTGCCGGGTATGGGAAGTATTGCTGGGTATTGGAAGTATTGCTGGGTATGGAAAGTATTGCTGGATATTGAAGTATTGCCGGGTATTGGAAGTATTACCAGGTATTGGAAGTATTGCTGGGTATTGGAAGCATTGCCGGTATGAAAAGTAGGCATGGGGAAAATATTCGGCTCGGTTCGGCATTCCGAAATTCGGGACTTCGTCAATTCGGCACTTCGGAACTTCGGCACTTTCAGCCAAAGACACTTCGGTCTTTCAGCCAAATGTACTAATACTAAGTAAAAATTAAATCCTAAGATGGATTTATTTTTTGCGCTCAGGGTTTTTTTTAGTTTTTTTTTTAATTGCGTTGGTTTTTATGGATTTTTATTTGGCCTTTTTTGGGGCTGAAAAAAGAAGATTTTAGAAGAAAGAAAACATCAAATGGTAAGTTTATTTTGATTTTTACAGGTACTTAGTTAAAGGTCCCCCTCATTATTTTTAGGCTGAGGGGATACATTTTTTTGGGGTAGGGGTGACTAGGGGTTTGGGGACCCCTAGTCACCTGGGTGGGGGGAGGGGGGTTAAATTTGTATTTAGGGCCCCCACCCACCACTCAGGGGTGGCGGCCAGGGGGGAGGACATTAGGTCCCCCCCGTATTCTAATTTAGGGCCCCCACCCACCGCTCAGGGGTGGGGGCCAGGGGGGAGGGGATTAGGTCCCCCCCAATATGTATTTAGGGACTTTGACAATTCGGCAATTCAGCTATTTGGACATTCGGAAGCACCCAAATGACCGAATTGCCCGAAATTCATCCAAATTTTCATTCGGACCGAAACGAATTGCTCATGTCTAATGAAAAGTATTGCTGGGTATTGGAAATATTGCCGGGTATTGGAAGTATTTCTGAGTATTGGAAATATTGTTGGGTATGGGAAGCATTGCCGGGTATTGGAAGTAATGCTGGGTATGGAAAGTATTGCTGGGTATTGGAAGTATTGCCTGGTATGGGAGGTATTGCTGAGTTTTGGAAGTATAGCCTGTTATTGGAAGTATTGCTGGTTATTGGAAGTATTGCCGGGTATTGGAATATCTATTTGGGTATTGGAAGTATTGCCGGGTATGGAAAGTATTACTGGGTATTGGAAATATTGCCGGGTATTGGAAGCATTGCCGGGTATTGGAAGTATTGCTGGGTATGGGAAGTATTGCCGGGTATGGGAAGTATTGCTGGGTATTGGAAGTATTGCTAGGTACTGGAAGAAAACTGAACAACTGCCAATTGCACTGGTCTTTGAGAAAATGCATGCAGTAAAAACGTAAGAAGAAATAGAATAGCAGACACAATGGACTCGTATGACAATATCTGGGCACATTGACATACACTAATGGACCTGAAGTGGCAAGACTGACATATCACGTGATCCAATGTATTACTGTATCATATGATGACTTTATGACCCTACAACCCTATAATGCTACCATGTGGCCAGTAGTAATTACCTACACATGTAAACCACATACTCTCCCCTGAAGAGCCAACCATTTAGCACTTGGGAGTATGTCCATGACCGGGAGTGCTTCGTAAATTGGACGGACTGACGGTGTTAGTGCACCAGTGTAGGTGATAGAGACACAAAGTTATTGTTAGTTTTATTTTTCTTGTTCCTTTTATGTATTCTGTATTCTTATTGTTTCTTCTGTTATACGATGCCATAGCTGTTACTTGTACCTGTAAAGAACTGTGTGTTTGCCATGTAACATGTCATGTCATATGTCATTCTTGGGGGGGAAAAAATGGCAGCAGGTGGAAAATGGGGCATTTGCTCACAAAATAGATTTATTGAAAATTTTAAATATTATGGGAATGTTTGATTGATAGATATATACTAAGGTGGACATTAGCTAGCGCATTGATCGGTTTCTTAATGGGGAAACGATCAATAAATAATACTTTTCAATTAGCACAAATTCTTGGAACAGTTTCTGAGAAGTTAAAAACATCTATTTAATCTCCGCTAAACTATTGTCTCTCTCCTCTTCTACAATATGCCTGGGGGAGGGTACTCTGTCAGTGTCTGTCTAACACTGTGTGTGTGTGCCTGTCTATGCATGACTGTTAATGTATGTGTTTCTGTGTCTCTGTATGACTGTCAGTGTATGTGAGTGTCTGTGCCTGACTGTGAGTATCTGTGTGTGTTGCTATAACCATGTCTATATGCCTGTGTCTCTATATGACTGTCAGTGTCTGTATGTCTGTGTTTATGTGTGACTGTGTGTACCTTTCTATGTATGACAGTTAGTGTACGTTTGTTTGTGTGTGTGTCTGTGCATGAAGGTGTTTGTCTCTCTCTGTATGATTGTGTATGTCTGTGTCTATGCATGAAGGTGTGTCTCTCTCTCTGTATGATTGTTTGTTTCTGTGTCTATGCATGAAGGTGTGTGTGTCTCTCTCTGTATTCTTGTGTGTGTCTGTGTCTATGCATGGCTGTGTGTGTGTGTGTATATGTTTTTGACATGCATTGAGGGGAAAGAAAACTCTGTATTACATTAATACATACTCATGGAGTAAATGATTTCAGTGAAAATTCCCCAGAAGATGTATAACAGACATACTGATGTTAATAATGTACATTGTTACATAGATGTTAACAATGTACATTGTTACATATTTAGTACACTGGTACATAGAAGGAAAATTCAGCGCGTCTAGATCGATTTTTCTAAAAATAAAAAAACTTTTTGGGGCGAGCTGAATTTCGGTCATGTTCTGGTTCAGTTTACCTGAATTTAATCTGCATTGGGTAATCCAACTTCATTTTTAAATCTCATTCATTGCTCGTGGGTGAGGGGATACAAATGGAAAACAGGTCTTTTTTTAAAGACAAACTCATGTTAGAAATAAAAGTCTCTGGGGGCCAATATAACCCCACGTCAGAACAATGGAGGTTTGTCATTGGCTGTTTTTAGCTCAGAATCATGATATAAACTAAACTAACTAAACGACTCGTCCAATTATGTTTAAGGTTGTGATTCTGTCTTTTGCCAGCTCAGAATTCCGATATTGTCTAATCGAACAAAATTCAGATAAATCGTGAATCTTCCAAAAACAAATGTCCAGATCTAGGATTGAGGACCGAATAGCTGTATTAGCTGTCATTCCACATTTTCTCATCATTTGTAGCGGGTACTTGTCTGCCTATCGATTTGCCACAGTCACAGAGGTGTACGAGATATATGAATTCCAGGCTATTGGTAGCATTTAAAGGAAGAAAACAGCCCGGCAATGTGGGGGTTAGAATGGGGCAGTTTACGCTTCCTATTTATCATCTTTTACAGAGTTATTTACTAAAGAGCGATTTGTTGGGAATTCAAAGTAAAAGCCAAAGTAGCAAAAATAGAACATTTTTCTAAGTTAACTATGCTTTCGGTTCCGCTACTTCGGCCTTAAATTTAAAACTCACATTGAATTCCTGACAATTCTCACTTAAAAAAAATAAAAAACGCAAATCTTCCTTTTTAACTCCTTTCTGCGTCCTTCTCTCCCAACCTGTTGGATTTCCATTTTCTGTTTTTCACCAAACGTTAATCCGCACGCTTGGAGTCCGTACGGTGTAACCACGCACATGTATGACACATTCTAAATCATCTGAAAACAAGCACGAAGCTACACACGCTAACAGAAACAGCTTAATGTTATATGCAAATACCTTCACTACATGAATACAGCAAATTGTGGCCACCGTTAGCTCTACAGTGTCAGGTAGGAAACGTAAAGCTGAACTGTGGGGCTTTCTAGAATGGGTTTAAATCTTTAATTGAACATCGTGGCGTTCATGACGATTGTCTGGAACATTTTCGACCATTTCTGGTCCAGATAGAGATCAATGCAGCCGCTGGAAATCCAAATACAGGAGCTGCAAAAATGACTGTCTTTATAATAAATGATCTACATAGAGCTGAAAGCATTTAATTCTGTGACCAGCCTGGAGTTTCCCGTAATGCTGCTAGTCTAATGATTCTATGTCTCCAAGGACTCATGGGGCATTAAGGGCTCTATACCAGCAGACGGCAAATTACTGCAAATGACATAAAAATCATGCTGAAAGATAAAAAAATGTTTTGAAAATTAAGCCTGAGGTGCATGACATCGTCTTCTTCCAAATTGTATTGTGCCAAGAAGTTCGGATGAAATCCTTGGAGAGCAAACTTTGGCGTTAGGGAGCACCACTCGTTGAGGGTTCCTGGCGCTCTCTGTTCCTTCCGGTACCAGACAGATCTACCCATGCACCTGCTGCACCACACGCTGTCCCTTTTCCACTAAATGGATGGGTGGTGACCAAATCACTCCCACTAAAAAGGCATTGGAAAGTTTTTCAATGTGAGGGTGATTGAGATGTAGAACCCACAGTAAAATTAAGCTGTTAGGTTGATTCTGTCAATACTTTCTAAAGTTTTCTGGATTCTTTTTGGCAATGGAAAGGTTAAACAGTTTCTCTCTGCTCTCTATGACCTTTTGGTGGCTTCTCTGGCTCTCAGCTGTCCTTACCCGCACTCTGACTGGCATCTGACTTGTGACTGCCTGTCTCGGCCAAAATACTTAAAGCAGGAGGCTGGCCAACCAAAGGGCTGGATCCTGCAACACGCCTTCCTCACCTTGTTGTAGAGAGGCAGCTTTCCATGTATTCCAGAACTGCGGACTCTCCGACCTGTAAATGGATACAGCCAGATACAGCAACGGCTTAATGTCTCTAGCCAGTTATTAACGTGTAACACTAAGAGCCTCAGAATTAACACCCATCCAGAAAATAACACAAACTCCACACTTTATCTCACCATAATATCTCAGAATCAACGTGTATCAAGGAATATATTATTTATTTACTGTGTCCATCATAAACGCTCCACCTCCCCAAATATCTAACCTATTCAATGAATCTCCCACCTCCCCAAATATATAACCTATTCAATGAATCTCCCCCCTCCCCAAATATATAACCTATTCAATGAATCTCCCACCTCCCCAGATATAAAACCTATTCAATGAATCTCCCACCTCCACAAATATATAATCTATTCAATGAATCTCCCACCTCCACAAATATATAATCTATTCAATGAATCTCCCACCTCCCCAAATATATAACCTATTCAATGAATCTCCCACCTCCCCAGATGTATCATTTTTTCAACGAATCGCCCACCTCCCCAAATATATAATCTATTCAATAAATCTCCCACCTCCCCCAAATATATAATCTATTCAATGAATCTCCCACCTCCCCAAATATATAATCTATTCAATGAATCTCCCACCTCCCCAAATATATAATATATTCAATGAATCTCCCCTCTCCCCAAATACATAATCTAATCAATGAATCTCCCCCACCCCAAATATATAACCTTCTCATTCTCCCACCTCCCCAAATATATAACCTATCCAATGAATTTCCCACCTCCCCAAATATATAACCTTCTCTAACTCCCACCTCCCCAAATATACAATCTATTTAATTAATCTCCCCCCTCCCAAAATATATAACCATCTCAATCTCCCCCCAACCAAAATATATAATCTAATTAATGAATCTCCCACCCTCCCAAAATATATAATCTATTCAATGAATCTCCCACCTTCCCAAATATATAATCTATTCAATGAATCTCCCACCTCCCCAAATATATAACCTATTCAATGAATCTCCCACCTCCCCAGATGTATCATTTTTTCAACGAATCGCCCACCTCCCCAAATATATAATCTATTCAATAAATCTCCCACCTCCCCAGATATAAAACCTATTCAATGAATCTCGCACCTCCACAAATATATAATCTATTCAATGAATCTCCCACCTCCACAAATATATAACCTATTCAATGAATCTCCCCCCTCCCCAAATATATAACCTATTCAATGAATCTCCCACCTCCCCAGATATAAAACCTATTCAATGAATCTCCCACCTCCACAAATATATAATCTATTCAATGAATCTCCCACCTCCACAAATATATAATCTATTCAATGAATCTCCCACCTCCCCAAATATATAACCTATTCAATGAATCTCCCACCTCCCCAGATATATAACCTATTCAATGAATCTCCCACCTCCCCAGATATATAACCTATTCAAGGAATCTCCCACCTCCACAAATATATAATCTATTCAATGAATCTCCCACCTCCCAAAATACATAATCTAATCAATGAATCTCCCCTCTCCCCAAATATATCACCTGTCAATGAATCCCCCCCTACCCAAACATATAACCTTCTCAATCTCGCACCTCCCCAGATATATAATCTAGTCAATAAATCTCATACCTCCCCAAATATATAACCTATTTAATGAATCTCTCACCTCCCCAAATATATAACCTTCTCAATCTCCCACCTCCCCAAATATATAATCTATTCAATGAATTACCCACCTCCTCAAATATATAAACTATTCAATGAATCTCCCCCTCCCCAAATATATAATCTATTCAATGAATCTCCCACCATCCCATATAAACCCCCCCCAACTCCACAAATACATAATCCATTCAATGAATCTCCCCCCAAATATATAATCTATTCAATGAAACTCCCCCCTCCCCAAATATATAACCTATTCAATGAAACTCCCCCCTCCCCAAATATATAATCTATTTAATAAATCCCCCACCTCCCCAAATATATAATCTATTTAATAAATCCTGCACCTCCCCAAATACGTAACCTATTCAATGAATCTCCCCCCTCCCCAAATATATAACCTATTCAATAAATCTCCCCCCTCCCCAAATATATAATCTATTCAATGAAACTCCCCCCTCCCAAATATATAATCTATTTAATAAATCCCCCACCTCCCCAAATATGTAACCTATTCAATGAATCTCCCCCTCCCCAAATATATAACCTATTCAAGGAATCTCCCACCTCCCCATATATATATATAATCTATTTAATGAATCTCCCACCTCCCCAAATATACAATCTATTCAACGAATCTCTCCCCTCCCCAAATATATAACCTTCTCAATCTCCCCCCTCCCAAAATATATCATCTAATTGATGAATCTCCCACCCTTCCAAAATATATAATCAATTCAATGAATCTCCCACCTCCCCAAATATATAACCTATTTAATGAATCTCTCACCTCCCCAAATATATAACCTTCTCAATCTCCCACCTCCCCAAATATATAATCTATTCAATGAATCTCCCCCTCCCCAAATATATAATCTATTCAATGAATCTCCCCACTCCCCAAATATATAATCTATTCAATGAATCTCCCACCTCCCCAAATATATAATCTATTCAATGAATCTCCCACCTCCCTAAATATATAATCTATTCATTGAAGCTCCCACCTCCCCAAATATATCACCTGTCAATGATTCTCACCCTCCCTAAATATATAACATATTCAAAGAATCTCCCACCTCCCTAAATATATAAGCTATGCACTGAATCTCTCACCTCCCCAAATATATAACCTTCTCAATCTCCCACCTCCCCAAATATATAATCTATTCAATGAAACTCCCCCCTTTCCCAAATATATAACATATTCAATGAAACTCCCCCCTCCCAAATATATAATCTATTTAATGAAACTCCCCCCTCCCCAAATATATAACCTATTCAATGAAACTCCCCCGTCCCCAAATATATAACCTATTCAATGAAACTCCCCCCTCCCAAATATATAATCTATTTAATAAATCCCCCACCTCCCCAAATATGTAACCTATTCAATGAATATCCCCCCTCCCCAAACATATAATCTATTCAATGAATCTCCCACCTCCCCACACATATAACCTATTTAATGAATCTCCCCCCTCCCAAAATATATAATCTATTCAATGAATTTACCACCTCCCCAAATATATAACCTATTCAACGAATCTCCCACCTCCCCAAATATATAACCTATTCAACGAATCTCCCACCTCCCCAAATATCTCATCTATTCAATAAATTTCCCAGCTCCACAAATATATAACCTATTCAATGAATCTCCCACCTCCCCAAATATATAACCTATTCAATGAATCTCCCACCTACCCAATTATTTAATCTATTCAATGAATCTCCCCTCTCCCCAAATACATAATCTAATCAATGAATCTCCCCCCTCCCCAAATATATCACCTGTCAATGAATCCTCCCTCCCCAAACATATAACCTTCTCAATCTCCCACCTCCCCAAATATATAACATATTCAATGAATTTCCCACCTTCCCAAATATATAACCTTCTCTAACTCCCACCTCCCCAAATATACAATCTATTCAACGAATCTCTCCCCTCCCCAAATATATAACCTTCTCAATCTCCCCCCCCTCCCAAAATATATAATCTAATTGATGAATCTCCCACCCTTCCAAAATATATAATCTATTCAATGAATCTCCCACCTCCCCAAATATATCATCTATTCAATGAAACTCTCACCTCCCCAAATATATAACCTATTCAAGGAATCTCCCACCTCACCAAATATATAATCTATTCAATGAATCTCCCACCTCACAAAATACATAATCTAATCAATGAATCTCTCCTCTCCCCAAATATATCACCTGTCAATGAATCCCCCCTCCCCAAACATATAACCTTCTCAATCTCCCACCTCCCCAGATATATAATCTAGTCAATAAATCTCCTACCTCCCCAAATATATAACCTATTTAATGAATCTCTCACCTCCCCAAATATATAACCTTCTCAATCTCCCACCTCCCCAAATATATAATCTATTCAATGAATCTCCCCCTCCCCAAATATATAATTTATTCAATGAATCTCCCCACTCCTCAAATATATAATCTATTCATTGAAGCTCCCACCTCCCCAAATATATCACCTGTCAATGAATCTCCCCACTCCCCAAATATATAATCTATTCAATGAATCTCCCACCTCCCTAAATATATAAGCTATGCACTGAATCTCTCACCTCCCCAAATATATAACCTTCTCAATCTCCCACCTCCCCAAATATATAATCTATTCAATGAATCTCCCACCTCCCCAAATATATAACCTATTCAATGAAACTCCCCCCTCCCAAATATATAATCTATTTAATGAATCCCCCACCACCCCAAATATATAACATATTCAATGAATCTCCCACTTCCCCAAATATATAATCTATTTAATGAATCTCCAACCTCCCCAAATATGTAACCTATTCAATGAATCTTCCCCTCCCAAAATATATAACCTATTCAATGAATCTCCCACCTCCCCAAATATTTAATCTATTCAATGAATCTCCCCTCGCCCCAAATATATAACCCTTCTAAAACTCCCACCTCCCCAAATATATAATCTATTCAATGAATCTCCCACCTCCCCAAATACATAATCTAATCAATTAATCTTTCCCCTCCCCAAATATATCACCTGTCAGTCTCCCTCCTCCCCAAATATATAATCTATGCAATTAAACTGTCCCCTCCCCAAATATATAACCAATTCAATGAAACTCCCCCCTCCCAAATATATAACCTATTTAATAAATCCCCCACCTCCCCAAATATGAAACTTATTCAATGAATCTCCTACCTCCCAAAAATGTATTATCTATTCAATGAATCTCCCCCTCCCCAAATATATAATCTATTCAATGAATCTCCCCACTCCCCAAATATATAATCTATTCAATGAATCTCCCACCTCCCCAAATATATAATCTATTCAATGAATCTCCCACCTCCCTAAATATATAATCTATTCATTGAAGCTCCCACCTCCCCAAATATATCACCTGTCAATGATTCTCACCCTCCCTAAATATATAACCTATTCAATGAATCTCCCACCTCCCTAAATATATAAGCTATGCACTGAATCTCTCACCTCCCCAAATATATAACCTTCTCAATCTCCCACCTCCCCAAATATATAACATATTCAATGAATCTCCCACCTCCCCAAACATATAACATATTCAATGAATCTCCCACCTCCCCAAATATATAATCTATTCAATGAAACTTACCCCTCCCAAATATGTAATCTATTTAATAAATCCTCCACCTCCCCAAATATGTAACCTATTCAATGAATCTCCCCCCTCCCCAAACATATAATCTATTCAATGAATCTCCCACCTCCCCACACATATAACCTATTTAATGAATCTCCCCACTCCCAAAATATATAATCTATTCAATGAATTTCCCACCTCCCCAAATATATAACCTATTCAACGAATCTCCCACCTCCCCAAATATATAACCTATTCAACGAATCTCCCACCTCCCCAAATATATAACCTATTCAATGAATCTCCCACGTCCCCAAATATTTAATCTATTCAATGAATCTCCCCTCTCCCCAAATATATAACCTTCTCAATCTCCCACCTCCCCATATATATAATCTATTCAATGAATCTCCCATCTCCCCAAATACATAATCTAATCAATGAATCTCCCCCCTCCCCAAATATATCACCTGTCAATGAATCCTCCCTCCCCAAACATATAATCTTCTCAATCTCCCACCTCCCCAAATATATAACCTTCTCTAACTCCCACCTCCCCAAATATACAATCTATTCAACGAATCTCTCCCCTCCCCAAATATATAACCTCAATCTCCCCCCCTCCCAAAATATATAATCTAATTGATGAATCTCCCACCCTTCCAAAATATATAATCAATTCAATGAATCTCCCACCTCCACAAATATATCATCTATTCAATGAAACTCTCACCTCCCCAAATATATAACCTATTCAAGGAATCTCCCACCTCACCAAATATATAATCTATTCAATGAATCTCCCACCTCCCAAAATACACAATCTAATCAATGAATCTCTCCTCTCCCCAAATATATCACCTGTCAATGAATCCCCCCTCCCCAAACATATAACCTTCTCAATCTCCCACCTCCCCAGATATATAATCTAGTCAATATATCTCCTACCTCCCCAAATATATAACCTAATTAATGAATCTCTCACCTCCCCAAATATATAACCTTCTCAATCTCCCACCTCCCCAAATATATAATCTATTCAATGAATCTCCCCCTCCCCAAATATATAATCTATTCAATGAATCTCCCCACTCCCCAAATATATAATCTATTCAATGAATCTCCCACCTCCCTAAATATATAAGCTATGCACTGAATCTCTCACCTCCCCAAATATATAACCTTCTCAATCTCCCATCTCCCCAAATATATAATCTATTCAATGAAACTCCCCCCTCCCCAAATATATAACATATTCAATGAAACTCCCCCCTCCCAAATATATAATCTATTTAATGAATCCCCCACCTCCCCAAATATGTAACCTATTCAATGAATCTCCCCCCTCCCCAAATATATAACATATTCAATGAATCTCCCACCTCCCCAAACATATAACATATTCAATAAATCTCCCACTTCCCCAAATATATAATCTATTTAATGAATCTCCCACCTCCCCAAATATGTAACCTATTCAATGAATCTCCCCCTCCCAAAATATATAACCTATTCAATGAATCTCCCACCTCCCCAAATATTTAATCTATTCAATGAATCTCCCCTCGCCCCAAATATATAACCTTCTAAAATTCCCACCTCCCCAAATATATAATCTATTCCATGAATCTCCCACCTCCCCAAATACATAATCTAATCAATTAATCTTCCCCCTCCCCAAATATATCACCTGTCAATAAATCCCCCCTCCCCAAATATATAGTCTATTTAATGAATCTCCCACCTCCCCAAATATGTAACCTATTCAAGGAATCTCCCACCTCCCCAAATATATAATCTATTTAATGAATCTCCCACCTCCCCAAATATGTAACCTATTCAATGAATTTCACCCCCTCCCCAAACATATAACATATTCAATGAATCTCCCACCTCCCCAAATATATAATCTATTCAATGAAACTTCCCCCTCCCCAAATATATAACCAATTCAATGAAACTCCCCCCTCCCAAATATATAATCTATTTGATAAATCCCCCACCTCCCCAAATATGTAACCTATTCAATGAATCTCCCCTCTCCCCAAATATATAATCTATTTAATAAATCCCCCACCTCCCCAAATATATAATCTATTTAATAAATCCTGCGCCTCCCCAAATACGTAACCTATTCAATGAATCTCCCCCTCCCCAAATATATAATCTATTTAATGAATCTCCCACCTCCCCAAATATGTAACATATTCAATGAATCTCCCACCTCCCCAAACATATAACATATTCAATAAATCTCCCACTTCCCCAAATATATAATCAATTTAATGAATCTCCCACCTCCCCAAATATGTAACCTATTCAATGAATCTCCCCCTCCCAAAATATATAACCTATTCAATGAATCTCCCACCTCCCCAAATATTTAATCTATTCAATGAATCTCCCCTCGCCCCAAATATATAATCTATTTAATGAATCTCCCACCTCCCCAAATATGTAATCTATTTAATAAATCCCCCACCTCCCCAAAAATGTAACCTATTCAATGAATCTCCCCCCCAAACATATAACATATTTAATGAATCTCCCACCTCCCCAAATATATAATCTATTTAATGAATCTCCCACCTCCCCAAATATCTAACCTATTCAATGAATCTCCCACCTCCCCAAATATATAACCTATTCAATGAATCTCCCCCCTCCCCAAATATATAACCTATTCAATGAATCTCCCACCTCCCCAGATATAAAACCTATTCAATGAATCTCCCACCTCCACAAATATATAATCTATTCAATGAATCTCCCACCTCCACAAATATATAATCTATTCAATGAATCTCCCACCTCCCCAAATATATAACCTATTCAATGAATCTCCCACCTCCCCAGATGTATCATTTTTTCAACGAATCGCCCACCTCCCCAAATATATAATCTATTCAATAAATCTCCCACCTCCCCCAAATATATAATCTATTCAATGAATCTCCCACCTCCCCAAATATATAATCTATTCAATGAATCTCCCACCTCCCCAAATATATAATATATTCAATGAATCTCCCCTCTCCCCAAATACATAATCTAATCAATGAATCTCCCCCACCCCAAATATATAACCTTCTCATTCTCCCACCTCCCCAAATATATAACCTATCCAATGAATTTCCCACCTCCCCAAATATATAACCTTCTCTAACTCCCACCTCCCCAAATATACAATCTATTTAATTAATCTCCCCCCTCCCAAAATATATAACCATCTCAATCTCCCCCCAACCAAAATATATAATCTAATTAATGAATCTCCCACCCTCCCAAAATATATAATCTATTCAATGAATCTCCCACCTTCCCAAATATATAATCTATTCAATGAATCTCCCACCTCCCCAAATATATAACCTATTCAATGAATCTCCCACCTCCCCAGATGTATCATTTTTTCAACGAATCGCCCACCTCCCCAAATATATAATCTATTCAATAAATCTCCCACCTCCCCAGATATAAAACCTATTCAATGAATCTCGCACCTCCACAAATATATAATCTATTCAATGAATCTCCCACCTCCACAAATATATAACCTATTCAATGAATCTCCCCCCTCCCCAAATATATAACCTATTCAATGAATCTCCCACCTCCCCAGATATAAAACCTATTCAATGAATCTCCCACCTCCACAAATATATAATCTATTCAATGAATCTCCCACCTCCACAAATATATAATCTATTCAATGAATCTCCCACCTCCCCAAATATATAACCTATTCAATGAATCTCCCACCTCCCCAGATATATAACCTATTCAATGAATCTCCCACCTCCCCAGATATATAACCTATTCAAGGAATCTCCCACCTCCACAAATATATAATCTATTCAATGAATCTCCCACCTCCCAAAATACATAATCTAATCAATGAATCTCCCCTCTCCCCAAATATATCACCTGTCAATGAATCCCCCCCTACCCAAACATATAACCTTCTCAATCTCGCACCTCCCCAGATATATAATCTAGTCAATAAATCTCATACCTCCCCAAATATATAACCTATTTAATGAATCTCTCACCTCCCCAAATATATAACCTTCTCAATCTCCCACCTCCCCAAATATATAATCTATTCAATGAATTACCCACCTCCTCAAATATATAAACTATTCAATGAATCTCCCCCTCCCCAAATATATAATCTATTCAATGAATCTCCCACCATCCCATATAAACCCCCCCCAACTCCACAAATACATAATCCATTCAATGAATCTCCCCCCAAATATATAATCTATTCAATGAAACTCCCCCCTCCCCAAATATATAACCTATTCAATGAAACTCCCCCCTCCCCAAATATATAATCTATTTAATAAATCCCCCACCTCCCCAAATATATAATCTATTTAATAAATCCTGCACCTCCCCAAATACGTAACCTATTCAATGAATCTCCCCCCTCCCCAAATATATAACCTATTCAATGAATCTCCCCCCTCCCCAAATATATAATCTATTCAATGAAACTCCCCCCTCCCAAATATATAATCTATTTAATAAATCCCCCACCTCCCCAAATATGTAACCTATTCAATGAATCTCCCCCTCCCCAAATATATAACCTATTCAAGGAATCTCCCACCTCCCCATATATATATATAATCTATTTAATGAATCTCCCACCTCCCCAAATATACAATCTATTCAACGAATCTCTCCCCTCCCCAAATATATAACCTTCTCAATCTCCCCCCTCCCAAAATATATCATCTAATTGATGAATCTCCCACCCTTCCAAAATATATAATCAATTCAATGAATCTCCCACCTCCCCAAATATATAACCTATTTAATGAATCTCTCACCTCCCCAAATATATAACCTTCTCAATCTCCCACCTCCCCAAATATATAATCTATTCAATGAATCTCCCCCTCCCCAAATATATAATCTATTCAATGAATCTCCCCACTCCCCAAATATATAATCTATTCAATGAATCTCCCACCTCCCCAAATATATAATCTATTCAATGAATCTCCCACCTCCCTAAATATATAATCTATTCATTGAAGCTCCCACCTCCCCAAATATATCACCTGTCAATGATTCTCACCCTCCCTAAATATATAACATATTCAAAGAATCTCCCACCTCCCTAAATATATAAGCTATGCACTGAATCTCTCACCTCCCCAAATATATAACCTTCTCAATCTCCCACCTCCCCAAATATATAATCTATTCAATGAAACTCCCCCCTTTCCCAAATATATAACATATTCAATGAAACTCCCCCCTCCCAAATATATAATCTATTTAATGAAACTCCCCCCTCCCCAAATATATAACCTATTCAATGAAACTCCCCCGTCCCCAAATATATAACCTATTCAATGAAACTCCCCCCTCCCAAATATATAATCTATTTAATAAATCCCCCACCTCCCCAAATATGTAACCTATTCAATGAATATCCCCCCTCCCCAAACATATAATCTATTCAATGAATCTCCCACCTCCCCACACATATAACCTATTTAATGAATCTCCCCCCTCCCAAAATATATAATCTATTCAATGAATTTACCACCTCCCCAAATATATAACCTATTCAACGAATCTCCCACCTCCCCAAATATATAACCTATTCAACGAATCTCCCACCTCCCCAAATATCTCATCTATTCAATAAATTTCCCAGCTCCACAAATATATAACCTATTCAATGAATCTCCCACCTCCCCAAATATATAACCTATTCAATGAATCTCCCACCTACCCAATTATTTAATCTATTCAATGAATCTCCCCTCTCCCCAAATACATAATCTAATCAATGAATCTCCCCCCTCCCCAAATATATCACCTGTCAATGAATCCTCCCTCCCCAAACATATAACCTTCTCAATCTCCCACCTCCCCAAATATATAACATATTCAATGAATTTCCCACCTTCCCAAATATATAACCTTCTCTAACTCCCACCTCCCCAAATATACAATCTATTCAACGAATCTCTCCCCTCCCCAAATATATAACCTTCTCAATCTCCCCCCCCTCCCAAAATATATAATCTAATTGATGAATCTCCCACCCTTCCAAAATATATAATCTATTCAATGAATCTCCCACCTCCCCAAATATATCATCTATTCAATGAAACTCTCACCTCCCCAAATATATAACCTATTCAAGGAATCTCCCACCTCACCAAATATATAATCTATTCAATGAATCTCCCACCTCACAAAATACATAATCTAATCAATGAATCTCTCCTCTCCCCAAATATATCACCTGTCAATGAATCCCCCCTCCCCAAACATATAACCTTCTCAATCTCCCACCTCCCCAGATATATAATCTAGTCAATAAATCTCCTACCTCCCCAAATATATAACCTATTTAATGAATCTCTCACCTCCCCAAATATATAACCTTCTCAATCTCCCACCTCCCCAAATATATAATCTATTCAATGAATCTCCCCCTCCCCAAATATATAATTTATTCAATGAATCTCCCCACTCCTCAAATATATAATCTATTCATTGAAGCTCCCACCTCCCCAAATATATCACCTGTCAATGAATCTCCCCACTCCCCAAATATATAATCTATTCAATGAATCTCCCACCTCCCTAAATATATAAGCTATGCACTGAATCTCTCACCTCCCCAAATATATAACCTTCTCAATCTCCCACCTCCCCAAATATATAATCTATTCAATGAATCTCCCACCTCCCCAAATATATAACCTATTCAATGAAACTCCCCCCTCCCAAATATATAATCTATTTAATGAATCCCCCACCACCCCAAATATATAACATATTCAATGAATCTCCCACTTCCCCAAATATATAATCTATTTAATGAATCTCCAACCTCCCCAAATATGTAACCTATTCAATGAATCTTCCCCTCCCAAAATATATAACCTATTCAATGAATCTCCCACCTCCCCAAATATTTAATCTATTCAATGAATCTCCCCTCGCCCCAAATATATAACCCTTCTAAAACTCCCACCTCCCCAAATATATAATCTATTCAATGAATCTCCCACCTCCCCAAATACATAATCTAATCAATTAATCTTTCCCCTCCCCAAATATATCACCTGTCAGTCTCCCTCCTCCCCAAATATATAATCTATGCAATTAAACTGTCCCCTCCCCAAATATATAACCAATTCAATGAAACTCCCCCCTCCCAAATATATAACCTATTTAATAAATCCCCCACCTCCCCAAATATGAAACTTATTCAATGAATCTCCTACCTCCCAAAAATGTATTATCTATTCAATGAATCTCCCCCTCCCCAAATATATAATCTATTCAATGAATCTCCCCACTCCCCAAATATATAATCTATTCAATGAATCTCCCACCTCCCCAAATATATAATCTATTCAATGAATCTCCCACCTCCCTAAATATATAATCTATTCATTGAAGCTCCCACCTCCCCAAATATATCACCTGTCAATGATTCTCACCCTCCCTAAATATATAACCTATTCAATGAATCTCCCACCTCCCTAAATATATAAGCTATGCACTGAATCTCTCACCTCCCCAAATATATAACCTTCTCAATCTCCCACCTCCCCAAATATATAACATATTCAATGAATCTCCCACCTCCCCAAACATATAACATATTCAATGAATCTCCCACCTCCCCAAATATATAATCTATTCAATGAAACTTACCCCTCCCAAATATGTAATCTATTTAATAAATCCTCCACCTCCCCAAATATGTAACCTATTCAATGAATCTCCCCCCTCCCCAAACATATAATCTATTCAATGAATCTCCCACCTCCCCACACATATAACCTATTTAATGAATCTCCCCACTCCCAAAATATATAATCTATTCAATGAATTTCCCACCTCCCCAAATATATAACCTATTCAACGAATCTCCCACCTCCCCAAATATATAACCTATTCAACGAATCTCCCACCTCCCCAAATATATAACCTATTCAATGAATCTCCCACGTCCCCAAATATTTAATCTATTCAATGAATCTCCCCTCTCCCCAAATATATAACCTTCTCAATCTCCCACCTCCCCATATATATAATCTATTCAATGAATCTCCCATCTCCCCAAATACATAATCTAATCAATGAATCTCCCCCCTCCCCAAATATATCACCTGTCAATGAATCCTCCCTCCCCAAACATATAATCTTCTCAATCTCCCACCTCCCCAAATATATAACCTTCTCTAACTCCCACCTCCCCAAATATACAATCTATTCAACGAATCTCTCCCCTCCCCAAATATATAACCTCAATCTCCCCCCCTCCCAAAATATATAATCTAATTGATGAATCTCCCACCCTTCCAAAATATATAATCAATTCAATGAATCTCCCACCTCCACAAATATATCATCTATTCAATGAAACTCTCACCTCCCCAAATATATAACCTATTCAAGGAATCTCCCACCTCACCAAATATATAATCTATTCAATGAATCTCCCACCTCCCAAAATACACAATCTAATCAATGAATCTCTCCTCTCCCCAAATATATCACCTGTCAATGAATCCCCCCTCCCCAAACATATAACCTTCTCAATCTCCCACCTCCCCAGATATATAATCTAGTCAATATATCTCCTACCTCCCCAAATATATAACCTAATTAATGAATCTCTCACCTCCCCAAATATATAACCTTCTCAATCTCCCACCTCCCCAAATATATAATCTATTCAATGAATCTCCCCCTCCCCAAATATATAATCTATTCAATGAATCTCCCCACTCCCCAAATATATAATCTATTCAATGAATCTCCCACCTCCCTAAATATATAAGCTATGCACTGAATCTCTCACCTCCCCAAATATATAACCTTCTCAATCTCCCATCTCCCCAAATATATAATCTATTCAATGAAACTCCCCCCTCCCCAAATATATAACATATTCAATGAAACTCCCCCCTCCCAAATATATAATCTATTTAATGAATCCCCCACCTCCCCAAATATGTAACCTATTCAATGAATCTCCCCCCTCCCCAAATATATAACATATTCAATGAATCTCCCACCTCCCCAAACATATAACATATTCAATAAATCTCCCACTTCCCCAAATATATAATCTATTTAATGAATCTCCCACCTCCCCAAATATGTAACCTATTCAATGAATCTCCCCCTCCCAAAATATATAACCTATTCAATGAATCTCCCACCTCCCCAAATATTTAATCTATTCAATGAATCTCCCCTCGCCCCAAATATATAACCTTCTAAAATTCCCACCTCCCCAAATATATAATCTATTCCACGAATCTCCCACCTCCCCAAATACATAATCTAATCAATTAATCTTCCCCCTCCCCAAATATATCACCTGTCAATAAATCCCCCCTCCCCAAATATATAGTCTATTTAATGAATCTCCCACCTCCCCAAATATGTAACCTATTCAAGGAATCTCCCACCTCCCCAAATATATAATCTATTTAATGAATCTCCCACCTCCCCAAATATGTAACCTATTCAATGAATTTCACCCCCTCCCCAAACATATAACATATTCAATGAATCTCCCACCTCCCCAAATATATAATCTATTCAATGAAACTTCCCCCTCCCCAAATATATAACCAATTCAATGAAACTCCCCCCTCCCAAATATATAATCTATTTGATAAATCCCCCACCTCCCCAAATATGTAACCTATTCAATGAATCTCCCCTCTCCCCAAATATATAATCTATTTAATAAATCCCCCACCTCCCCAAATATATAATCTATTTAATAAATCCTGCGCCTCCCCAAATACGTAACCTATTCAATGAATCTCCCCCTCCCCAAATATATAATCTATTTAATGAATCTCCCACCTCCCCAAATATGTAACATATTCAATGAATCTCCCACCTCCCCAAACATATAACATATTCAATAAATCTCCCACTTCCCCAAATATATAATCAATTTAATGAATCTCCCACCTCCCCAAATATGTAACCTATTCAATGAATCTCCCCCTCCCAAAATATATAACCTATTCAATGAATCTCCCACCTCCCCAAATATTTAATCTATTCAATGAATCTCCCCTCGCCCCAAATATATAATCTATTTAATGAATCTCCCACCTCCCCAAATATGTAATCTATTTAATAAATCCCCCACCTCCCCAAAAATGTAACCTATTCAATGAATCTCCCCCCCAAACATATAACATATTTAATGAATCTCCCACCTCCCCAAATATATAATCTATTTAATGAATCTCCCACCTCCCCAAATATGTAACCTATTCAATGAATTTCACCCCCTCCCCAAACATATAACATATTCAATGAATCTCCCACCTCCCCAAATATATAATCTATTCAATGAAACTTCCCCCTCCCCAAATATATAACCAATTCAATGAAACTCCCCCCTCCCAAATATATAATCTATTTGATAAATCCCCCACCTCCCCAAATATGTAACCTATTCAATGAATCTCCCCTCTCCCAAATATATAATCTAGTTAATAAATCCCCCACCTCCCCAAATATATAATCTAATTAATAAATCCTGCACCTCCCCAAATACGTAACCTATTCAATGAATCTCCCCCTCCCCAAATATATAACCTATTCAATGAATCTCCCCCTCCCCAAATATATAACCTATTCAATGAATCTCCCCCCTCCCCAAATATATAACCTATTCAATTAATCTTCCACCTCCCCAAATATATAATCTATTCAATGAAACTCCCCCCTCCCAAATATATAGTCTATTTCATAAATCCCCCACCTCCCCAAATATGTAGCCTATTCAATGAATCTCCCCCTCCCCAAATATATAATCTATTTAATGAATCTCCCACCTCCCCAAATATGTAACCTATTCAATGAATATCCCCCCTCCCCAAATATATAACATATTCAATGAATCTCCCAGCTCCCCAAACATATAACATATTCAATGAATCTCCCACCTCCCCAAATATATAATCTATTAAATGAAACTCCCCCCTCCCCAAATATATAACCAATTCAATGAAACTTACCCCTCCCAAATATGTAATCTATTTAATAAATCCCCCACCTCCCCAAATATGTAACCTATTCAATGAATCTCCCCCCCAAACATATAACATATTTAATGAATCTCCCACCTCCCCAAATATATAATCTATTTAATGAATCTCCTACCTCCCCAAATATGTAACCTATTCAATGAATCTCCCCCCTCCCAAAATATATAATCTATTCAATGAATTTCCCACCTCCCCAAATATATAACCTATTCAACGAATCTCCCACCTCCCCAAATATATCATCTATTCAATAAATTTCCCAGCTCCACAAATATATAACCTATTCAATGAATCTCCCACCTCCCCACTTATATAACCTATTCAATGAATCTCCCCTCTCCCCAATATATATTCTAATCAATGAATCTCCCCCCTCCACAAATATATAACCTATTCAATAAATCCCCCCTCCCCAAATATATCACCTGTCAATGAATCCTCCGTCCCCAAATATATCACCTGTCAATGAATCCTCCCTCCCCAAACATATAGCCTTATCAATCTCCCACCTCCCCAAATATATAACCTATTCAATGAATTTCCCACCTTCCCAAATATATAACCTTCTCTAACTTCCACCTCCCCAAATATACAATCTATTCAACGAATCTCTCCCCTCCCCAAATATATAACCTTCTCAATGTTCCCCCCTCCCAAAATATATAATCTAATTGATGAATCTCCCACCCTTCCAAAATATATAATCTATTCAATGAATCTCCCACTTTCCCGAATATATAACCTTCTCAATCTCCCACCTCTACAAATATATAACCTATTCAATGAATCTCCCATGTAGCGGAGAGCAGATATCCCACAGCTATTCTCCACTTAAGATCCTAGTAAGGCTCAGGAACAAGGCAATAGTCAATCCACAGGCAGAGTTTCCAGCAGGCAAAATAACACAGCAGTATCCCCACAGCGATCCCAATAACTGGACGACACACAGTTTCAGGAGCAGAACTGACAATCTTTATTCCAGGGTTCCTTATAAAGCATGCTCCCATGCAAGGGAGGGGTTTACATCAATTAGGACAGTAACCAATACTGTAAATGTTACCTCCCACACATCTCCTCCCCTCAGGGTGACTCATAATCCCCTTAACTTACACAGTATTTTACCCCAAACATGGATGTACCCCTAAACTAACACATAACCTTAATAATTAGGGTACCGCTAGGTAGCCCTGATCTGGGTGAACAATATATCCAAAATTCACCCAGATCGGACCAGGGGTTCGGTAGTTAGGTGGAGGGTGAAGTTTGACCGACCGCACACGAGGTGATAGCCGAAAAGGGTTCCATACGTTTGGGCCCTGCGGTCGGTCTCCGTTCGGCAGATGAAATACACAATATTCTTGGCCATCCACACTTAAATCCCCCTGCATTACATTTCCCTCGTTCGGTACTTGGTTTCTACCGAATGGGGGTTTGTTAGGTCCCTCCGTTCGGTAGTTACGGAGCTCTGGAGGTCTCAGCGGTGTTCGGTTGTTTGAGTGTCCGATTTGAGTTCCAGACACTCGACGACCAAACACCGCTGAGATTTTGATGCGTAAGATGGCCGCCGCACGTGGTTCGTATACCGAAAAGCGGCCACCCAGGCATCAGCAATAAAGATCTAAGCTGCGGTTTCTGTGAGAAGTGTGAACGCCTAACGAGGCGCACACTTCTCCCTGGGGTGGTCTAATGGTTCGGTAGTTTCATTCTCATGGAACTACCGAACCCACATATGAAATTATACACAAAGACATGAATACAAAGCACGAATAAAGTTACACAGGTAAATTATAGGACAGGCTTACTGCATTCCGCTACATCCCACCTCCCCAAATATATAATCTATTCAATGAATCTCCCACCTCCCCAAATATATAATCTATTCAATGAATCTCCCACATCCCCAAATATATAACCTATTCAAGGAATCTCCCACCTCACAAAATATATAATCTATTCAATGAATCTCCCACCCCCCAAAATACATAATCTAATCAATGAATCTCCCCCCTCCCCAAATATATCACCTGTCAATGAAACCCCCTCTCCCCAAACATATAACCTTCTCAATCTCCCACCTCCCCAGATATATAACCTATTTAACCCCTTAAGGACCAAACTTCTGGAATAAAAGGGAATCATGACATGTCACACATGTCATGTGTCCTTAAGGGGTTAAGGAATCTCCCACCTCTCCAAATATATCACCTGTCAATGAATCACCCCTCCCCAAACCTTCTCAATCTCCCACCTACCCAGATATATAATCTAGTCAATAAATCTCCTACCTCCCCAAATATATAAACTATTTAATGAATCTCCCACCTCCCCAAATATA
This sequence comes from Pelobates fuscus, assembly GCF_036172605.1. Lineage (NCBI taxonomy): Eukaryota > Metazoa > Chordata > Amphibia > Anura > Pelobatidae > Pelobates > Pelobates fuscus. The sequence goes on along the minus strand of NC_086318.1, from coordinate 444,819,151 downwards.
TAACCTTCTCAATCTCCCACCTCCCCAAATCTATTCAATGAATCTCCCCACTCCCCAAATATATAATCTATTCAATGAATCTCCCACCTCCCCAAATAAATAATCTAATCAATAAATCTCCCCATCTCCAAATATATCACCTGTCAATGAATCGCCCCTCGCCAAACATATAACCTTCTCAATCTCCCACCTCCCCAAATATATAACCTATTCAATGAATTTCCCACCTCCCCAAATATATAACCTTCTAAATCTCCGACCTCCCCAAATATACAATCTATTCAATGAATCTCCCCCCTCCCCAAATATATAACCTTCTCAATCTACCCCCTCCCAAAATATATAATCTAATCAATGAATCTCCCACCTTCCCAAATATATAATCTATCCAATGAATCTCCCCCCTCCCCAAATATATAACCTTCTCAATCTCCCCCCTCCCAAAATATACAATCTATTCAACGAATCTCTCCCCTCCCCAAATATATAACCTTCTCAATGTTCCCCCCTCCCAAAATATATAATCTAATTGATGAATCTCCCACCCTTCCAAAATATATAATCTATTCAATGAATCTCCCACTTTCCCGAATATATAACCTTCTCAATCTCCCACCTCTACAAATATATAACCTATTCAATGAATCTCCCATGTAGCGGAGAGCAGATATCCCACAGCTATTCTCCACTTAAGATCCTAGTAAGGCTCAGGAACAAGGCAATAGTCAATCCACAGGCAGAGTTTCCAGCAGGCAAAATAACACAGCAGTATCCCCACAGCGATCCCAATAACTGGACGACACACAGTTTCAGGAGCAGAACTGACAATCTTTATTCCAGGGTTCCTTATAAAGCATGCTCCCATGCAAGGGAGGGGTTTACATCAATTAGGACAGTAACCAATACTGTAAATGTTACCTCCCACACATCTCCTCCCCTCAGGGTGACTCATAATCCCCTTAACTTACACAGTATTTTACCCCAAACATGGATGTACCCCTAAACTAACACATAACCTTAATAATTAGGGTACCGCTAGGTAGCCCTGATCTGGGTGAACAATATATCCAAAATTCACCCAGATCGGACCAGGGGTTCGGTAGTTAGGTGGAGGGTGAAGTTTGACCGACCGCACACGAGGTGATAGCCGAAAAGGGTTCCATACGTTTGGGCCCTGCGGTCGGTCTCCGTTCGGCAGATGAAATACACAATATTCTTGGCCATCCACACTTAAATCCCCCTGCATTACATTTCCCTCGTTCGGTACTTGGTTTCTACCGAATGGGGGTTTGTTAGGTCCCTCCGTTCGGTAGTTACGGAGCTCTGGAGGTCTCAGCGGTGTTCGGTTGTTTGAGTGTCCGATATGAGTTCCAGACACTCGACGACCAAACACCGCTGAGATTTTGATGCGTAAGATGGCCGCCGCACGTGGTTCGTATACCGAAAAGCGGCCACCCAGGCATCAGCAATAAAGATCTAAGCTGCGGTTTCTGTGAGAAGTGTGAACGCCTAAAGAGGCGCACACTTCTCCCTGGGGTGGTCTAATGGTTCGGTAGTTTCATTCTCATGGAACTACCGAACCCACATATGAAATTATACACAAAGACATGAATACAAAGCACGAATAAAGTTACACAGGTAAATTATAGGACAGGCTTACTGCATTCCGCTACATCCCACCTCCCCAAATATATAATCTATTCAATGAATCTCCCACCTCCCCAAATATATAATCTATTCAATGAATCTCCCACATCCCCAAATATATAACCTATTCAAGGAATCTCCCACCTCACAAAATATATAATCTATTCAATGAATCTCCCACCCCCCAAAATACATAATCTAATCAATGAATCTCCCCCCTCCCCAAATATATCACCTGTCAATGAAACCCCCTCTCCCCAAACATATAACCTTCTCAATCTCCCACCTCCCCAGATATATAACCTATTTAAGGAATCTCCCACCTCTCCAAATATATCACCTGTCAATGAATCACCCCTCCCCAAACCTTCTCAATCTCCCACCTACCCAGATATATAATCTAGTCAATAAATCTCCTACCTCCCCAAATATATAAACTATTTAATGAATCTCCCACCTCCCCAAATATATAACCTTCTCAATCTCCCACCTCCCCAAATCTATTCAATGAATCTCCCCACTCCCCAAATATATAATCTATTCAATGAATCTCCCACCTCCCCAAATAAATAATCTAATCAATAAATCTCCCCATCTCCAAATATATCACCTGTCAATGAATCGCCCCTCGCCAAACATATAACCTTCTCAATCTCCCACCTCCCCAAATATATAACCTATTCAATGAATTTCCCACCTCCCCAAATATATAACCTTCTAAATCTCCGACCTCCCCAAATATACAATCTATTCAATGAATCTCCCCCCTCCCCAAATATATAACCTTCTCAATCTCCCCCCTCCCAAAATATACAATCTAATCAACGAATCTCTCCCCTCCCCAAATATATAATCTGTTCAATGAATCTCCAACCTTCCCGAATATATAACCTTCTCAATCTCCCACCTCCCCAAATATATAACCTATTCAATGAATCTCCTACCTCACCAAATATATAATCTATTCAATGAATCTCCCACCTCCCCAAATATATAATCTATTCATTGAAGCTCCCACCTCCCCAAATATATCACCTGTCATTTATTCTCACCCTCCCTAAATATATAACCTATTCAATGAATCTCCCACCTCCCCAAATATATCACCTATTCAATGAAACTCCCACCTCCCCAAATATATAACCTATTCAAGGAATCTCCAACCTCACCAAATATATAAACTATTCAATGAATCTCCCACCTCCCCAAATACATAATCTAATCAATGAAACTCACCCTCCCCAAATATATCACCTGTCAATGAATCCCCCACTCCCCAAACATATAACCTTCTCAATCTCCCACCTCCCCACATTTATAATCTAGTCAATAAATCTCCCACCTCCCCAAATATATAACCTATTTAATGAATTTCCCCTCTCTCCAAATATATCACCTGTCAATGAATCCCCCCTTACCAAACATATAAACCTCTCAATCTCCCACCTCCCCAGATATATAATCTAGTCAATAAATCTCCCACCTCCCCAAATATATAACCTATTTAATGAATCTCCCACCTCCCCAAATATATAACCTTCTCAATCTCCCACCTCCCCAAATATATAATCTATTCAACGAATCTCCCACTCCCCAAATATATAATCTATTCAATGAATCTCCCCACTCCCCAAATATATAATCTATTCAATGAATCTCCCACCTCCCCAAATATATAACCTTCTCAATCTCCCACCTCCACAAATATATAATCTATTCAATAAATCTCCCCCTCCCCAAATATATAATATATTTAATGAATCTCCCCACTCCCCAAATATATAATCTATTCATTGAAGCTCCCACCTCCCCAAATATATCACCTGTCAATGATTCTCCCCCTCCCTAAATATATAACCTATTCAATGAATCTCCCACCTCCCTAAATATATAAGTTATGCACTGAATCTCTCACCTCCCCAAATATATAACCTTCTCAATCTCTCAACTCCCCAAATATATAATCTGTTCAATGAATGTCCCACCTCTCCAAATATATGACCTATTCAATCAAACTCCCCCTCCCCAAATATATAATCTATTTAATAAATCCCCCATCTCCCCAAATATGTAACCTATTCAGTGAATCTCCCCCCTCGCCAAATATATAACCTATTCCATGAATCTCATACCTCCCCAAATATATTATCTATTTAATGAATCTCTCACCTCCCCAAATATGTAACCTATTCAATGAATCTACCCCCTCCCCAAATATATAACATATTCAATGAATCTCCCACCTCCCCAAACGTATACCATATTCAATGAATCTCCCCCCTCCCCAAATATATAATCTATTCAATGAATCTCCCACCTCCACAAACATATAACCTATTTAATGAATCTCCCCCCTCCCAAAATATATAATCTATTCAATGAATTTCCCACCTCCCCAAATATATAACCTATTCAACGAATCTCCCACCTTCCCAAATATATAATCTATTCAATGAATCTCCCACCTCCACAAATATATAACCTATTCAATGAATCTCCCACCTCCCCAAATATATCATCTATTCAACGAATCTCCCACCTTCCCAAATATATAACCTATTCAAGGAATCTCCCAGCTCACCAAATATATAACCTATTCAATGAATCTCCCACCTCCCCAACTATTTAATCTATTCAATGCATCTCTCCCCAAATATATAACCTTCTCAATCTCCCACCTCTCCAAATATATAATCTATTCAATAAATCTCCCACCTCCCAAAATACACAATCTAATCAATGAATCTCTCCTCTCCCCAAATATATCACATGTCAATGAATCCCCCCTCCCCAAACATATAACCTTCTTAATCTCTAGCCTCCCCAAATATATAACCTCTTCAATGAATTTTCCACCTCCCCAAATATATAACCTTCTCAATCTCACACCTCCCCAAATATACAATCTATTCAATTAATCGCCCCACTCCCCAAATATATAACCTTCTCAATCTCCCCCTCCCAAAATATATAATCTAATCAATAAATCTCCCACCTTCACAAATATATAATCAATTCAATGAATCTCCACCCTCCCCAAATATATAACCTTCTCAATCTCCCCCCTCCCAAAATATATAATCTAATTAATGAATCTCCCACCTATCCAAAATATATAATCTGTTGAATGAATCTCCCACCTTCCCGAATATATAACCTTCCCAATCTCCCACCTCCCCAAATATATAACCTATTCAATGAATCTCCCACCTCCCCAAATATATCATCTATTCAATGAAACTCCCACCTTCCCAAATATATAACCTATTCAAGGAATCTCCCACCTCACCAAATATATAATCTATTCAATTAATCTCCCCCTCCCCAAATATATAATCTATTCAATGAATTTCCCACCTCCCCACATAAATAACCTACTCAAAGAATCTCCCACCTTCCCAAATATATAATCTATTCAATTAATCTCCCCCCTCCCCAAATATATAATCTATTAAATGAATTTCCCACCTCCCCAAATACATAATCTAATCAATGAATCTCCCCCTCCCCAAATATATCACCTGTCAATGAATCCCCCCTCCCCAAATATATCACCTGTCAATGAATCCCCCCCCTCCCCAAACATATAACATTCTCAATCTCCCACCTCCCCAGATATAAAATCTAGTCAATAAATCTCCCACCTCCTCAAATATATAACCTATTTAATGAATCTCCCACCTCCCCAAATACATAATCTAATCAATGAATCCCCCCTCCCCAAATATATCACCTGTCAATGAAACCCCCCTCCCCAAACATATAACCTTCTCAATCTCCCACCTCCCCAAATATACAATCTATTCAATGAATCTGCCTCCTCCCCAAATATATAACCTTCTCAATCTCCCCCTTCCAAAATATATAATCTAATCAATGAATATCCCACCTTCCCAAATATATAATCTATTCAATGAATCTCCCCCTCCCCAAATATATAACCTTCTCAATCTCCCCCCTCCCAAAATATATAATCTAATTAATGAATCTCCCACCCTCCCAAAATATATAATCTATTCAATGAATCTCCCATCTTCCCGAATATATAACCTTCTCAATCTCCCACCTCCCCAAATTTATAACCTATTCAATGAATCTCCCACCTCCCCAAATATATCATCTATTCAATGAAACTCCCAGCTCCCCAAATATATAACCTATTCAAGGAATCTCCCACCTCCCCAAATACATAATCTAATCAATGGATCTCCCCCTCCCCAAATATATCACCTGTCAATGAATCCCCCCTCCACAAACATATAACCTTCTCAATCTCCCACCTCCCCAGATATATAAGCTAGTCAATAAATCTCCCACCTTCCCAGATATATCACCTGTCAATGAATCCCCCCTCCCCAAACATATAACCTTCTCAATCTCCCACCTCCCCAGATATATAATCTAGTCAATAAATCTCCACTTCCCCAAATATTTAACCTATTTAATGAATCTCCCACCTCCCCAAATATATAACCTTTTCAATCTCCCACCTCCCCAAATATATAATCTATTCATTGAAGCTCCCACCTCCTCAAATATATTACCTGTCAATGAATCTCCCCTCCTTAAATATATAACCTATTCAGTGAATCTCCCACCTCCCTAAATATATAAGCTATGCACTGAATCTCTCACCTCCCCAAATATATAACCTTCTCAATCTCCCACCTCCCAAATATATAATCTATTCAATGAATCTCCCACCTCTCGACATTTAACCTATTCAATGAATCCCCCACCTCCCTAAACATATAACCTATTCAAGGAATCTCCCACCTCCCCAAATACATAATCTAATCAATGAATCTCCCACCTCCCCAAATATATCATCTATTCAATGAATCTCCCAATCATTGACTACTTACTAATGAAACATGACTTAGGATGTGAAGCTATTGAAGGTATGTGCTGTTTTAACCTATCTGACCATGGCACTATGATCCATAAACATATAAAAGATTTACATGACTTAGTACAGGATATCAAACAAGATAACGGCTTCTTTGAGGATTGGGATTGGACATTTGGGCTAGGAACATGGTTGACTTTACTAATTAAGAAAATTTTGTACTTTTTGCTATTAGCTATATTTGTCATTATGGCTATTTTTCTAACCTTTAGATTTTTTTCATGTCTACTAACCTCTCTATGTAAAAGCAAACCTACTGTTGGTCGTACCTTAACTTACATTCCAGCTCCGACCTCGGAAAGGTTTTATGATGTTACCTCGCCTAACAAATGAAGGAATTCTCCTCCGCTGATTCTGGTGGTCGCTCAGTCCAAGGGAACCGTGGTGAAGCAATAAATGAAAGTCCCACAGGCTTTGGCTAGCAGGCCTGGATATACCTTGGACATTTGGGTGACCCTTGGATCAAAAGAGGGGATTGTGATAGAATTTATCTCGATTCCAAGGCTCAAGCTTATAGGTGTCATATAATGATATCCTATATTAAAATTGGCTAACTTGGAATCAGGATTGATTCCAATCAGGATTGATTGCTTGATGCTTGAACAACACTTAAGACCATATATGTCTAAGTCCCGGGAGCAGAGAGCCCCCACCCAAGATGTCTCTACTCTAATCTTGTTGTTCTCTCTTACCCAGAAACTTATTTGTTATGTATACATGGCGCTCATTCCTATGTCTTATCCTATGTCCTATTCCTATGTCTTATCTGTATTCCCTTGCTATTTTTGTTCTAAAGAGTATTTGCACGTAAGCACTTACTTTTTAAATGTATAAAACCCAGCTGATGAATAAAAAACGTCAGAGGCTTATTTTGAATACCAACAGGTGTCTGGTGTCTAATTCTTGCTTCTCCGAGTGCACTTGTAACAACAATTTGGGTTTCCTCTGAATATAACAAAGATCAACATTCTGATCCACAACAACTCCCAGCTCCCCAATTATATAACCTATCACCTGTCAATGAATCCCCCCTCCCCAAACATATCACCTTCTCAATCTCCCACCTCCCCAAATTTATAACCTATTCAATGAATCTCCCACCTCCCCAAATATATCATCTATTCAATGAAACTCCCAGCTCCCCAATTATATAACCTATTCAAGGAATCTCCCACCTCCCCAAATACATAATCTAATCAATGAATCTCCCCCCTCCCCAAATATACAACCTGTCAATGAATCCCCCCCTCCACAAACATATAACCTTCTCAATCTCCCACCTCCCCAGATATATAATCTAGTCAATAAATCTCCCACCTTCCCAAATATATAACCTATTTAAAGAATCTCCCCCCTCCCCAAATATATCACCTGTCAATGAATCCCCCCTCCCCAAACATATAACCTTCTCAATCTCCCACCTCCCCAGATATATAATCTAGTCAATAAATCTCCCACCTCCCCAAATATATAACCTATTTAATGAATCTCCCACCTCCCCAAATATATAACCTTTTCAATCTCCCACCTCCCCAAATATATAATCTATTCAATGAATCTCCCACCTCCCCAAATATATAATCTATTCATTGAAGCTCCCACCTCCCCAAATATATCACCTGTCAATGAATCTCCCACCTCCCTAAATATATAAGCTATGCACTGAATCTCTCACCTCCCCAAATATATAACCTTCTCAATCTCCCACCTCCCCAAATATATAATCTATTCAATGAATCTCTCACCTCCCCAAATATATAATCTATTCAATGAATCTACCACCTCCCCAAATATGTAACCTATTCAATGAATCTACCACCTCCCCAAATATGTAACCTATTCCAGGTCTATGTAAGCTACTTACTTACTGATTCTTAGAGGTGACCAGGCATCATGTTAGACACAAGAGCAAGAATGATCAAAGAACAAGCCTAGGTCTAGAAATATGGAAGGACCACAAGATGTTGAGACAGCTTAAGTCATGGAGGTCAGGTGAGCAAGGTCCAGAAAAGACTAACACAATTAATACACACTATTAGGCTACTAGAGACCAGTACAGGGCCCATGTCTCGATGTAGTCGGACGATATATAGGCATTAGATAACTCCTTTACTAGAGCAACATCAAAATTTGAGTAGTCATCATTACTGGAAGGGCTCAGTGCCCAGTGTTCATTACTGGAAGGACTCAGTGCCCAGTTTTCATTAGTGGAAGGACTCGGTGCCCAGTGTTCATTACTGGAAGTACTCAGTGCCCAGTGTTCATTGCTGGAAGGACTCAGTGCCCAGTGTTCATTGCTGGAAGGACTCAGTGCCCAGTGTTCATTGCTGGAAGGACTCAGTGCCCAGTGTTCATTGCTGGAAGGACTCAGTGCCCAGTGTTCATTGCTGGAAGGACTCAGTGCCCAGTGTTCATTACTGGAAGGACTCAGTGACCAGTGTTTATTACTGGAAGGACTCAGTGACCAGTGTTTATTACTGGAAGGACTCGGTGCCCAGTGTTCATTACTGGAAGGACTCGGTGCCCAGTGTTCATTACTGGAAGGACTCAGTGCCCAGTGTTCATTACTGGAAGGACTCAGTGTCCAGTGTTCATTACTGGAAGGACTCGGTGCCCAGTGTTCATTACTGGAAGGACTCAGTGTCCAGTGTTCATTACTGTGAGGACTCGGTGCCCAGTGTTCATTACTGGAAGGACTCGGTGTCCAGTGTTCATTACTGGAAGGACTCGGTGCCCAGTGTTCATTACTGGAAGGACTCAGTGCCCAGTGTTCATTACTGGAAGGACTCAGTGTCCAGTGTTCATTACTGGAAGGACTCGGTGCCCAGCGTTCATTACTGGAAGGACTCAGTGTCCAGTGTTCATTACTGTGAGGACTCAGTGTCCAGTGTTCATTACTGTGAGGACTCAGTGTCCAGTGTTCATTACTGTGAGGACTCGGTGCCCAGTGTTCATTACTGGAAGGACTCAGTGTCCAGTGTTCATTACTAGAAGGACTCAGTGTCCAGTGTTCATTACTGTGAGGACTTAGTGTCCAGTGTTCATTACTGTGAGGACTCGGTGCCCAGTGTTCATTACTGGAAGGACTCGGTGTCCAGTGTTCATTACTGGAAGGACTCGGTGCCCAGTGTTCATTACTGGAAGGACTCAGTGCCCAGTGTTCATTACTGGAAGGACTCAGTGTCCAGTGTTCATTGCTGGAAGGACTCAGTGCCCAGTGTTCATTGCTGGAAGGACTCAGTGCCCAGTGTTCATTGCTGGAAGGACTCAGTGCCCAGTGTTCATTGCTGGAAGGACTCAGTGCCCAGTGTTCATTACTGGAAGGACTCAGTGACCAGTGTTTATTACTGGAAGGACTCAGTGACCAGTGTTTATTACTGGAAGGACTCGGTGCCCAGTGTTCATTACTGGAAGGACTCGGTGCCCAGTGTTCATTACTGGAAGGACTCAGTGCCCAGTGTTCATTACTGGAAGGACTCAGTGTCCAGTGTTCATTACTGGAAGGACTCGGTGCCCAGTGTTCATTACTGGAAGGACTCGGTGTCCAGTGTTCATTACTGGAAGGACTCGGTGCCCAGTGTTCATTACTGGAAGGACTCAGTGTCCAGTGTTCATTACTGGAAGGACTCGGTGCCCAGTGTTCATTACTGTGAGGACTCAGTGTCCAGTGTTCATTACTGTGAGGACTCGGTGCCCAGTGTTCATTACTGGAAAGACTCAGTGTCCAGTGTTCATTACTGGAAGGACTCGGTGCCCAGTGTTCATTACCGGGAGGACTCAGTGTCATTTTTGCATCTATAACAGGGCTGCCCAACAGGTAGACCCCTAGGTGTTGTGGAACTACAACTCCCATGATGCTTTGCAAACCTTTAGAATGCCCTTAGAATGACAAAGTATCATGGGAGTTGTGGAGACTGAGTCCCAGATGTAGTGGTCCACGTTACTCTTCATGCTGAAAAGATAAACTGCATCACTGTCACGTCTAAACATTTGTTATGAAGGAACACAACTGCAGATTTCGTATAGTTTGAATATTTATTATAAAAAGTAAAAGGTATTGACTTTAATTCCAATTATAGGCACTGTAGCTTTAAGCTTTAAGTAGTAAACGATAACTGAAGTCCACAATTATAGGCACTGTAGCTTTAAGTAGTAAACGATAACTGAAGTCCACAATTATATGCACTGTAGCTTTAAGTAGTAAACGATAACTGAATCAGATAGAGTCCTTTAGAAGTATTAATTAATTAGGTGATAAGAAGTTACATTAGCTGTTCCATAGACTTTAACTGAAGTAAGATAGATGCAGCTAACTGAGACAAAGTATGAGTTGAAGTTAGCTGTAACGGGTTTGTTTTAACGAAGGACTTTGGAGACAGGAAATAACAGCTTTGTGATGCAACGCTTATCACAGAGGTTTTACTTAGCTTCCGGCACATAGAACACTGGTTCCCGAGATCTCCTCAGAGGCGGTTTATCCTGAATGGTGAGAGTTCAGCTTTAGTCGTGGATGAGGAAAGGTGAAGGGAACTTGAAGTCTTCCAGTCCGGTCCGGTAACAGAGGGCTTTCACAACGATGTTGCAGCCGGTTCGTGAGTACGGAACGTAGTTCAATAATCCAGCGTCGATCAGCTGGTGCGGTCAGATTAAATAGGGAGACCGTGTCATAAAGAGGTGTGGCTAAGCTCCGTGGAACCAGGAAGTAAGAGGATATCATAATTAAGGCATGACAGTATCCCCTTCTTAATGAGCAACCTCTGGGTGCTATTGACTTGGCTTAGAAGGGTAACTTCTTTAAAGGAATGAAATGAGACATTTTCGTGAAGCGGTCTATTACCACTAAAATGGTAGTATGATGATGAGAAGGAGGTAATTCTACCAAGAAATCCATAGAAATGGATTGCCAAGGTTGTTCAGGAATTGGTAAATTCAATAATTGACCAAATGGTTGATGATGGACATGTTTTGATCTTTGGCATACAGAACAAGATTTGACATAAGATTCAATAGTTTGGTCTTGACGAGGCCACCAATAGTATCTTTTAGACAATTCAAGGGTCTTTTTTATACCTGGATGACCTGCCAGAGGAGAATCATGAATAAATTCGAGTACTTTAATTCTGAACGAGGGAGGTACGTAAATCCGGTCTTTGAAGTAGTAGAGACCGTTTTTCTTGGATAATTGAATTGATTTAGGAAGTTCGAGAGCATCTTCACTGAGATCTTTAATGTCATCAATAAGAGAAGATAAGATTCCAATGACTTTAGGCGAAGGAGGTTCAATTTGAGTGCCTTTATGGATCCTGGAAAGGGCATCAGCCTTTTTGTTTCTAGACCCAGGTCTAAAGACGAATTGGAAGTTGAACCGGGAAAAAAAGAGATTCCATCTTACTTGTCGAGCAGACAGTGTTTTATTGGAGTGAAGATATTCGAGATTTTTATGGTCAGTATATATGATTAAAGAGTTCTGAGCACCTTCAAGAAGGTGTCTCCAGGTTTCTAAAGCCACTTTGATACTTAATAATTCTTTTTCTCCTGTAGGATAATTCTTTTCGGCAGGAGATAATGATCGTGAGAAGAAGGCGACAGGATGAAGAGGTTCTTGAGGAGTTTTGTGTTGAGAAAGGACAGCTCCAATTGCAATTTCCGAAGCATCCGTTTCAAGGACATAAAGATATGAAGGATTTGGAAGTTGAAGAATAGGAGCTGTTGTAAATTTTCTCTTTAATTCAGTGAAGGCAGTTTGAGCCTTCTCGTTCCAATTGAAGGGATGTTTTTTACTGTTAAGTTGATTGAGTGGGTGAGCTATCTCAGAGTAGTTTTTAATAAATTTTCTGTAGAAGTTGGCGAACCCTAGAAATCGCTGTAATTCTTTTACTGTAGAGGGAACAGGCCAGTTGATAATACAATCGACTTTTGAATTATCCATAGGGGCACCAGGTATGAGGTCTATAGGACAATCGTAGGAACGCTGAGGTGGGAGCGTTTCAGCTTCTTTTTTACTGAATACGTCTGAAAAGTCTGAATAACAAGAAGGTATGGTTGGTTCTTTGGAGATCTGAAGAATAGGAATTTGCTGTAAACATGTTTCTTTACAATAATGTGAGTTAAAGGTGAGAGAGAAAGGAGACCAAGAAATTTGAGGGTTGTGGTTCCTTAACCAATTGATCCCTATTATAACGGGATAGAGAGGTGATGGAATAACATCAAATACTAGAAATTCAGTATGAATATGATTGGTGGTTACCTTTAGAGGGATGGTTTCATGAAGAATCGGTCCCGAGGAGATAAAGGAGCCGTCAATCACTTTAATAGGAACAGAAATGGCTTTTTGAACACAAGGAATTTTATTCTTTGTTACAAAGGTTGAATCGATGAATACTCCATGTGCACCAGAATCGATGAGAGCTTCAGTCACAATTCTCACCTTATCCCACTGTATTACAAGGGATACAGGTGTGAACGGAGTGGTCGATGTTGAGGGGAGTGCACTGAAGATCGCAGAGGTATAGGCTTGTCTACCGGCCTTTGTCCGTTTTAATAAGGGACAATCAGAGACCAGATGATCTTGAGAGGCACAATATATGCATAGGTTTAATTGACGTCTTCGGTTCTTTTCTGCAGGAGTGAGAGGACTTCTTATTACCCCTATTTCCATAGGTTCACTTGGTAAGGAAGTCTTTTCTGGAGCTTTTGAGGGAGTAAAAGGTTTTCGGTCTTTAGAATGAAAAAGGGCTTTTTCTGCCTTTCTTTCTCTTAATCTTCTGTCAATGCTGATTGATAAGTGAATTAGAGCGTTCAAAGTAGTAGGGAGTTCTGTTCTAGACAGTTCATCTTTTACAGCTTCAGATAAACCAATTCGAAATTGGTTGCGCAATGTGATGTCATTCCATTGCGTTTCTACAGCCCATCTTTTAAATTCAGCAATGTAATCTTCAACAGGTCTATTTCTTTGCTGTAGTGTTCTGATTGTTAAATCAGCTGTAGCTTGTTTGTTAGGATCTTCATAGAGAAGAGACATGGCTTCAAAAAATTCATCCAGTGAGTCTAAGATGGGGTCGTCGTTTTCCAGAAAGGAATGGGCCCATGACATAGGTTCACCTCTTAGAAAGGAAATAACCGAACACCCTTTAGTTCTTTCTGTAGGATAAGATCTGGGTTTCAAAGCAATTAATAATTTGCAGGTGTTGAGGAACTCCCTGTATTTTGAACGATCTCCAGAGAACTTTTCTGGGTACATACAGCAGGATCACTAGCCGAGTGCAGAATAGTATGAGGAGTATGAGTTTGTAGATCTCTGACATAAGTGAGAATTCTTTCGTTAGTAACTTGCAGGTCTTTGCACACCTTGGGCTAATGTATCAACTCTTTGATTCAGCGTAGTTATAGTAGAATCGAAATCTGCTGGATCCATTACAATGGCTGGATTATTCTGTCACATCTAAACATTTGTTATGAAGGAACACAACTGCAGATTTCGTATAGTTTGAATATTTATTATAAAAAGTAAAAGGTATTGACTTTAATTCCAATTTACAGGTACTGTAGCTTTAAGTAATAAACGATAACTGAAGTCCACAATTATAGGCACTGTAGCTTTAAGTAGTAAATGATAACTGAAGTCCACAATTATAGGCACTGTAGCTTTAAGTAGTAAACGATAACTGAAGTCCACAATTATATGCACTGTAGCTTTAAGTAGTAAACGATAACTGAATCAGATAGAGTCCTTTAGAAGTATTAATTAATTAGGTGATAAGAAGTTACATTAGCTGTTCCATAGACTTTAACTGAAGTAAGATAGATGCAGTTAACTGAGACAAAGTATGAGTTGAAGTTAGCTGTAACGGGTTTGTTTTAACGAAGGACTTTGTAGACAGGAAATAACAGCTTTGTGATGCAACGCTTATCACAGAGGTTTTACTTAGCTTCCGGCACATAGAACACTGGTTCCCGAGATCTCCTCAGAGGCGGTTTATCCTGAATGGTGAGAGTTCAGCTTTAGTCGTGGATGAGGAAAGGTGAAGGGAACTTGAAGTCTTCCAGTCCAGTCCGGTAACAGAGGGCTTTCACAACGATGTTGCAGCCGGTTCGTGAGTACGGAACGTAGTTCAATAATCCAGCGTCGATCAGCTGGTGCGGTCAGATTAAATAGGGAGACCGTGTCATAAAGAGGTGTGGCTAAGCTCCGTGGAACCAGGAAGTAAGAGGATATCATAATTAAGGCATGACAATCACTCTGGTCTGCAAAATAGCTGTTTGTGTCAAAACCGATGGTGGAATGATGCACTGTGCCATTTTGCACAGGATAAGAGTGGCTTTTGTCAACATTGATCCTGGAAGGATGCCCAGCATCACAGCAATGTCAAACCAACCACTGAGTTGAACAGGTACCATGTTTCCCCTGGAGCCAAAACCTAAACCCAAACATCTAAAATACTGCGCATGCATATTTCTCAGCCCTGCTGCTCAGATACAGGATATCTCTACTGTTTATTAGTCAGTCAATCTCTCTGCACCTTGGTAAATGTACACATACCCCAGATTAACAGCGTCCCTTGTAATAACTACCAAATACCAGCACCTGTATTGCTCTTTAAGGCATTTTTCCATTGCAGCCTCTTTTCTTATTTAATAGCTGCCTGCATAGCGGCCTGTATCATCAGCTTGATGAATGCTTAGATCGCGTGCTACGGGAAGGATGAAGAGGACACAAGTGGGGGTAGCATGCAGAGTTAAGCTGCATATAGTATTTGCATTCAAAACCAGATTTAAGATTTATTGGCCCAACATGAAAGTCCTCCCTAAATAATATAAATGAGAAACCACAACAGTCTTTCCCTGCTTACTCTTAAAAAACATGTTTTACCAAGAAAGGTACACAGTGTTTGTCTGGTTTCCAAATGAGCTCTGTGTTAAATTACCGAGATATTTCCCAGACAAACACTGCAGTAAACAAAATCAACAACTACAACTACAGACACGTCTAATGGAAAGTATCCTTGAGTTGGATTGAAGCGTATCTCCAAATTGATACATAAAGAAATGCTTTAGAAGGAATAAAACATACAGGAAGACACAGAACCGAAAACATGACAACCAAGTCAGACTGAGAACTTTAAAATATTTTTATACATAGTATTCTATTGTTCACTCACATGTTAGAGAGCCCAAATCTCAAGCCCTGCACAACTCTTATTTGTGATATCTCCCCAAACCTTGCCATATATAAAAGGTAAAAAGACACACTAACGGTGCAGAAATTATACAGTAAAAAATATGTCTTATTAGCTACTCACATCGATGAGAGCTTGACTGACTCCACTTATAATTACTTTGTGTTTTGTCGCAATGACCACACTATTTCTACGGAAGCGGATTCACAGTCACAGAGCTGACAGGTCTCTCCATTTAGAACATTTTAGAAATAAATACATTTTTAGAAGCCAGGGGTCCTCTGACATGTCAGTCATACCAGGAGAGGCCTAGCAACTGCTCTCTTCCTTCACGCCACCACATAGAGCTGTGGGGAGGAATATTTTATTAATATTGAGGAGAAGCCCAGGCCTCTTGGAAGAGCCCAGAATATTTCTGGTGTCTTGGACCCTTTTATAATAAACAAGAACTGTTAAAGGGCCCAGGACATGCTCTGTCTCCAGGACCAATTAACCAAAGAATGAACCCCTCATTGAGTAAAAATAAGTGGCTAGTAGTCCCCAAGGCCCTAATGTCAGGATCACCACCAGGGATTATTTATTTATTATTATTTTGTATATATATATATATTTTTATATGTATTATATATATTTTATTTATTTTTTATATGCATTAAGTATCAAGTATTATTTATCATTAATTATTATTATTTTTCTCCTGTTTTCTCCTAGAAGGATGGATTCACACTATACCTATATGGTACCTATCTAGTATTGGTTATCCATATGTAGTCAATATACTATTATGATTCTATCCACCTATCTTCATGTATATACACCTATTTATGTCCAGCATTTCATCATCTCTAATTAATTCATTATATATGTTCCTTTCATTTGGAACATTCATATATTGCTTTTACGTATTTTTGCATTTACCGGTCCTATGTATTTGTCTACATTTTATGAGATTTTATAAATATTGTTTTTACCCTAGTGGCAATGATTTGCATTTTATATATATATATATATATATATCATTTTATGCAGGTACAAATACTGTTTTATAAGTGTAGAATATATTGGTTTAAACACCTAAACGTATGATTGATAATTAGGCAGTGTATATAAAGAAGAACTGAAGCACTAGACACTATTATGTCTCTGATGAAGTAGGGCCCATTCCCTACGAAACGCGTAAGACAGGCGTCCCAGCAACACACGGGATAAGACGCATGTACCAGCAGCACCACTAATCTCCACACGCAGGACCTGTTTGGAAAGTACCGCCACCGGCGGCATCTGTCCTGCACGTCCCCTGCTCGGGACGTGCCCACAGACACAAGCCATGCTCACCGGCAGCTGTATATTGAATCATCACAATCCGTGTCCATCCTTAACAAGCCGAAGGTCCTTGCTGTTATTTTTCTATGCATCAGTCTGGTAATGCATTTCTGAATCTAGTGTGACCTGTATTTTTATTATATTGAACTTTTTCCAAGTTATTTTAATATATTCAATAAACTGGCATTTTTTTATATGAAGTGATCCAGTTTTATGCTTCAGTTTTCCAGCGATATATTGTTTCCATTTTTTTTGCCTAAAGCTAACAGTTCCTTGTACTGTATAGCTTATTTGTTACTTCTATCTTTTACAAAGTATATTATTTGCAACAGGTATCATTTATCACTCATGTTGTTTGGGATATAGACACCAGTTTCATACATATTTTTGGTCATCCAGCAGAGAATTTGGTCTCTCATTTTTCCCTTTTTGTATTTATTTATATATATATATATATATATACATTTTTTCTATTTATCACCCCCTATATAGCACTGCTTTGCATGTTTGCATATTCTTAAAGGATATTTAAAGGTATAGCAGCATTCTCTTTGTATTTTTGCACATTTAAAGGGATATCCCGTTTATTTGAGATCTCCACTCACAGCACCTTTATTCACATTTTTGCACATTTATAGGGATACTTTGTCTATTCCAGATTTAAAGGCATAGTACCATATATTTATATTTTTATATATTTTTTTTCTCTATTTAGTAGTATTTTAGCCATTAGTCACCTAGCCAGCTCCTGGTATTCCCACTCTTCTAGAGAGTTCTTTTCACTTCCCCTAATGTCAGGATACCCACCTCATCTCAGCATGATTTTTTCACCTGATGCAATGCCATGCATAATTTTGGAGTGAATTAGACATGGAACCAGGGCTGCCATCAGAAATTCTGGGGCCCCTGACAAAGCACAAGGTCTGCCCCCCCCTCCCCCCTCCCTCCCGGGCCCGCCCACGCCCTACCTAGTCCGCTGACAATGATGCGGGACTGAATGTGGTGTGTATAGTGGAAGTGAATTAGAATGTGTGTAATGGATGTAGTGTTTGTGTGTATTAGATACTGTTTGTGCAGTGAATGCAGAGTGTGTGTTTGTGTAGTGGATGTAGTGTTTGTATGTAGTAGATGAAATGTGTTTAGTGGATGCAGTGTCTGTAGTGGATGTAGTGTGTGAATTAGACGCAGTGTCTGTGTATAGTGAATGCAGAGTGTTTCAATTTGTGGTGGATGAAGTGTGTGTACTGTGAATACAGGATGTTTGTGTAGTGGATGCTGTGTGTACAGTTGATGCAGAGTGTATGTTAGTGTAGTGAATGCAGAGTGTGTGCAAAGTTTAGTGAATGCAGAGTGTGTGTTAGTGTGTAACAAATGCAGAGTGTGTGTTAGGGTGTAGTGAATGCAGACTGTGTCAGTGTAATGAATGTAGTATGTGTGTAAATTTGTAGTGAATGCAGAGTGTGTGTTAATGTGTAGTGAATGCAGAGTGTGTGTTAATGTGTAGTGAATGCAGAGAGCGTGTTAGTGTAGTGAATGCAGAAAGTGTGTTAGTGTAGTGAATGCAGATAGTGTGTTAATGTGTAGTGAATACAGAGAGTGTGTTAGTGTGTAGCGGATGCAGAGTGTGTGTTAGTGTAGTGAATGCAGAGTGTTAATGTGTAGTGAATGCAGAGAGTGTGTTAGTGTGTAGCGGATGCAGAGTGTGTGTTAGTGTAGTGAATGCAGAGTGTGTTAATGTGTAGCGAATGCAGAGTGTGTGTCAGTATAGTGGATGCAGTGAGTGTGTTAGTGTGTAGTGTATGCAGAGTGCATGTTGTATTAGTGAATGCAGTGTGTGTATTGTATTAGTGTATGCACTGTGTGTGTTAGTGTATGCAGTGTGTGTGTTGTATTAGTGTATGC
Source organism: Pelobates fuscus (assembly GCF_036172605.1). Lineage (NCBI taxonomy): Eukaryota > Metazoa > Chordata > Amphibia > Anura > Pelobatidae > Pelobates > Pelobates fuscus. The sequence continues at coordinate 444,800,194 of NC_086318.1, read as the reverse complement.
AGTGTGTGTTGTGTTAGTGTATGCAGTGTATGTGTTAGTGTATGCAGTGTGTGTTGTATTAGTGTATGCAGTGTGTGTTGTGTCAGTGTATGCAGTGTATGTGTTGTGTTCGTGTATGCAGAGTGTGTGTTGTGTTAGTGTATGCAGTGTGTGTTGTGTTAGTGTATGCAGTGTGTGTTGTGTCAGTGTATGCAAAGTGTGTGTGTTGTGTCAGTGTATGCAGAGTGTGTGCTGTGTTAGTGTATGCAGTGTGTGTGTGCTGTGTTAGTGTATGCAGTGTGTGTTGTGTCAGTGTATGCAGTGTGTGTTGTGTCAGTGTATGCAGCGTGTGTGTTGTGTTAGTGTATACAGAGTGTGTGTTGTGTTAGTGTCTGCAGTGTGTGTGTGTGCTGTGTTAGTGTATGCAGTGTGTGTTGTGTCAGTGTATGCAGTGTGTGTTGTGTTGGTGTATGCATAGTGTGTTGTGTCAGTGTATGCAGAGTGTGTGTTGTGTCAGTGTAAGCAGAGCGTGTGTTGTGTTAGTGCATGCAGTGTGTGTTGTGTCAGTGATTCAGTGTGTGTTGTGTCAGTGTATGTAGTGTGTGTGTTGTGTTAGTGTATGTAGTGTGTGTGTGTTGTGTCAGTGTATGCAGTGTGTGTGTGTGTGTTGTGTCAGTGTATGTAGTGTGTGTGTGTGTGTGTGTAAATGTGCAATCAGGGGGGGCATTACATTTTTTTTTAATTAAATGTAATTCAATTGTTTCTCCCCCTCCCTGCTTACCTGTGTCTAGGGAGGGGGGAGATTCCATCCCTGGTGGTCCGGTGGCATGGTGGGGCCCCATGGGTTCCCTGTTACTGCAGAGGGGGCCCAGGCAGCACACTGCCTCTTCTCTTCTCTCCTCCAATAACTCTCGCGAGACCCGCGGAGCGTTGCCATGGCAACCAGGTCTCGCGAGAGTTATTAGCAGAGACGAGAAGAGGCAGTGTGCTGCCTGGGCCCCCTCTGCGGTAACGGAAGCCGGGGGGCCGCGGCTGCACACATAGATAGCGATATTCGCTAACTATGTGTGCAGGGAGGGAAAGTGGGGCCCGGACTGCCAGAGCAGTCCGGGCCCCTCAGGGCCGGCAGGCCCGTGACACCGGCATGGTTGTCACCCAATGATGGCGGCCCTGCATGGAACGTTCCATAAAATTCCAGCATTATAAAAATGAAAGCATGCATTATATTGGCAGCAATTTTGATGCAGGGCATTCCATACTATCAAGACCTCGCTCCCACACTCACCTACCTCGCGCTCCCACGCCACATCTCCCTCTTACTCCACATGGACACGGCAACGGAGCATGACTCTCCAGTCACGCCGAACGCTCACATTCATACGAATGCCACCTCTGTTCGTGTGAATGCCACTTACCAAACATGGCAACACAGAGCGCAGAACTCCATTCATACAAATGCAGCTTACTGAACACGGCAAGACAGAAGGTGGAACGCCACCACTTCACACACCCAACCACACAGGAGGTAGAGCTTTGGGAGAATCAAAGGCTGCATGCCTTTTAAAGGTACAGGAGGTGGAGACAAGACCGCCCACGCTCCCTATTTAACCCCGTAGTTACCGTGGACGTATCAGATCCGTCCAACAAAGAACGGTCCTTAAGGACAGCGGACGTACCTGATACACCAGCAGGGAATTAGATCTCTGGAAGTGATCATGATCGCTTCCAGCAGCTCTAATGGTATTGCAGCGATCCCGGAAGCCCGGAAGTGAGGCAGAGCATCAGTAGCCATCAGGCAGGTTTCCGATGCTCTGCCTGTACTGAGTGCCTCGAGGCTCTCAGTAAATATAAACTAAAAAATAAAAATCATTAAATAATTAAAAAAAAAAAAATTAACCCCTACCCTCTCTCCCTTCCCATGTACTTAACGAACGCCGCCATTCCCCCACCGGCAATCGGTCTCCTTCTTAGGAGTCCCCCCTCTCCAAAGACATTCAATTCAAAATACAAGTGGTAGATGGGTCTTACTGAAATCAGGTCCCTTACTAATACAAATCAAACCAATTCTTGTCTCTATAGGGAAACATAAAGAGTATTGTATTCAATCTTGTCCCCTCGCCTCTACTCTAGATAATTCTCGGTATTCCTTGGTTACGCATGCGCGATCCAGTTATCAAGTGGGCCTCAGGAAACGTATCCTTCTCCTCCACTCACTGCACCACTCAATGTCTCCAAAACAACCTCACCACATGCTATATACATTCCATACTGGACGCTGATATGAAGAAAAGTCAAGAGGTTCTACTTCCCAAAGTATATCATGAATATACAGATGTTTTTGACAAGAAAGGGGTTGATACTTTAGCACCATATTCTCTTCATGGTGCTAAAGTATCAACCCCTTTCTTGTCAAAAACACTTGTTCCTCAAGGTCGATGCCTTTAACATTGCCAGTGGGTGGTCCTGTCTCAGAGAGATGAAAAAACACATACACTTCATCCTGTCGCCTTTTATTCAAAGAGACTGACCAATGCTTAGACAAATTATGATGTTGGTGACAATGAATTACTAGCCATTAAAAGAGCCCTGGAGGAATGGAGGCATCTATTAGAGGGTACAAGTCATCCCATCACAGTTTACACAGATCACAAGAGTATGTATGCTCACCAAAACAACTCAATCCATGACAAACCCGCTGGGCATTATTCTTCTCTAGATTTTTATTTCATGTCACCTATCGGCCGGGATCAAAAAACCTAAAGGCAGATGCCCTTTCAAGACTGTTTACCCCAGATGAAACAAAACAAAAGAAAGAAGAAACGGTGTTAAGCCAACAACACTTCCTAGGCATCATGTCTACTATCATAAAGGACATCAAAACCACTACTGCAACTACTAATCTGCCTCTGTCTCTAGAAGGGTTCCCAATATCTCATCTATTGTAAGATCTATGTTGATGAACCCTCTCGTCTTTGCGTACTGCAACACTTCCACGATGCTCCGATATCTGGTCATGGTGGACAACGATAGACCATACTAGCCATCCAACAATATTTCTAGTGGCCTACCCTTAAACAGGACATAATAAACTATGTGAGTACCTGTACTACCTGTGCAAGAGAAAAAGCACTAACCATGAAAGTGGCAGGTCTATTACAACCTCTACCAATCCCCTTCAGACCCTGGAGTCCTATCACCGTCGACTTCATCATTGATCTACCTGAATCCCATGGATACGATACCATAATGGTTACTGTAACGGAACCTCCTGTACTCCGACCGAGTACCTTCTGTTGATGGACACTTCCTAGCCTGCGCCGAGGATCACAAGCACCACACCGCACACCACAACCACCGTAGCTTAACTGGAGTCTCGCTGTCTTCTGTCCACCCTGGATCAGCTTCTGTCCTCCAGGAACGTGTGGGGAAGACCTCTCCTCCAGGAGAGCGTATCAGGAACAAGCTCTTAAAAGAGCTAAGTGATTAAAGCTCAAGGGAGTATACAGAGCATAGAAATCCCCAGTGTGTTTATAGCAGTTCCCTCCAATAACGAGACAAGGCTACGTTTTAAAGGGTAAAGAAGAACTGACTGTACTGGCACATACAGCCCCTTTTATTCACATTCTACAAACATAGTACTGCCCACA